>NC_073694.1:32390768-32706426 GCF_029784165.1 Wyeomyia smithii
GTTTTTTTACTTTCCTTAACCTCTTTTTGTTTCCGGCTCGATTTCCTCTTATTCTTTTCTTATCTAATTTAATTTTTTCTTCATTGTTTATTAAAAGTTGATTTTTTTTCAAATTTTCCTACTTCTTTCATCTGCTTATCTTAAGATTAATCTTCTTCGTTTTCAATTTTTACTTGTTCTTCGTTCTGTCTAATATTTGCTTGCTTGATATTCAATCTGATTTTTTTCCTTTGTATTCTCTCTTTTTACTAATGTTTCCTCATTTTGTATTGCACTTTTCATTTGCAATTATTCGGTTTAGTGTACATGATTCTTATTTCTTCGTCTAGCTTCATACTTTTTTAGAACTAATTTATGTTCAGATTTTGTAACCGGCTGATTAAGGGGAAGCCAGGAGGGTCATTGCTCCTGAGCCCCACACTTTGGGGGGCCCAAAAAAGTTCACTTCCATTAAAACATTTGTCACACTACTGGAATTTAGACCAAACCAGCACAATCATTCTACAACCTTTCTTTAACATTTATTTTTGTATGACATGTTTCCTAATTGAAATTTCGACAACTGAAAAGGGGCCTTGACATATTACTTGACCCCCGGGCCCTTACAACCCTAGATTCGGCCCTGGTTGTAACCTGAAATTCCTAAGGATATAAAGCTTTTTTGATACAGTAGATAAAAGCGCTATTATGTTCAATGTCTGACGTTTCGGCCTTTGGACATGGTCTTTTTCGGGGCCTTACTCTACAAATTTATTAACTTTAAGCCAAATCTGTGATGGTCCATGTCGAGTTTGTGCTTTTTCTTGGTCACTTCGTATGGAATGACTAATATACAAAAAAAAAAAAAAAAACAAATTAATCCACCTAGCAGTGAGACACAGATAGTCTCGAGGTACGATGCTGGCCTAACAAGTCAGTCGTCGTAGGTTCGAGTCTCGACTCGGGAGAGACTGTTAGTGTCAGTAGGATCGTGGCGTTAGCCCCGCAATTGTCCTGTCTGCTAAAACAGTCGACTGCGAAGAATGTGTGTAAATAAACAGAAGGGCAAGTTTCGAATCGAAATGTAGCACCAAGGCTTTGCTTTGCTTTTAGCAGTGAGACCAAGCCTTTCTCATTCAAACTTGTTATTTGTTTAAATAGATTTACACGAACACTTCAATTTTTAGAAAAAAATTACACCTTGAAAATATTTGCTGGATTTATTTATTACTCTAAACAACAATTTTGGTAGTCAACAGTGAAACTATACCGAACATTTAAAACATAACATTCAAACACATATGAACATGCTTAACACATGCAAATAACTAGAAATAAATATGTTTCAAAAATATGACGCGAAGCTTTTTTCTTGGTCGTGGTATAATCGAAACGTCACTGTACCCATATTGTGGTTGGACTTGATTATATATCGACTCAATAAAATTGTATGTAGACAGCGCTTATAATTTATACACGCGCGGCTACTATTTCAGATCCTGTTTGTGAGAACGGAAGCACTCAATTCATTCCTAATTCGAGGAATGAAGCTCGTGCATCCAGTGCATAGAAAAGGGGTTTTAGTGTCCATGGAAATGGAATGCAAAAAGTTTATGAAAATAAAATGTTCCCTAATTCTTGGAAGGCCCGTTCATCTCCTCCCACTCACGATCTGTGAGTCATCTAGAAGAGATGACTTACGCCGGTCAGCTGCTGGCTTAAAAATATAATACAAAATTTCAAAAAGGAACGACTTCGCCATTTGTCCTGCTTTCCAATCATATCGACGCTCGTAGTGTTTGTGAAAAACAACAAATTTAAAATTTTATTGAATACCAGAATGAAAAAGAATTTTTGAAAGTTTTATCATTTATCAAATTCTAAAATTTACAGAAAATCTTTTCATGCCAAGAATTTCATAATATCCTTTTCATTGTTTTAATTGATGGTTTGATGGTAAATAGTATGTGACAAAATTTAAAAATGAAAATTTTTCTCCGGATATTGTGAGTAAGAAAATAAAAACAAAATTTTACGCAGATTTTTAAATTCGCCTGATTTTTCTTCACGCGGATTTTGGAATTTAGAATTTTGTGATAACACTATAGAAATGGAGTGGCGTTCTCACATGCCACTCCATTTCTATGGCTTTCACCTTTTTAGCTAACTATTTTACTACAGCAATCTCACTCTCAGCGCCAGTAATCATCCTGAAGGTTAATAATTACTTCGAGGCCTGAAGAAAAATTTTATCGATCATTAATACTTGAGAAACTTAAATCCACACTAAGAGCTATTCCATGGTTGAAAGTCGATAAGACGGTATCAACCAGCAGCACACATCATCCGCGTCCTCATCGTCGTTATCATTCTCTAAATAGGCGTTGCGGTCTTATCGGTTAACACTGCTCTTATAACTGGGTGACGATGGTGGCAATAAATTGACGATCGTGCTGACTGATGACGTTTCGATCGGGCCCCCTTCATGGTTTCCAATATATTTTATGGAGACCACCAGTCTCGGTCAAATCGCTGTTTATTCATCGTCCGAAATCTCTCCATCTATTCATTTATCGATCTATCTATTTGTCTTTTCACGTTCGGGTATTCACAGGAGCACCCTGATTACTCCGTTATCCCAGTTCAACTAGACCACAAACCAGAAACGTTTAGATGAAGAACAGCTTCTTTCGAGTGGTTCAGTGGCAACACTCGAAACAGTGCCGAGGGCTCGCGCAGTGGGGACGATTCTCGTTTTCGGGTTAGGGTAAATTTATGAGCTATTATTATGGGCGCTGGGTGTGGATTGGATGGTCATGTTAGAAACAGTGCCAAACTGTGTGCCTCTTGTCTTACAGCTTCGAGCGAAACGGAAGTCGTTCAGATAAAAACGAAAAAAAATCAACTTGTGGTAGATGAAGATTTATTAGTCGAACTATTTAAATCATTATGTCGATTGGGTCGCAAATGGGAAAAAGTAAATCTGGAATAATGAAGTTCTTGGGAAAATTATTGCATTCTGTTTTGGCTTCTGACATAGTCAGATTCCATTTCTGATAACGTTTTCTTTATTAGTGCATTTTTTTGCTGAATTGTTTCAAGTAAACTATGAAACATTCCTTCTTTGAGACAATCTCGTCAAAAGTTTTCCAGAAAACGATTTCTGATTTATGCATGCTGTCGGCCCGAAAACAGTTGCATCCCGAATCGTGCTAGCACTTGCCTATGCTCGAAACCGGAGCACTGTGATGCTTCCGGTCGTAACAACAGGGCCAGGATGTACCGCAGTCAAATGGAACACGTTGCACACGTTTCCTCCAACGGCGCCGCCTTTACCGAGCCGAAAGATTTCAATTTGAGTTGTCAGCAATCACAATCCAACATTTCACTGCACTGCACTGCTGTGAGGTTTGTAGGGGTACTCACGCCACACCCAGACGTATGATTTTTGGAAGGATGTGCATCGTGTCGACTCATCAATTTTTGAAATGCACCCTTCCGATTACAATGGTTCATCATTTCGGTGTACATTGTAGGAGCGCACCGATTCTGACGCTTACTGCTCTCTGCTAGGTCACACTCAGCTTGACTATGCCTCAGGAACCAGTGTGAGCCCAAATAAACCAGACTGAGTTTGTTTTTTTCGGATTTGTTGTCTTACAGTTAAGTAAACTAGCCAGAAAACGTTGTTGGAGGCATGTTTGGAATGCCATCTGTTTATTGAGTTTTGCCTCAATGAAGGCCTTACGCAAACGTAACGGAAGACTTTCACCGAAGGAGAAACTTTATCGGAACGTTAAAAATGTTTGTTCACTGTTCACAGTAACTTTCTAATATTTTACTCGATTGGAAACGTGAAGCTTTAGTTCCGATACATTCGAACTACAAAGTTTATTCATTAATAAATCCTTCTCCATCATCAAGTGATTCTGTAATCAACGAAGGTTTAAGCAGCTGAAAGTGATTACTTTTTATTTACAGTAGTACAATAGTTCACAATGGAGGGAATCCTTCTCGTCATACCTACCCTACCTGTTTCAATATTTCAGTGACGAAGTCACGTTTTTATGTCTCTTATTATCTCCGCTTTTCACCCCGTAGCACGCCAGCAGCCGATACAAGCGTAACTGCTTTTGCCCCTCCACTTGAACTTGATTTATCCTGCGGTCTGGTACGGTCCGGATCGAAAGAACACTGACACGGCCGCACATTGAAACCATTAAAAATTTAATAAATATCACACTTGGATTTCCGCTCGTTTACGGAGTGAATTTTGCGATCGGAAAACGTTCACCCTCTGTATCTCACGTACACACACACATCGACCGGTGACCGGATGCCGCTAGGTGTCAACCTCCTGCACCCAAAGTGGCCACCACACCAATCATCGATTTCACCAGTGCGGATCGGGTTTGGGTAAAAAACATACCAAAAGAAGATGGGATGAGAGTACTCGGCTATGGCTCTGGCGAAAGGAGTAACCGGGCTGACAGTGACATGGGAACCTCGTTCAGCATTTTGGGGCCGTGTGCTTGTTGATTATGATGTCGATAGTCGATTTACTTGTTTCCAGTGATGCTTGGTGGGGGTGCTACATTGTTTCTCGCATCCGCTACTGCTGTTGCCGATGGCGCCCGGCCAAGCCTGAAGGAAGAGACCCTTTGCGTCCGCCGTTGTCGTTGTCGTTGTCGTCGTCGCCGTGGGCCTTCCCTAGTGGAAACACGTACCGGGATGAAAAATTATCATGGATACTTTTGGTGCTTCGAAAAACAAGACCGTCCGAACGGGTTTCAACGTGGAGGGGAAGGGGGGCGGTGGCGGTGGCGATGGCGAGAGTTTTTCGTTCGAGAGCTCTCGTTAGGTGCGAAGTGTTGACAAAAATTAACTCTATCGGTAAGTGACTGGAAGCTTGTAGTCGATTGGCGAATTATAATTTTACCAGTCCTCAGCCGGTGGACGAGAAGAGTACTTGAGTAGCGGGTTAACTTGAAGGATGAAGCCGAACACGGTACGCTGGTAATAAGAGAATGCTATAAATGCTGAAATATAGAGAAAATACTTTTTTGTTATTATTAAGATTATTGTGCTTCAACTTTGCAACCAATTAGTTAAATTTCTGGTTTTCTAAGTTTTATGTAATGTTTTTGGTTCTTCTTGTTCTCCAATTTTTCAATATTTGTTTTGTAGTAGCTAAACATCAGCTAAGAATCATTTTTCTGATCGATTTCTTACTATAGTTCACAAACGGTTCATCAACATTCCATGCGATTTGTATTGGAATTCTTTTTACTCTTTTGCTTCAGAGTACTGTTGCCGGAGAACCACAAATAATTCACAAAAAATTGTATTAAAAACTGTTTTTTTTTTTCAAAATAATATTGGAATATCTTATATATGAATGCATTTAAAAGTTAGTCGCCAAGAACTTTATGATATGAAATTACAAATAAAATCATATTTCATCACTGGAATTTGATTATTCTTAATAATAGGGAAATTGAAGAAAAAATCGTTGAAACTTAACTTTTGAACGAAAATTCGTCTTACATTTCTTCATCCAGAATATTTTATCGAAAGTTTCGGAACAATACCATGCTACAATTAAAAATAATTTGAGCTGAAAATTTTATACGGTTTTTCTATTCAATGTATAATGTAACGTTTATTTTCTGATTTTCTCAAATTGAAATTAAAAACAAATAAAACGGATGACTTTTTCAATTGTTCGAAACCATTGGATTAAAAGCAATTCGAAATATGTCGGAACCAATTTTTTTGTAAACTAAACCTTCTATAAAATTCCAAATTAATCCACCTAGCGGTCAGGCCCAGCATTTCTCATTCAAACTTATTATTTGTTCAAATAGATTTACACGAAGACTTCAATTTTCAGAAAAAATACACCTTGATTATATTAATTTATTACTCTAAATAACAAATTTTTGGAAGCCAGTAGTAAAACTATACCGAACATTTAAAACATAACATTCAAACACATATGAACATATATTAACACATGCAAACAACATGAAATAAATATGTTTCAAATATATGACGCGAAATTTTTTTTTTGAACGTGGTATAATCGAAACGTCACTGTACTCATATTTAGGTTTGACTCGATTATATAAAAACCCGATGATATATCATTCGATAGAGTATCATTTGAACAAAAGCAATGCATTTGCTACCTTTTTGGAGATTACTATTGAGTCTGAATAGTACGAGGGTGGCATCCAAGACACGACCGCATGTTTGACGTAGGACTACGATAGTTTTATATTTCATTTTGAGAATTAGAACTCTGTTCGGCACGGTTCAATTTTGGCACGGTTCGACTTTGGCACACATAAGCCAAAAACGAGCGGTTATGTTCAATCATAGTTTATAGTTTTCTTGTTTTGCTTGTAACCAATTCAAGTTCAACAACCACCAAAGAAAGGCATTTTGTCCATTATGTTGCCGAAACGGAATACCGGAATCAGGAAGACGGTTCTGGACATATGACCGGAACAAGTTCCGGTAATATAATAGACATGATCAAAGCAGTACTTAGTACCGTGCTATACCTCTAATTACTCGGAAGGGTCATATCAAGTGTCTAGGTCATTAAAGGCTTCATGCGGACCTGTCCCCTTTGCGTTACGCATACTTCCAGATTTTTGAGCCTAAATCCATCGAGCGACACCTCTTACGATTTACAATTCTAAAACTAGTACAATGGTGGCCACATATTGTTAAGGTTACATGCCACCAGAAAGTCATAAAAAGAAAAGCGTTTATTTTTATTTTGCAGCCTCTTTTCGAGAAGAAAAAAATACTGTTTTTAACATTAATGAATACCTTTCATACTAATGCAGTCAATTTTCTTCAACACGCGAAAAGGCAATTTTTTATATAGGTCTTAATTAAGGACGATTTAGTAGGAAGTAAATTCCCTTTCATCTTCAGTTGCGCTTGTAAGATGTTGTGAAAGATAGCTCACTCACCGATTCCAAAGCAGCATCATTGTCAGTTTCTTACAACTGTTTAGCAAAGATTTCACATTGAAAAATCCTGTATTTACAAGCTAGTTGAAAAAGTAGCGATTAAGAGTTGCAATTTTTAGTGGAAAATCTAGATTTACAAAAATTTTGAAATTGACTGTGAAATTTATGAACTTGTTAACATTCTTGTTTTTTCATTTTAGGCCAATTGAAACGTTTATTCATTAAGCAGAACCAGAAAAAAATAAATCAGTTTTAAGATACCAATAAGAAAAAAAAAAAACAAACAACAAAATGCCATATTTGAAAGACATCTGTTTCCTTCAAAAATAAACCTATCTCGGTTTGATAAACAACATTAACCTCTCCAACTGATGTTTGCATAATGTTGTTCAATTACAAGTCTGGCAATGAAAGGTTGTGTTTATATTTTTAGTATCTTAATAGTTTCTTGCAGATGCTGATGTAATATTTTTGTAATTGAAAAATACGAATATGAATGTTTAAAACCTAACGTCAAGATGCATATAGTTTGGTTTTCCTCTGTACAACCGGGTATTGCAACTAGGATTGTCATATTTAATTAAATTTATTTATTTGGAAAACTATAACCATCAGTACAGCTTAAACGAGCTATCTGGACTATCTGTTTAAAAATCATAACGAAGCATATTGGTTTTCTATTGTCTTTCAAATAGCCTATTGGCCATTCGAATTTATCTGAGAAAAACCAGAGTGTAAAATTCAAAAAGACAGCAACCCAATGCAACTTCAAATTTTAGGAATTTGAAAGAAGTTTTTAAACATGGATATGAAAATCACTACGGTTGCAGTTCAAATGCCATCTACTCGATTTTTAACCCAACTTTTGTTGAAAAGATATTTTAATTATTATACTATTACAATCATTCGCAATATTCTACTTGTCGATTAGGACATCGGTGTTTGATATCTGTTCAGGGGTAGTAATACAATAACCACTTTAAAACGATGAGAAAACATCTGCGAAACTGAACTAGAAAAAGTGAATTTCAACTGGACTTTTTACTAATCTACTATTCAATAATATGCCAATTATTGTATCACAAGCTTTGGCAACCTTCGTCGTTCGATCAGAGCATTGGTGGTCAAAATCCGTTCAGTTGTATCGTGATATTCTCTTGCGTACAGAATTATTTTATCCCCGGCCACACAGCGTAGTGTGCGAACACGCACCACTGTTCGTCGACAGCAGCTACATAGTTTCCACTTGGCTTGACTGCACACAAATGGCAAATCGAGTGCTACTGCACTGACAACGAGCGACCGTCTTCTCATACATGGCTCGGTACAGTACTGTTGCCTGTGCCAGCGTGTTTTCCTTCAAGACATCAGTTTTAATAACATTCTCACAGCAGATCGTTTAATTGTCTGATAAAGGAGGTTGTTACGAACTTTCCGGAAAAGCTTCACTTTCAAGACATCAAAATAGTCTAGGTTCATAGAAGCAAATATTAGTTGACCTGTTGGGACGGGGAGATTCTGTCAAATTTTTTTTTTGCCACTGATGTAGAGGTTGTTATAGCAGGCAGTTGGTATCCACTCATGAAGTCTGTGCCAGGCGTGCTCGCATGTGATTGGTACATTGTTCGTGAAAATACGACCTTGAAACTTTTCATCAATTTTCACTGTTTCACAATCAAGTAACCATGATATATGAATAATCACAAAATTGTCCATCATTTTATCATTCCAACGGCATATTGATTACTATGATCCGTCATGTGATTAAATCAATATCACCGTTTGAAATCTTTCATTCCAACGTTACACATTGGTTTTAGTTTTCCGCAGAATGTATTTCGATATAGTGCGGTTAGAAGTAGTCCTACGTCAAAAAACTCCTCCACTTATGAAAAGTACTCAGTTTGCTTAGCCAAACACATGTGCAAAGCAGAGCTGCGATTAATCCAAGCAACATGCTGACTATGACGAGAGAGAATATATCATCGCACTCGTTTCTTTCTCTCATGAATAGCCAGCAACCATCACAGTAAGCGTGGAGATCCGACAAGGGATTCAATATCTTGTCTCTTTTGTTGCCATTTTCGGGTTCCCATTGTCAATCTGTATATTCACACAGAGTTCACTCGGAAATATCACTGCAATGCAAATCTAGGTGGTTTTAGGAATATCAAAAATCGTTTCAGTAGCGTGATTATGTCAGTGCCAGCTTGAAGTTTGTTGCTATCAGGATTTTTTAAATTTGATCTGCTTTGCGGTCCGTGACGATCCCAACTCAAGATATGGCCACCAGTGAACTAGGTTTATAATTTCAAACCAGTGGTTATAGGTGTCGCTTGATGGGCTGGCACAACAACCCCGAGTATTCCGAACACAACCGGAACAGGTCCGCATTTTTACATTTTTCAATGAGAGGCATGGTAGGATTTTAAGCACTTTTAAGCACTGCTTCGATCATCGTTACCATGTTACTGAAACATATTCCGGCCATATATCCGAAACCAGTCGATTGGCCGATGGCCGGATTTGGCCATCCTCTTCGTTAAAAGAAAATATGAATGTAAACTAGGAGAAAAGCAATACCGTTCCAAACCGAATTGAACAGTTTCAAAGTTGAACCGTGCCAAAATTTAACAGGATCTGTATATAAATATACATACCCATACATATTTGAAATTTCTCTGTTTTGCCACCCGCGATTCATTTTTTGCCGCGAACTAACACTGTCTTTAGTTTGATCTACAACAAGCACAATATTCAAGAATCAAATTAATAAACTCATGCTGAAAAAAAAACAAATAAAAATGCAATATTATTTTTCAGATATGAGATCATTTGAAAAATATTAATAGAATTCTTTTTATGACAATTGGTGTTATGAAGAAGCATATTCTCTACTGAGAATAAAAATGAATGATCTAACAGATTCAAAATGTACCAAACTAAAATACGCTCAGTTACTAAACGAAGTAATAGTTCTTTATTGACAATGCTTTTAGTCGGTGTGCAGCCAAACCGAACCAAGCGTCGAAAAACATTTACCGCCGCAATTGTTGTGTACAAGCTGTTACAGAGAATTTTTGTTATACATAATATCGTTATCAAATGCTCAAACGATTTCGTTATTTCATAATAGATAGTTTATTACTTCTCATATCCACTGGGTGTCAATAACTCAATCTGAGAAAACGGCGCTTAGTTCGGTCTGATCGGTCACGCCGACCATTTATCAATATCATACATATCAATTGAAGAAAAATCATTGATTTAATGTTTGCTATCCTTATAACATCATGCTGTCAAAATGAACTTGATATTTCTGCTGGTTCAATCTCAGTACAGCCATACCCGAATGATTGAGAAAGATAGCAAGAAAAAAATTAGAGTGAGAGTTGACGCTAAGAGAATCATTGTAACATCGCAAACTCTTTTGTAATGAACCATGCATCGTAGTTGGCTGATTCTGGTGTTGCATCATTTTGGCGTAATGTCAGTAGTATGATATTAACTTTCCGCAGCTCTGGTGCAAAGTCTCATTCAAAAATGATAGATTAAATTTTGCGAACTTCCAGAACGTTTAGCATGGTAACGCTTAACTGTTTCCGTCGAAAATGGTAACAAGGCGTAAATGTTGAGGCTCTGCTGCTGCCCGAAATAGTGGAAAAAGGACTACCACTCTCGCGTGTGCCTGGGCCTAATAGCATCTCAATCGTTGATTTGAACCTTTTTTTTATCGTAGAATTTAATACACCTACGCTTGTGCGTGGCCTTAGCAGCCTTCCCATGTTATGCTAGTTTAAACCTGGCCTACATCTTAGAGTATAATATTTTGCCTTTCCCTGAGATGTACAGGTTAACAGTACCGTCCTTACGGAAGTCCTTATAAGCCGAGGACATTCGCGCATACAGTTCAGAGCAATTTTTGTACCGACACTTAGTAGAAGCACGCCGTCTAATCGTTACGCCTGGTAACAGTTTCGTCTGAACTTGATTCGCCAGAAAGAACGGCATATTCTTCCTCCGGAGAAAGATTAAATATTGATTGGATCCGGCGGAGTTGAACTAATAACAATTGAGATAACAATTGGACTACCGTGGGGATCATTAATCACTTTCCTTCGGCAATCTAACGCTAGTTATGTCGAGCAAAGGGATAGGTCAAGTACGCTTGCACGTGCTGGAGGATTGGATGGAAGGATATATAACGAAACAAGGCAAAAGTCTTTTCCAGTCATATTTGTTTGGATCGAAGGAAGGTCGATTCTGAAAAAAAGAATAGGACTTTTTGATCCCTAAAATTACCCCTCCACGGTCACGATCTCGACAAAATAATTTTTGTTGAGATCACAATTTTGGGTATCGAATTTCGCAATTCCATCATAATACAGCGACAAAACTCCTAGCTTCTTTCGACGTGTTAGTCATCGAAAGATATGACAGTTGAAATGAGAGGCCAAGTTGCTGTGACTTTTTACTTCAGTGAAAATGGCAAAAAAAAGTTCGGCAGAAATGTTGAATGCTTTATGAGTTTTATGAACCCTGTTTCTTTTTTATCTTCTGATTGAGAAATGGGTGCACGAGGGTTTTTTTTTCTCCCCAGGAAGCGGTGGGTACTCCTGGTTTGATTAGAAAAAAAAATCGATGGGTACTTGCTTCGGGGTTTCTTCACCACTTCCTCTTTACGTTGGTTTATTGATCGTTCCATCTTACGACCTTTGCGAGAAAAATCAGGAGATGTAATTATTTTCTATTTCCTAGATCTTTTTGGCATGGTATAAGATTACCCTTCGACGGGATCGTCAGATGTGCCCTCAACTGTTGACTAAAAGGAAAACCTGTTTCCTGTCGAGGGTGGCTCAGCCTTCTTTGGCATTTCTGCAAAAGAGCGCTTTGATCGTTCCTCAAGGGAACGCTTTGTTATTCCTCTCGCGCTGTTTGTCTCAATATGATTGCCTCCGCATTTGCTAAAGCGTGTTATGTTGCAGCAATAGGTGGATTGTGACCAAAGCGCAAACAAACAAGCGCACAAACAGGCTTACAGGCAGACGAACCCTGTCCAAGAGGATGTAGTTCGGCAGTGCAGACCCGGTAATTGTTACCCAGAAGGATTCCGAAAGAAAATGTTTCTTTTTCCCTTCTTCGATGGATACTGGATGCAATTACTTGCAATCCAGTATCTTTACATTTTGCATCATGGGGTTTTTGTAACAGCCCACCCCATAACACAAAATGTCATCGACAGTAAGATTCCCCTCGGTAACCACACCGTCGATTTCTACATCCTCGACGGAGATGTACGAGCGTTAGCTCGCTTCAAGCTACTCACGTCAACTCGGAGTTTTTTCGGCCTCACCTTTGTAATCTCGGTTACTGCCGAAAACTGTTTAGTCAGATCTTTGCCAATTTGAATAATATTCAATGGCTTTTTTACAGGGCTAGGTAAAATGGGTGGAACAGAGGAAGGTATAGGGAAATTGATGGGGGAGATTTCAATCTCTTTCTCATTTGTTTCCACATCCAGGAAACATTCGATTATAGGGGGAGGGAGAGCAAGTAACTGATATCAAATAAAAACACAATTTTTCAAAATAAAATAATTTGAAGAAAAAAAAAAACAAACGTGTTGCATATTAATACAGTGAATACTTCACCGATCTTTTGTATCTTCTCTGCACGTCCTCGAGACTATTAGATGGATTAAAGCTTCCAAAGCTCCTAGCACGATGAAGAATACTCCGGCCGCAGGCTGAAGAGAACTTCAAGCCGCCAATGGGGTAGCCAACGCCCGGCGGCACGCGGAGCTTGTTCCGGCTGCTAAACGGCTATTGTTATCACAGCACCGGTACCGTAGCAAGCGAACCGTCTACACATACCATTGAAATAGAGTGTAATTTTTTTTATTTGTTCAAGTTTCCGAAGCGGAAAACACATATTTGTGAAACAACTTGCATTTGAAATTCTTTTTAAACTTCATAAATGTTGAGTTGTAAAAGGTTTCGTTGTTTCGAAATAAATAAATAAATAGTAGGAGGGTGGTATCAAAGACACGACCGCATGCCGTGGGACTACGGTATTTTTCTATGTTTTTTATCTAACAGTGCATTTTTATTTGTTGAGACTTGAGACATTAGAGCGCTTTGAACGATAATTTATATAAATGAAATATATGAATGAAACCTTATTTATATTGGAATTTCCACATCGTATATATTCGAATTAGAAAAGCATTTGTTCGTAGCTTGTAATGACAAGACAAACATTAGAATTAGTGTATTTTTCTTTTCTCAGTAGGCAGTAAATACGAATTCAATTAACCACTTCAAATACAACACTTTGAGGTCAGTTGCCGATGATACTTGTTCTCCGGATATTCCGGCCAGAATTCCAGTCATTTTAGTGGTTTTGCAGTAGCCATGTACTACTAATAGCCACCTGGAACGAGATGACCGGTACTATTTCGTCTTTCCTCCTTTCAACGGTTAGTACCTAGCGTCCGTAAGTCACTGGTACGGTTTTGGAATGAAAGTGATGGGGCGAAATTCTGGAATGGTACCTTATAGTTATATCAAGGTTTCATCAGTTATTTGGAAAGAGGGAGGAGTTAGGAAGAATAGGGAATGGTAAGGAAAGTAAAAGAGCATCGGAAACAGAAGGTGACAACAACAACAACAACAACAGATCGTTTACAAAGTCAGATCGGTTTTATACTTTAGTATCGACTCTTGTGAAGAGAGAGAGTGATTGGTTGCTCGGTATGATTTATACAATCGATGTTATTTATCAATTTTTCAATAGTGTATCTCAAACAATAGGGTGTTTTTGTTACATAAAATTAACCGTAAAAGAATTTCTGTTAGATTGATGCTAAAACCTCGATAACCCGTCTATAAATTACTGAAATACAAGCGCTCAAAACCCGACCACTTTTCCCTGGTTTTCCTTGATTGAATTACTAGATTTTCAAATTCAGGTACCTAACTTCCAGATAGACGTAGTCCAACGTCAAAAAATATAACTATGTTGCAGGAATGAAAGACGAAATTGTTTTCCCTACAGTTCCATCATGTAACTTTTCCATTGTTGATTGCATAGCATAGCATAGCATAGCAGCATAGCATATTTGATCGCCCGTGTGTTGCCCGCGATTGACCAGAATCAGCTGAAATTGCACAAAGAACCGTCAAAATGGTGCCTAGGAATAGCAAGCCATTTTCAGTGTACAACTCCTGGTGATCTTTTTTCTGCACTGGTCAATAACGTAGCTGGCCACGCCCAATGCAGATCAATAGAGGAAGAGATATCGGGAGTGTTAGTTTAATACTTGTTGCTACTAGAGACCGAGGAATCCTCTGCAACGTCCACAAGTATCAAAGGAAGGAATAAGTGTAAGTGGAAAGGAATTGATCTGGATCCATCGCGGTTAATGGTGCGATCTTTTCTACACAAATTCGTGCACGATATGGTTACTTCTCGGTCTCTGGGCAACCGGCCACCAGGAGACGATATAAATAGAACCGCGCCATGAACGCTGTATCGGTATAAAGTAGAATCGGAGTTTATAGTTGTCTCTGGCAACCTACCAATCGTTAACAGTCTGTATCATAGCAAACTTCGCGTTTTATCCCGTGAACTTTTTAAATTTACCTAGAAACGAATGGATTTTGTAAAACGCAACAACCGCACGCCGAACGCTAAAAACGCTAACTACTGGTACCAGTGACAAATATCATACCGCGTTGATTTGTGGCATGATGGAAAAATGGATAATGCGCTCAAATAACTGATAGAACAAGTAAGGAAAAAAACCTTCGCGAGCGAAGTCTCTGAGCATAGTACGATGTAATGGTCATTGATGCGTAGTCATTGAACTGAGTGCAGTCAAAATACCGCGTGTGAAACTGAACTGCCCTCTCCGAAAGCAAACAAGAGCGTGCCGACCACTGGTATGACGGAAAAGCCAAAACACACGCTTTGTTAAAAAAAAAAAATTATAATAATAAAAATAAATTTAAAAAGGAATCGGCGAAATTCCATGAATCCAAAGCTCAAAACATCAAAGCTGAAAATATAAAACCGAGCAAAATGGTCGCAGCCGTCCGAGTGAAGCGATCTTTCTGATGAAATCTATCTCTCGTTGCAAGTTTTCTATTGAGTAGAAAAAACTGGCAAAGTTCCATGCATTCAAAGCCATAAGAATTAAAAAAATGCAGATACACATGTTCGCCAAAACAATATGCATAAATGTAGTTATTAAAACCCGAACAGAATTCTAAGTTTATTTGAAAATTGCTGAACCAATCACAATCAAAGTAAGTTTGTAAATTATTGTTTGGAAAACATATACAGAAATATCTATCCAAAAGCTAGGAAAATCATAAAATGAAATCAAGTTTCACCCGTGGAATCAAAACTGGCGCAAATTGAGTGAAAAAGTTAGTGGAGCAGCGGCCGTTGTTCTGGCGAAGCTCACTAGAATATTTCAGGTCAAACAATTTTGACTTACCGCAGCTAAAATAAACGTAGAAGAGCAGTTTGAACGAATTCGAGGACAAGTGTGCCCTCTGTTACCATTTATTTTAATTTTATCATGGAATCTATTCTGTAATCCGTTCAAGATGAAGTACCTACGTTACGTCTTAATTAGTAGGACCGCATTACTCTCCCCATGGTTTTGGCTTTTGCCGATGATCTAATTTTGATTGCAGAAAACATTGAAGATTTTGAATTAATTCTGACCAAGCTAACAGAATGATTAAACTATGTATGATTAAAATTAAATGACAAAGAGTGCAAGGCACTGGTTCGAGAGCGAGAGGTGACACTGCAGGAAAAAAATATTAGTGGAATATTAGCATACTACTACCGACCCGTTGCGTTATCTAGGTGTTAATCTCAGTTTGAAATTGGATCGACCAATGAAAGTACGCACGCGGTGCAGGAATTCTGTCCGAGTTGCTAAAGCGGTGATGCAACTTCTAAAAAAAATATAAACCAACCTGAGAAGTTACCCGTGATATATATGAGACAATGATTGCACCTGCCATAATATACGGAACTCAGGTGACGGTATTGACTAAATATAGCCGCCTTTCGATTCGCGACTATCAAAAGCAGTTATTTGTGGGACGGCTAGCTTATGCCGTGCTCCAGATGCTGGACAAATGGCAAGTTCCGTGAATACCTGTGAAATGAAGTACGACGACGCGGGAGATCACACCCATTTAAGGCTGCCACTCGTCTGCAAGCTAAACATTTACGTCGATGTAGACCTTCATTTGCTTGGAGGGACACTATAAGGCATAATATGGGGCTATACGAAGCGCTGATGTATCAGGACTGGTTAGAATTAACACAGCAAAAAAGAAAAAGATTTCATTCAATGTAGTAAATTCTGTTTGGTATCATTGATAACTGGCTCTCATAGAAGCAATTTTATGAAAATACCTGAGATCAATCACTTCACTTTCTACAAGGCAAAGCGTTCCGCTAGAAGTGAAGTATTTCAAACACAAATTTTATACCAACGATTAACTTATTCATTGGAATTCTTACTAGAGACACAAAGAAGTTTTATTGTGAGCTAGACACCTTTCAAGAAATTGTATGTATATCCCAGCTATTAACAAGCTAGATACTTGAGCCGCTAAAACACGTTATACTCACAGCAACATATTAATGAGCAGTTTTAGATAAATTCTATATTAGACTCCTATCCAAATTCATTTAAACTATCTAGTTCAATTGAAAAAAGTAAACAGATAAACGTCGATGACTGCGACCTTCATCAATCGATATAAAAAATCGATTCTTCCTATCCCGACATTATATCTGGTATCGATGTACTTTATTGAAAGCACCTTTGCGATTGTACACAGCACATTTATCGATTCGTGAACACTGCACCGTCACGAAACGATATCAGCTCTTATTTTGTATTTGAATACAGTCAACATGCACTAAACGCAACGCAAAGCGAACACACGGCATCATCAAAGTATTCGATAATCAGAATCGATTTTAGTAATCGAAACGATAAGTCTCACGGTATTATCTATTCAAATGCAACCCTAATGAGAAGTGCAAATTTCGTTATTCGTTGGGGGGCTCAACAATTATTTTCTTTCGGTAATTAAAGATTGTGTGCCAAATATGATGATTCCAAAATGTAGTTTCTAGCTATCTTTATGTCATAAACATAAGTTTGGTATGCTTATTTTATGACTTGAAATTATTCATAATTGAATTTGTGGGTATATTGACCACTGTTGTTGGGATTAACGGTTATGCAATTGTAATACCTATAGCATGGTTGTTACTGCAATGAAAAAAAAAAAAAAACACGAACGCCCCCCTTGAGAAATATTGATCTTAGCTTCGAGTATATACAGCCGGGAATCCAAACACTTTCCAAACCGTCTGATGCACCTCCGAAAGGTCTTTACTTCACTCTTTACGTCCAGTAGTTGACGTTGTCACTCTTTTCACACACTCAAAACCGTTTTCTTTTCGTGAAACAACCACTTTTGAACTAAAAACTGGAAGAAACAGGCACACCAACCATTGACCGGTAACAGCGTTGCCAGTTCTGTAACTTTTCCATTGTTGATTGCCTAGACAAACTTTTATGTATCTGTTTGTTAGCAATTCTGTTATCTCCGAATTCAATAATTTTTTTGTTTTGAAAAACTCGAGACTTCTTTTTACTATCTTGATGCTCTAATATTTTTTGAGTAATTTCATACGTTAACGTAGAAATCCGTGGAATCTACGAGATTACACAAAATAGTTCTGACATCTCTGATCCAAACCCATGAGCGTTAATATGGCACGAACATATTTTGCTGATTAACACCGGTGTTGAAAATATATTGCGTCAGCCGAGGGCGTCGGACATAAAAACTATAGGTTAGTCGAAAATTGTGGATGCCGATGTGAAGAAATCAGATTATAGGATTTTGAGATTTTAGCTCGAAGAATTCTGAAATTAGTTTTATGATTTCAGAATTAGTTTTATGATTTCAGAATTCAAGGACTTTAGAGTTTCAGAATTAAAGGATTTGAAACTTTAGAATTTCCGTACGTTAGAATTGAGGGATTTTAAATTTTAAAAAATTGCAAGATTCCAGAATTCCAGGACTAAAGTGATTACCAAGATTTGCAAACTTTAAGAAATTGGGGGTTAGAATCTTGTTATTTTTAAATCATATCATTCCTAGAGCTTAGGAATTCGTTATTGCATGATTTTGAATCCGGAGATTTAGGATTTTTTTTGATTGTGGGATGCATCAAGATTTCAGGATTGGAAATTTTAAAATTTTTCAAGGAGTATTCAAAGAAAATTCAGCATTTTAGGATTAAGAAATTTTGAGAATTCTAGAATTTAAGGAAGGAAGAGAAGGTGAACACTCTTCGACATTTCCATGTGTAATCTTTCGCTCTCTCCTTTGTCTCTCGTCTTTCGGTTGAAGTTGAAAACAACTCCAGTTGACGTAAACATTGCTCGAAATCAATTTTTACAATCGTCGTCGTCGTCGTCTTCATTACACTATATCTTTGGATTTTTAAAGTTTTTTTTGTAGTGAATGGAATCGCTGGTATTCTCCGTTTCCGGAAATATTTTGAATTTCAATTCAGTGAGATCTCTTCAATTTTGTCAGTTTCAACTTTGGCTTCAGATATAATTTTCTCATCCTGAAATATTTCGAAGTAGTTATTCAAAGTTATCCACTTTTACCGGCTTATTTAAGCATGTTAAAAAATTAACTTGTTTGTTTGTCGACTGTAGCGGGTAATTTTGTAGATTTATCGGCTTAATCAGTCCGTGTATAGAAGCAAAAACGATTTTTTGTTTCTTAATCCGACAGTTTCGGTGACTTTATTTCACCTTTTTCAAGGAGTCTAAAAATATACAATTCGTGTAGTTTTCCTTTTTCTGTTACTGTTTTGAGTTTTTTGTATGTGTTTGTACTTACAGAAAAGATTATCGTTTTATTGTTCAGTGTGTTGGTGTCCAACATAGGTTGTCTGGTGTGCATTGCAAATGGCGTCTTAAATTGGCTATGTGTAAAAATAGATTTTCTTAAATTTAAATTCGACTGTTTCTTAACAAACTGTACTCACTGCATATGTCTCTATTTTTGTGTGCACTATACTGTATAACAGTTATAACTTTTTTCTAGCACTGCTTTTTCTAACACTATATAACTTCGAGCGGTATTTAATTAATCAGAGCAATAGGTTTTGTGTCTTTTCCAGTAGTCTACTATTTCTTGACAGTTCGTTGTGAGTGTGTTGGAGAGCTACGCTAAAACTTTAGATTGTGGTTGCATATTGGAAGTCGTGTTTATCGGTTTTGCTGTGATTGATATTTCTTATTGTGTGTATAATACCAGCATATACAGTGTTGAGTCCCTCAGTGTCTGTGCGTTTGTTGATACTATTTCTGTGTTGGCAATATGGCATACTTCTATAAACGGTAGAGCGTGCGGTTTATCGTGTCTGTCTATAATTTTCGTTTGGTGAGAATCGAATCTGTGATTCTACCGTTCCTAGACATGACACTGATAAGACAGGAAAACCAAAAAACACAGGAGGGTTGTGTACAAAGCCACGACCGCAAAATTGAAGTAGAATACTTTTACAAGAAAGATATCTTTGGAAATACACTCGATTATGTTGCAGTGTACAAGGCAGCAAGCAATGCAAATCGAAGTAATCGCTACATATAGCAAAGAGTTAAAAATCATTTAGTTCGAATCAAACAACCGTTGAATGAAGACATACTTTTAAATGGTTCTTCAATATATTTTAAGTCCAGTCCGATTATTCCACTTTGTCAGCCAATAGATTAGGGTTATAAATTTAATGGTGTCAAGCGGTATAATTTTTCGTATACTTTTCGTATATTATTACATGTGTATGAAGGTCGAAATTTTGCTGTAATGTCAAACTTTAACCGTCTTCTTCAAAACGTTACATCCCTGTTAATAAAGTGTTGTGAATTTTTTAAAACAGATCGTGCAGCATCGTGAGCAGAACGTGCCAAACTTTTCTGTTTGAAATCGGATTTGTTTCGTATATACCGCTTGTTAACAAAAGTATCAACAAATCGTTATAAACATCACACTGCTGTGCATTTGCAGCAGCATCAAACTTTAGTTGCAGTTTATTAATAACCATTCATTATGCTCTTCCAAAAATTTTTAGTAGCCTTGAAAAAGGCCAATTGCTGTAATTGCAATTTCCATTCAATCATTGCATAAATGCTCCATGGTCAGATATACTCGCTGCAACTGCTACGCTATCCGTAGCCATACCACAGTTGTGGCCGCTATACGCTGCCATTGGTAACGCTGCTTCTGCATCAGCTGGCCCAGCTGCTTTCGATGCTGAGATCCGCTGCAACTAGTGCACTATCCATTGCTGTACCCCAGCTGTGGCCGCTATTCGCTATCGCTGGTATCCCCTGCACTGCTACTGCTGCTGCTAAGAAATGACTGCTGTTGTCGCTGTCTAGAACTATTATGAGCGGCTTCGGCTGAAACAGGCCAAATAGCATGTTTTCAACTACAAGGTATATGATTCTGTCGACCGTGCTTGGGAAGCAATCATATAACGACCAGAGGTCGAATTTTTCGTTTTTACAAGGCTTGACTATTTTAAATAGTACAATAGTTTGAATAATAAAATTACAATTATCCTCATTTTGGAACAATCTTAGAAGATTTTCCAATCTATTGCGGTAATAATAAAGGAAATACATCGAATACTAACCGATTTATTAGCATTTGAAATTGGACATATTTTTCCCTTTTATCGGTTTTAGATTTTCATTTCACATCCCTATGTAGCCGAACTTCCTGAGAGAAGTATTCTACTTCAAAAATTCAAACAGAACGGTATATGAAACCGATAGCCAGTGGCAGGTTCTTGGATTATAACTCGTTCCACCCGATCCACCAAAAAATAAACATGGCCAAAAATTTCATTCGACGAGTCGACAAACTATCCACTCATTTACAAGACGCCGACAAAGCCCGTATCATCCATCAACAATTGAGCCTCAACAACTACCCAAAATCGCTCAGGAACAGACTCATAAACCGCAGGCAAGAAAACATTGTTACACCACAAGAGTCATCCGATGAAAACCTGAAATATACTTACCGTTCAATACCATACATTCCATACCTGTCGAACCGAATCGACAAACACCTGAAAAAAGAATACAAAAACATACGACTAGCACACCGCAACATAAAAACAGTTGGACAATTACTCACAAAAGTTAAAGACCCCGTCCCCCAGGAGCACCAAAACAACGTCATATACAAGATACCATGCAAAAACTGCGACGCCTGCTACGTCGGAATGACAACAAACATGCTTAAAACAAGAACCAGCGGACACCGAACGCACTACAACACTTGGGACAAACTACTACAGCAAGACTACAACGCAACAGATCCACAAATTAGTTCACTAAAGGAAAAAAAAGCACTAATGTACCACAGCATCACACAAAATCACAGATTCGATTTTCACCAAACGAAAATTATAGACAGACACGATAAACCGCACGCTCTACCGTTTATAGAAGTATGCCATATTGCCAACACAGAAAATAGTATCAACAAACGCACAGACACTGAGGGACTCAACACTATATATGCTCGTATTATACACACAATAAGAAATATCAATCACAACAAAACCGATAAACACGACAACCAATATGCAACCACAATCTAAAGTTTTAGCGTAGCTCTCCAACACACTCACAACAAACTATCAAAAAATAGTAGACTACTGGAAAAGACACAAAACCTATTGCTCTGATTAATTAAATACCGCTCGAAGTTATATAGTGTTAGAAGAAGCAGTGCTAGAAAAAAGTGATAACTGTTATACAGTATAGTGCACACAAAAATAGAGACATATGCAGTGAGTACAGTTTGTTAAGAAACAGTCGAATTTAAATTTAAGAAAATCTATTTTTACACATAGCCAAATTAAGACGCCATTTGCAATACACACCAGACAGCCTATGTTGGACACCAACACACTGAACAATAAAACGATAATCTTTTCTGTAAGTACAAACACATACAAAAAACTCAAAACAGCAACAGAAAAAGGAAAACTACACGTATTGTATATTTTTAGACTCCTTGAAAAAGGTGAAATAAAGTCACCGAAACTGTCGGATTAAGAAACAAAAAATCGTTTTTGCTTCTATACACGGACTGATTAAGCCGATAAATCTACAAAATTAAAAATTCACTTCGTATATAGAATTAGCGAAAGCCTATCGATTTTTCTATTTGAACAATCATTGTTTCTGATTGTAAATTCATTATAGTCTTAGTTAAATTACTGGTCCTATATATCCCCTCGTGAACTACATTTTTTTTAAAAAATAGCACATATTTCAATTGCAAAAACACGTCACTCCGGTTTCGATACTGATAGTTTAAGTGCTATTCGATCATTTATCAAGCATCCAGCAGAGCGAGCGTTACGCTGTGTTTCGTCGCTATGTTAGTAAATAACATTATTTTACGACCAATCTTGTAGAGTGAGCAAGAAAAAAAAAACCGGGAAGAAAATGCCAATCCGGATGGCACTGTCGACAGGACTGTTGTTTCGTGTCATGTAAGTTAGTGCACTTTGCCGCCCATATTGTGTGTTGTTTCAGAACGTTTTGATAAGTTAAAAAAGTATTGGTTGTTACGAAACTGTCATTTGTGATTGAAGCTGCTCCGTCACTATATAGTTTAAAATTTTCATAAAATTTAGTTATTTGGTTTGAGAAGCATACGAGCAATCAAAGCGAAATTTAATCTAATGTGTACATGAATTCAACAGTGGAAGTTACCAAGTGATAACTTTTCTCTGCTAGGGTAAAATGTTTGGTTTGTCACGAAATAAAGATGAAAGGAACGCTTTCTACAACTACACGATAACAACATTTTGTACAATTTATCTCAGTAAATACTCACATTGTGTTAGGAACGAATCAAAACAATTTAACAAGCTCTGCTCTTTTTACCTCAAACCGCTCAATCTGACTCCGGATGTTATCCGATAATCCAAACCCGGCGAAAATCGACCGTATACCCCGAGAAGCACACGGCAGCAGAAGGGACAGTAGCGCCAAACCGGGCCACCACGACCGATGATTAATGCCTTCCAATAAAGCTCTCCACTTGTAAGCTGCTGCAAACTTTCGACCCCCTCTCCCCTGCCCCCATTCCTTTGTGGACATGGACCCCTCTACCCTGCTTATCGTGACCATCCGGTCGGACTTTGAGAACTCTTCTCGGTAGGGCAGAGCCATACCAGGGGTATGCTTTTTCGGCCGTTTCGGCTGGTTGGCGATGGTTTTGTATTGTTCTGCTCGTCAGTCGGAATGTGCTGCTGCAATGCTGATGGCATTCGCCTCTAGAGGGCACCAGCAAGCGAACCGGCGAACGTTGCAGTGCTACGGTTTGTGTGTTTGTGTGTTCCGTCTGGGCTGGGCTGTTGAGTTCCGAACGAGCCAGAGGACCTAAAGTGTGAACTGCCACTGATGGTATGTGATGGAGTGCGGCAAATGGGGTTTTTGGTCAAATTCCGATGATTCTGATGAGTGCAGGCTGTAGTATCTTGAAATTGGTGGTGAGTATCTAGTTTTTTTCTCTATCCTGTGGTTGAACGATTCATGACGAGTAATTGAGAGCAAATTGAATATCGATAGTTGACTGTACATAATAGAATCAGCACTAAAGTTTACTGTTTTAATTTCTCTAACCATAACTGATAATATAAAATCCAACAGTGACAATACCTGTTGACCTCAGCTTTATCTACACAAACACCGACAGAAAACCAAAACAACTGGGAAACGGTTTGTGCTGATTTCGCTAAAAATACTGATAACTCTCGGGAGAATTGCTTGAATAATAACAAGCAAAAGTTAGCCTGCAAAATTTGTCCATCACTGGTTTGTACACCCGTTTGTATGCTGCCGTGTGGGGTCCGGCTTGTGTATGATGGATGTTTTTCCAGTTGCGGTTCTTTACCAAACGTAAACACAGTTTTTTCTTCTCGACGTGGGAAACATGGAAAATTGAATGAATGAATTCGTTAGTAGCGTTGTGGTTCAAATATTCTGCAGGAAGCATGAAAAAAAGAAGCTGTGCGGCATTCATGCCTTCCCACCATTTGGCGTTCGCTTAATAACAACAGACTTGTATGGCAGGACATTTTTGTCATTTTTAGCTTTGCTATATTTTTTATTATCGCCATTTCTGATATGTTTGTAATATATAATATTTTCGTAATTTGATCATTTGTTGCCAGTTTGATCGTTTCTGTCAAATTCGTCAATTTTACCAATTTTTCTAACTCTTGTATTTTTTACCTCTTTTGTGTTTCCATTCATCTCTGTTAAATTTAACTTCTTCGTAAATATTGAATTTTCAGTTGATACAGTAAATCAAAAATTGGACTGATCAAACTTAGGTAATTCAATCAATAAAAAGAGTCAAGTTATAACGATTTTTATTTGACCATAACATATGTTTATTTCTGAAACATCATTCAACTCTTTTACAAAAATATTCTAGTTTATTTCAAGACAGACAAAATTAAAATATACGATAAATATGTTTATTTCTGAAACATATTTCAACTCTTTTATAAAGTATGCTAGTTTATTTCAAGATAATGACAGACAAATTAAAATATACGATGAATGTGATTAAATTCTCCAATAAAAATGATATATTTTGTTTTGTTTGCATATTCCTAATTAATCATCATTAAATAATTGGTCATAGTTTTTGCCTTCAACCTTTTTGCTTTTCTACAATTTTGACTTTAAACCGTTTTGGTTTCTTTGCTATTTTCCGTTTTCGCTGTCTTTTTGTCTCTATTAACTTGAGTTTTTTTTTGCTCTTTTTGCTCTATTTGTCCTCTGTATAATTTTGCAGTATTTTCTTTTATTTTATTACCTTTTACCTTTTTATCTCTTTTCTTTTTTTTCTTTTCCATTCTCTATCTTCTCAACTTGGTGACATTTCTACTTTTTGAATTATTTATGTTTTTTTCCTTTTTGCCGCTTTTTCCTTAATGTTTCTTTGATTTTGTGTCCTTTGGCCTTCAGTTCAGGCTCCAGCTGTTTAGCATTTCCCCCTTTTTGCCTCTTTTATTTTAATTTTTTTTGCAATTTTTCCGGTATTTGCTCCACTTTTTAAGTTTGAAAGATCATCTTTGGCATATTTCTTTAGTTGTCTTTCGTTTTCTGGTTTTTTGGTTTTGCCATTTTATCTTTTTTGCATTTTTGCCTTGTAGTCGCTTGTTTCTGCTACACTGTCTGCTATTCTGCCTGTTTGCTGTTTATACCTGATTACCTCTTTCCTGTTTTGGCTTTTTGCTTTTTTAGCCCTTACACTATTTTGTAGTTTCTTGTTTTTGTTTGTGCTTTACTATTATAATGAGCATTTACTTTTTCGCCTTCTTATCGTTTTTACCAAGGTGACTTTTCCCGTTGTTTTTGCTTTTCCGCTATGTCGTTGAAGCTTTTGCGTCTTTTTTCCGTTTTTATCTCTCTAACACTAATTTTGCCATTTCAGCCTGTCATTCATTTTTACCATTTTTCTCTGATTACCTTCTTGCTTATGATCTCTTGGCCTTTTCATTTTTCGAGTTTTTTTTACTATCTTCCACCTTTTAGCTGTTTTTATTTTTCAAATCAATTCCTTTTTCCCTGGTTATTTTCTTGCTTTTCTAACTTGTTGGCGTTCATTCTGCTATCTGTTACTCTAATGTTGCCATTTTGCCTTGAGCCGTTTTTGCCTGTTTTTCTCTTTGTTTTTCTCTGCGCGATAATCGTTTTGCAGTTACGTTTTTTTTTTACTTTTCTTGTCTTGTTGTATTTTTGCATTTTGACCTCTTTGCTGTTTTGACTTTTTATTTCTTGTTTCTTCGCGTTCTTGCATTTTTTCTTTCTTACATTTCTTGTCTTCTACTCTTTTTGCTGTTTGTACATTTTTGCCTCTTGAATTTTGGCTTGTGTCCTGTTGGGTTTTTGCACTTTAGATTTTTTTTAATTTTGGCCTTTTAGGCGTTTAACTTTTCTAGCATTTTGCCCATATGTCTTCTTGCCTTTTTCATTTTTCGCTCTCTGGTTTCTTTCCTTTTTTTTGTTGTTTTATCTTTCCGTTTCTCCGCTTTTTTGTTTCATTATCTTGTTTGTTTGTTGTTCTTCACTGCCTTTTTGACCTTATATATTCTTGTTGTTTTAGTTTTTTCCTTTTTGGCTTCTTTGCTGTTTCCACTGTTTTGTTGTTCCGTCTTTTTTCCTTTATGATTTTTTTCTCGTTGTCTTTTTTACCTTTTGTTTTTCTTTTCAGGGTCCAGCCGTTTAGCCTTTCTTCCTTTATTTTCATTTTTTTGCAATTTTCCGGTATTTGCTGTTTCCCATTTTTGCATATTTCTTTGTTTGTCTTTCGTTTTCTGGTTTTTTCGTTTCTGCCATTTTCTGTCATTTCTCTCGTTTTGCCATTTTTTCTTTTTTGCATTTTTGCCTTATAGTCGCTTATTTTTGCTGCACTGTCTGCTATTCTGCCTTTTTGCTATTTATATCTTATCACCTCTTTCCTGCTTTTGGGTTTTTGGTTTTTATAGCCCTTCCACCTTTTTGTAGTTTCTTGTTTTTGTTTGTGCTTTACTATTATATTGCCCATCTACTTTTTCGCCTTCTGATTCTGATCGTTTTTACCACGTTGCCTTCATTCTTTGTTTTGGCTTTTCCTCTATGTCGTTGAAGCCTTTGCGTATTTTCGCCGTTTTTATCTCTTTAACTCCAATTTTGCCATTTCAGTCTGTTTTTCATTTTTACCACTCTTCTCGGATTACCTGCTTGTTTATTATTTCTTAGCCTTCTCATTTCTCGCGTTTTTTTCACTATCATGCTTTTTTGTCTTTTGTATTTATTCCCTCTTCCACCTTTTAACATTTTTTTTTCAAGTCGATTGGTTTTTTCCTGGTTATTTTTTGTTTTTCTATTTTGTTGGCGTTTTAGCCCTTACTCATTTTGCCTTCTTTTATTCTATTGTTGCCATTTTGCCTTCAGCCGTTTTTGCCTGTTTGCCTCTTCGTTTTTCTTTGCGCGATAACCGTTTTGCAGTTAAGTTTTTTGACTTTTCTTGTCTCGTTGTATTTTTGCATTTTGACCTCTTAGCTGTTTTGACTTTTTATTTCTTGTTTCTTTGCGTTCTTGCATTCTTTCTCTCCTACATTTCTTGCTTCCTACCCATTAGGCTGTTTATGAATTTTGAGCCTCTTGAATTTTGCACTTTTTTTTAAGTTTGGCCTTTTTGGCGTTCAACTTTTCTAACATTTTGCCCTTATATCTTTTTGATTTTTCGCTCTCCGGTTTCATTGCTATTTTGACTTTTTGTTGTTTTATCTTTTCGTTTCTCTGTTTTTTTGTGTCATTGTCTTTCGTTTGTGTTCTTTACTGTCTCTTATCAATTTTGTCTTTTCTTCTTCTCATTTCCCTTCTCACATTTTTTTTACTCTGCCGTCCCTCTCTGTTTTTATTTTGGTTTTTTACTTTTCTAACATTTTCGCTTTGTTGTTTTCTCGCGCTTTTTACTTTCTGGTTATTTTTTTTATTTACCTTTTTGTTGTTTTCTAATTTTCTTTTACCTCTTTGCTTTTTTGTCCCACTTCTCATTTTCGTTTATTGTACCTTTGTCGTTTTCGTATTTTCTTCTTGGCTGTTTTACCTATTTTTACTTTTTTTTCTATTTTGCCATTTTCTTTTTTTTAGTTCGGCTTTACTTCCTTTCTGTTTGCGCTATATTGCATTTTTGCTGTTTTCATTGTATTTCCTTTTCACCTCTTGCCAATTCCCATTTTCCCCTTTTTTTTTGGTTTTTTTTCCTTTTTCTTAATAAAGTCAATCACTTTTCCCCTTTCGATTTTTCTATTTTTCGGCTTTTTTTGCATCTCTGTTGAGTTTGTCGTTTTTCCATTTGGCCGTCACAGTCTGTTTTATGTTTTTTTTATGTTCTTTTTTTGCCTATGCGCCTTCTGCCTTAATGTCTTTTTATTGGTTTTGACGGTTTTACCTCTCTGTTTTTTTTCTTGGTTTACCGTTCGCCTACTGCATTTTTATCATTTTTGCTAAAAGCTAATCTTTTTTGTACTTTTTATGTCTTCGACATATTCTCAAAGACCTGTGTGCTGCCGCTACCCTTTTTTTTGTTACCGTATTTTGTTCTGATTTTTTTCCTCTTTGTCTTAATGCAGTTTTTATCTTCTCGCTCTTATATCTTTTTGCTGTTTTAATTTTTTTTTTGCTTTTTGGCTCCTCTGCTATTTTAATTTTTGTGTTGTTTCATCTTTTTTCCTTCATGATTTTTTTCTCGTTGTCTGTTTTACCTTTTGTTTCTCTTCTCATTTTCTTGACGAATTTTGCCGCTTTTCTTTGTTTTGTATTTGGCTGTTAACTTTTCTATTGGTTTCACTTTGTTATTTTTTGGCTGTTTTTACCTCTTTTCTTTTATTATTTTGCTAATTTTACGTTTTGGCCTCTTTACTTTTTTTTTTTTTTTGTTATTTATATTATTGTGGCCCTCTCTGACTGTCTTTGTTTATTTTGCTTATGAGCCATTTTGCTTGTTGCCATTTTAACCTCTTTGCATTTTGGTTCTTGCAGTAAATACGAAAATTTTGGGTTTTCTATTTTGTCTTTCTGCTTTGCTGCTATTTGACGTTATTGTCTTTTTTCCATTTTACCTTTGAGATTTCGTGTGTTTTTTTAACTACGTTGTTTCGTCTTCTTTGCATTGCACCTTCTGTCTTTATGCATTTCCATTGCTTTGAATGGTTTTGGCTTTTTATTTGTTTCCTTGCCATTTCCGCTATACTGCGTTTTTGCTGTTTTTATCTCTCTCCCTCTTCTTCTTTCGCCAATTTCATATCTTTGTCGTTTTTATCTCTCTATTTTACCTCTATTATTTGTTCTTGATAATCTCTATTAGATTTTCGTCATTTCTATTCCCTGGCCTTTGTTGCCTTATTTTTATTGTTGTGCTCATCTTTTCCTTATTCAGACGTCTTTATCTGTTTTGCCTTTTAACTTTTCACTTTTCACTTCTGTGCCATTTTTCTTCGTGCTTTTTTTTAAAGCAAAGCCTGGGTGCTACATTCCGATTCGGAACTTGACCTTCTGTTTATTTATACACAGCCTTTTTGTTTTGTTTTCTTTCTACCTCTATGTCTTTCTGTTTTTGCTTTTTTTCCTTTGAGTCTTCGTGTTTTTTTTTGTTTGCTATTTTAGTTTACGTTGTTTCCTTTTTTCATGTTTTTGGTTGTGCAGTTATATATCTTCATACATTTTTATTGTTTTTTATGGTTTTGCTGGTTTTATTGATTACCTTATTGTCTTCTGCCTATTTATCGTTTTTACTAATAGGTAAGTTTTGTCGTAGTTTTATCGTTTTCGAACTATTTTTTTCATACCTTGTCTTTTCTGTAGCGGTGCCATTTTCTCCTACATGCCTGTTTATCTTTATGCAGTATTTACTATTACGCTTGGAGGAATATTAAATGTTATTACTTTTTTCCGTTTTTTACTTTCAATGGTTTTTTGTGTGTTAGTGTCCTGCCCTTTTTGCTTTTCGTCTCGAAAGTTTCTATTTCTTTGATTTTTTTCTGTGTGACCCTCTTTTTCTGTGTGGACTCATCACTGCGACCAGAGATTAGATCTATTGTGATATTGCCCAGGTGTTTTCTGTACTCTGCACTTCATATTAATAGCAGTATCACTATTGAAGTGTGTGATACGCTTATCATTCATATCCGTGCTTGTGTGTAAGTTTTACCTTTCCGTTTCAAGCTTACTGCTCTACTATACCGAGCCTCTATCCATCCTAACAATATCGCCTAATTACAATTCCCTGTAGAGAATTTGCATTCGTTACACACACCAGTTTTATCATTATTTTTGTTAGAAGTAGAGTCAACAGGGATACTGTAGAATCCAGATTTAAGGAAGGGTACGTGTTGGGTAGCCTGAGAACAAACCCATGCTAAAGTCCTTTGACAACCAAATGGTCTGATTTTACTAAGATTCGAACCCACGACTACCCGCTTACCTTGCGACTACGGAGCTCCCCTTGTATGTGTGGTCCTTTTGTATTTTGGCTATTTTGCTGTTTTAGTTTGTGTTTAAATTAGTCATTCGGTCGAAGAATTTTCGTTATTACTAGGGGTCTCTCACTCTCTCTCTTTCTCTCTCTTTTTTATTTCAAAGGCACAAATGATTGAAAGAAAGTTTAATAATTGCTACGTGTAACTTAGACAAAACTGCTTTTGGATAAATTAAAATTAAATAGTTGAAGAGGTTGTTCATAAGTCTCGACCGCATGGTTGGCATAACGTTACGATAGCATGTCTTTTATCAACTTTTTCGTTGCAATAGGTTTGGGAATACAGTCGATTGGGCTAATCAATTTAATGGTATGAAGTGGTGAGTTTCAATCAAAATTTAACTCACACTTTTCTATTAATTGATTATTAATCTTGAAGAATAGCTTTGACGGGGAAGAAGCGTTGATTTTGAATTGCCATTTTCCGATGACACAGAACGATTCTAGTTCTCTTGTCATTCTTTGCTCCGCGCACCCTGCAAGCGAGCAAATGAGATATACCGATCATACACACGCTACCGGCCCACCCACAGCTATTAGCAGTTGCGAAATGACATATCGGATCAAAACTACTAACGTATCCAGACATGTTCAGCAATGCTGTGTAGTTCGTTGGTTGGTCCGTCTGCTGTGGAACGCTGCGATCGAATTAGTCGCTTGCTTAGCCTTTTTGTAATGAAATCAGCCGCCGCTCTGCCGGCCGAGCCGGGTTGAGTCAGTTTTCAATAAAAAGCAGCCGTCCTCTCCCGGTAGTAAACGGTTATTCAATATAGACTAAATTTCGGCATGCTAGCTTTTATACGAGACTACTGAAATTAAAAATTCCGGCTAGCCGTGTCTTTGAGTAAAGTAACAACAACAACAATTTCCGCATTTTGGTAGACGCATAGCTAATTTTCCAATCGATTGCTGTAGGAATGAAAGCAATCCGCTGGAAGCTGACGGAGTTTTAAGCATTTTAAAGTGGAAACTTTACGTGACGCTCTCGATCTTATTGGTTTTTTAATTTGTACCCCTTTTTGACATAAATATCTTTTGACGTAGCTCTACGTCAAAAGATATTTATGTCAAAACAGGAATATTCAAATCGAAACTAAAAACGATCACAATTTTCGAGTTTTTACATTACGGACATCAATCATGGACGCAGGAAGCTGTTGAATCGGTCACAAAGGGGTGAACAGAATTACGACACTCTTACCAGCAGAAAAAAACTCCACATGAAACTGCTAATTTCCATCCACCAAGAGAACCACTGCACCGAAGACTGGCTGCTTGCAAAATCGCAAGCATCCACTTAGACATTATAATTCATAATTTTGCCGACGTTGTTGGTGTTTGGTGCTTGCTGGATTTACATAGTAAGTGATAAGTGTTTGCCCGGAGAAGGATAACAAGAGGCTAATCGATTGGCGTCGGCGTCGCCACCGTTCAGATGCTAATCTAGGTGCGGGAGAGCAGTTTCACTACTCGAAGACTACTTTAAAAATGATATGTTAATGATGAGAACCTGATTGCTACTCTTAGTCTGACACTTAACTGAAACTTTAAATTTGGCTTTGCTGATCAACAGAACACTCTAATTATAAAAATAAAACTGAACACCGTTGTGTTGGTCCATATTTTGGTCAATGATTGAAAGGGCCGCAGCGAGATAAGATACCATCTCTGTACTTGCGATGGCGATGGCCACATTTTATCTTCGCCTTCGAAAGAACCGCTCTGGTGTTGGTACCAGAAGCAAAAGAGATATAAAATGTTCTCGCCAGTGTTGCATACTAAAAACGACCATGTTTTCCACCGCTCGTCTCTCTACCAGCATCTGGACTGCGCGCCTCAGTCCACCGCCGATAACAATCTAAACGCGTTTCGATCTCGTTCCTCTTCCGAGGATGGATGGGATAAGGAGCTGATTGCGAGAAGAAAAGAAAAAACCGATACGCCGAGAACAGCCCCGTCCAGCGCCATCCGAGGAAATAATGTGCAAACGATAATGGTCCATTGGATGGAGGCTGCAGTGCGGTCGGAACCAGAGGCTCCAACTGACGCAAGTACGCAAGTTGCCAGAGGAACGGAGAAGACAAACGACAGATTACTGCAGCACGTCGGAGAAGATGATGGTACCCAACTATGCTGTAGAAGAAGAAAAAAAAATCGAAAAGAATAACGGAAAAGGAAACCGGTTCGGTTAAGGTCAGCCCTGCCGCCGCAGACACATCCGCTGGGTTCCGTGGGCAGTAAAATGCCAATCGGAGAAGTTTTCGACCCTTCCTCCTCACACTCCCGAGCAAACAGAGGCTCGCGCAAGTGTGATCCGGGGAGAGCGGAGAAGACTTGGGTAATTAAGGCGTAACAAGGCTGGCATCGCAGAGATATGGGCCGAAAAGTTGGCTATCCTTTATTGCTATTCGATGCATTACAGTTTGAGTGGTGTGCTTTCGGGCTGAATAAACTTGGAATAAAGGTCGCAAGGATTTTGATGAAATCCTTGGAGGTGTTTTTTTTATTCTTCTTCTTCCTCCTCTAGCAACGGATATAATAACACGGTTTTTGGGTTGCTCGATGGACTTCGGACGCTTTTTGCGTCCGGTTTGATGGATGTACAAGGATATTATAACTTTTGGCTTCTGCGGGCTTGAAGGGTAATTTGATGGCAAGAATTTCGCGCAAGCGCTACTTTACGTAACTTTTAATCAATTTACCAGCAGCAGGAATCATCATTAAAGTGGAAATCGATTGTTGAACTTTAAAATGATGTTGTAGAAACAGATTTTAATGCTGTGCGAATTTGCGAGCCACATTAAGAGGGGGGGTTTTTAGGGTTAGAAACATAAAACAAGGGGTTAGAAACATAAAACAAACATAAAATTCTATATAGATGAAGAAAAAAAAACATAAAATTCTAGAACATGAATATTCTAGAAAAACAAACTCATCAATTTAATGCTAATTGAAGTGCAGAAAATTACGCGACTCGAAAAATTTCGTATGTATACGAACGAAACGAAAACTTCGGAAGTAAATTTAATTAAACAAAAAAAAACCTTTAGATTAGCCTAAATAAGTAAGTTCTGAACGAAGCAAAAATTTGAACGATATTTATATCAAGCAGTTTGTGGCTTTTTCAAGGGAATGTTTTTTAGGTTTTTTTTCGAAATATTACATCGCATACTAAACAGCCATATTCACAATAATTTTGGGCAATCTAGGTCATGTAGGGGCTAATGAGGAATAAAATCCACAAAAAAATAAGCAGCAAGGTGAGTTCGATAAAAATATAGATGATATATAGTATTATACCGACTTTAGGGTAAAGTAAAGGAGATCAGAAACAACATTAGTTTAAAATGAAAAAACTCTGATCTAATGTTAAATAGGGTGTCGGCTCTATTATTGTCAGGTTTTACCTATTTTCGTCTGGGGGGTTAATGAAGTCATAGAGAACTAATATTTGCAGAGAGGTACTCTGCATTATGAACAACCATCAAGCAAAAAACATACGCTCTAGAACATCATTTACCCCCCGGACGATAATAGGTAAAACCTGACGAAAATAGAGCCGGTACCCTAATGAAAAAGCACAAATGATATGAAGGAAAAATCTCCAAAACTTTTAAAAGTAAGTAGAAAAATGTAAAAGGATCGATAGACATGTAGGCGAACCGAAAAAATGTAAAAGATTAATAGGCGACCTGTTAATAGGGACCTGTCACAAAATGAAAGAGAAAAATCCGAAAAGCGAAGAAGTTGAGAAGCTTATAAAGCAGACGAGCAAAAAGGTAGAAAGGCAAAATGGCGAAAACACAAAATCGTGATAATTTTTAAAAGGTGAAAAAACACAATAGTAAAAGTCTAATAATATATGCAAAAAAAAAAAACAAAAACGAAGAAGCAAAGAGCAAAAAAATAATAAGCAGGAAATCAGAGTAAATTGCAAAAAACGAGAGTAAAAAAACTAAAAATCAAAAGGCAAATATATAAAACCAGAAGCAAATAAGAAAAATGCTACACGCGAATAGCAAAAAGTAGAAAATCAAAAAGCGCAAAACAAACAAAAACAAAAAGACATAAAAGGGAAGTGAAACGGCAAAGAGAAAAAGTACAAAACGATATGTAAATTAAAATTTATAAAAAAAGCTGAAAATAAAACAAAAAATTGCCGAAAGAACCGAGAGACAGAGAGATCGAAACACAAGGAGGCAATAAAGGTATTGTAGACAAAGGATAAAACTTAAAGAAAAACCTTCAAACCTTCAATTAAAAAGGTAAACGAGCTTGAAGGAAAAAATAACCCAAAGATGTAAAAAGGCAGAACGGAAAAATAATAGTGAAAAGAAAAGTTTCAAAGCGAAATGCGGAAAGCAAAACGCAAGAGATTAATATCAATAATAAAACATAGGAAATCAAATGCAAAAATTAACAATTCGAAAAGGCAAAAAGCGTAAACACAAAATGGACTAATTTATGAAAGAACAAGGAGACAAAAAGGCGAATTAAGAAATGGTTAACTTCAAAAAGGCATCAAGACAGAAAAATACATACCAATGAGGTAAAAACAAAAAAATCTGGAGAAAAAAAGAAAAGAGACAAGGAGATTGAAAGGCAGAAACGCAAAAAACAGGTAAACAGGTAAAAATAAAAAAAAACAAATCAAGAAAAAATGTTAAAAGAAGGAAAAGGCAAGAGCAAAACGTTAAAAACAGTTGAAAACCCAAACGGTCAAAATAGTAAAAGGATCAAAAGATATACAAACAAAAATTAACAAGCGACTATCAAAAATTAATAAGCAAGAAATGAACAAAATGCATAAAACCGGAAGGTAAAAAACAAAATGGAAAAATCGAAGAGGACATAGGTTAAAAGTCAAAGAGATAAAAAACCAACGAGGCAAAAAGTCAGAACGAAAAAAAGATAGTAAAAGTAAAAAATAAGGAGCAAACATCAAATCACCTAAAGAGTGGCACAAAAAGCAAACATCATAACAAAGCGAAAAAAAATTCTAAGAGCCAAAAAAGGTAAAATAGATCAGAAGGAAAAACGACAAAGAGACAAAAACACTAATTAAGGAAGTCAAAAAAGTTAGAAGACTGGAGAGGCAACAATAATGCATTTTACCAAGAGGAATAAAAGGTAAAATTTATAAGTGAAAGACAAACACTTTACAATGAACAGAAACAAACCAATATAAAAGCAGAGAATGAATATTTAAAATCAAAAAGCTAAGAGTACATTTGAAAAAGCAAGAGCAAAAAGTTCAAGTAGACGAGAAGGTAAAATGGCAAGCATGCAGAATAGTAAAAGAGTAAAAATATAAGTAAACAAATTATTATTAACAAAAAATAGCAAAAATTAAAAAAACAAATGTAAAATGAAGGAAAATATACAGAAGGAGTAATAAATTTAACATTTAAAAATAAAAATGCTGTAAGAAAAAGGAATATAGCGAAGGAATCAATAGCAGAGAGTTGAAAATCGAAACGCAAAGGGGTAAAACGGTAATAATGGTAGTATAGATAGAGACACAGATTGACAAAGGGGCAAAGTTGCTAAAACCAAAAAAAAAACTAATGGAGGCGAAAAGGTAAAAAGCCAAAGAGGCGAACAAGTAGAAAAGAGAAATGATAGTAAAAAGAACTTTTGCTAACAATGACTAACAATGAAGAGTAAAGAACAAAACATAAGAGGCTAATACCAATAAAATAATGGAAATAAAATGGAATTAAATAATTATAAGAGAAAAAAATCGCAAAGGTAGAATAAATCAAAATAAAAAAGAACAAGGTAACAAAGACGCAAGTTGAGGATGGGCAAACACGGAAAAAACAAAGAGGCAACAAGACAGAAAATCGTAATGGCAAAAAGCTAAAAACAGAAAAAATGTCGATAGAAAAAAAAGTAATGAAAAGTAGTCAGCAAAATTAGCCAAACAACATACAGCCAACAACAACATAAAAAAGTGAACAAATTCAACTACCTACAGATAACTGGAGCACGAATAAACATAATAAAAGCATTTGCTCCCTAATTCTATAGTGGAACTGAAACAAGCAAAAAAGGAAAAGTAAAAAGCAAAGAGCAAATATCTAAAATAAAAAAAGTAAAGAATGAAACTAAAAAAGCAAGAAGCGAAGGGCGCAAATCAAAAAGTAAAAATTTTACATTACAAAAAAAAACACATGTACAGCTGGACAAAAATAGCAAAAAAGCAAATAAAACATAAAAGCAACGAGGTTAAAAGAATAATATTTGAACAGGTAATAGTCAATAAAATAAATAATTAGAAATCAAAGCTCAAAAGAAATAAAGGTAAAAAAAGTCAATAAACACAAATAGAGACAGAAAGGGCAAGAGGAAAACACAAACAAAAGATTGAAACTGAAATGTCACAGCGGCAAGAAGGCAATATCAGACAGAAAAGATTACAAAAAGTAAAAAACCAATAGCAAAATCAAAAACGTCAGACATGAGTATTGATAGCGACTATTAGTAATATAATTGAAAAGAAAGCAACAAATCAAAGAGTTTACAGGCAAAAAAGATTAAATGCTGGAAAAACAAAAAGGCAAAAGAACAAGGAGACAAAAAGGTGAATTAAGGAAAGGCAAAAATGCAAAGAGCAAGACAATAAAGTAATTCATGAGCTTAAAGGTAAAAACGGTTAAAGAAATAGAAAAAAAATAAAACCATAGGGCACTAAGGTAAAATCGTGAAAGAAACTGCAAGGCCAAAGCAAAGCAGCAAAGGGGTAAATCAGGAAAAAAAGCCAACAACATATAAGCAAAAATAAAAGGGAAGTGAACAGAAAAAAATCAACCATTTTTCTAAAGTCTAAAGTAAAAAAAAGGAAAATATATGAAAGTTGAGGAGCAAAATGTATAAGGAAGTAAGAGAAGTAAAAAAGATGAAGAGACAGAAAGATATAAAATTAAAAAGGCAATGTGGCAAAAAGAATGAAAATGCGGAAACTTATGAAGGCGAAACCTTGAAATAAAAAAAAGGCAAAGGTAGAAATGAAATTTCAGAAAACATAATGTAACAAGCATTAAGCAAGTAACTCCGTCGTATTGGGTTCGAAGAAAGCGGTATCTGTGCCTGTGGTGAAGGTTATCACGACATAGAGCACGTTGTTTGGTCATGCCCTGTTCACCGTGACGCCAGGTCTAAACTTGTAGCTTCCCTTCAGGCCGGAGGTAGACGGCCAGCTGTTCCTGTTCGTGATGTCTTGGCGAGCCGTGACCTACCCTACATGACCCTTATATACGTTTTCCTTAAATCCATCCATGCCCCAGTCTAGCCCCGTTCCCCTCCGTCTACACCCAACAAAACGACAAGAACACGTTTGAACCTTAAGCACAAAACCAGCAACCAGACCCCGCACAATAGAACCAGGACCCAAGGACTACGAGCCTCTGTCCCAACACACGACATCGTGACTCAGCAGTACGAATCCATACATGCCATTCGACGATTATCAGACGACCATTGAACAACAAAACACAGATTGGAAATTCCATGCTAGTTTTAAGTTAGACTTAATTTCAGCTCGTAGTCGGCAGCGAGGATAAAAAATTTGCTTTAGTTTTTAAGTCATCAGATATAATTGGCGCTGTTAAACATTAAATTGTATTTGTGCCGTGTCAAATAAATGTTATGTGAAGAAAAAAAAAAAGCATTAAGCAAAACAACAAAACCTTGAAAAACATAAAGTAAAATACAAATACAAAGTAATAAACAAAAAATATCAAGTGAAAAAAAGCAAAAAGTAAGAAGGGAAAAAATATTTGAAATCAAAGATCATAAAGCAAAAGGCGAGTAGAATAAAGTAACATTTAAAATACAAAAACATAAACACATGAAGACACAAAGGTAGTATGGCAAAACGGCAAAATGCCATTACGAAAAATGATGACAAGGATACTAGGTAAAAAATATAGCAGCAACAAGGCGAGAAGTAAAAAAATGGCAAACAGTAAAAAGAAAAGTTGAATAATCTAAAAGCTAGAATATAATAAATCCAAGTACAAAATGGTAACAGGCAACAAGACAGAAAAACAAAATGGTAAAATGGAAAACAGCAAAAAACGCAAAAAATAATCAACGAAAAAGGTGAAAACGGAAAAAAGACGCAAAAAATATGGACGAATAGGAAAAGAATCCATGTAACATAAAAACAAAAAGGGTTAAAAAAAGTAAGCCAAGTGTAAATAGCAGAAAAAAAAACAAAAAGCAAGAAAGCAAAGCACTCAGCAAATAATTAATCAGGAGAGTACAAAGAAAAAGAGGAGATAAGGTAAAAAAATAATCAATGAAAACCAGAAAGGTAACAGCAAAAAGCAAATGCACAAAACACAAAATGAGAAGAATAAAGCAAGGAGTAAAGAGTAAACAAGCAACATATATAAAGCAAAAAAGTGAAAAGGTAAAAAACAAAACAGCGAAAGAAATAACTAAAAAGAAAAGAAGTAAAAATAAACAAATGGGTGAAAATGGCCAAAAGTGGAAATTCGATAATCGAGATGAAAAGTTACAAAAACAATTAGAAAAAGAAACCAAGCTATTTAAAAACGAAAAGGTTAGAATACAGAGAGCAAACAATAAACAGCAAAGAACAAGATCAAAAAGCATAATAAAACAAAGAGCAAAGCACAAATATACAACAAGCATAAAGGAAAAATGCCCAAAATTAGAAAGAAACAAAGCAACAAACAAAGGGCGAAGAATAAAAAGAAAAAAGTAAGCAGGAAAAAGCGAGAAGCGTGGAATAAAATGACGAAATAGACCTAACGGAAACCAGCAAACAATTAATAGCAAAATGCTTTAAAACGCAAGCAGCAAAAACAAACATAAAATCAAACTTCGGGAGCAAAATAAAGCACCTTGAGGAAAGGTGAAAGCTACCTACTGGAAACAAGTAAAATTGTAGGAGGCAAGAAATGGAGTAAAAGGCAGTCCTGTGGCAAAGTAGGTTAAATTTTGAACCAGTAAATCACAAATGTTTTGACTGGTTATCAAGGAATCCAAAGTTTAGATATAACATTACGTCACTTTCATTACGACCGTAGATATGTTGACCCAATAGAGGTAACGAAAATAATAAAACTAGAGAAATTAGATGGAGAGTCCCAGACGAAAGAGCTGAGAAGTTGAACATAATGTATGCGAAATATTTACGGTCAAATAATTTAAAATCTGAACAAATTACACTAAACTGATATATTATTGTCATTACTTGATATTTTTGTCTCTAGTTTGGAAAGCAAATACAACCAAAGCTCTTGAGTTTTTATCTGCTTATTTTCTTACGCAGTTGAGAAAAGAAAAAATTATAAATCTTCAAAAGTTGTACAGTTTAAAACTACATCGAATTGGAAATAAGCAGGAAATATTTTGTTTGCAATTTTTCTGACGCTTTTATTTTCTGGGAGAACAATGCCGTTGAGTATAAACAGAGAGATGAAGCTCCTAAGGTCCCAAGTTATTTCTGTGCGATCCATAATAAAAAATCCCGGATGTGGCTTTTGTGGGCAAAAATGAAAACCTGCTTTCAAAATATCTCTAAATTTTATGAAGCAGACATAATTTATCAAATATTGTTTTGATTACTGAAAAACAAGTTATTTTACCTTTTTCTTGGAAAACTATTTCTTTGACTTTAAATACATGGCACGTGAAACCCGTTCGAGGAATTCTAAAAGTGTTTGAAATAAATTTATTGCTGATAAATCCCAATTCCGTATTGAACTATTTTTTAATTTCCTCCATCTCCACATTTCCAGTTGGTCAATCACGAAAACCAATCAACCCAACACATTGATCCCCCCTTCCCCTTGTTGGATTGTAGAAAGTTCGTCTTTAAGTTTGCTCCCATTACGGGATGGCGTCTGGCCTAATTGTGCCCCATCAAAACAATGTCGGCACGTCGGCAATCGATAATTGCCAGCAAGGCACCCAGCGGGGAAGCAAACCCGCCCGTGTTGTTTCGCGCACAGATGCAAAAAGAATACATACTCTTGTTGGTTTTCCAGTTCGCAACGCGACATATCAACTCATATGCATACAAAACGCCTGTTTTGCATGAATAAGCCATTGCGGGAGAAAGTGGAAAAAACAGCAGTTTTGAACGGTGCAACCGGAACTAGAAGGGGGAAGGTGTCGTGATTTTTTTCTCTTGACTTAACTTATTCTAAAAGGAAAAACTAATTGATGCTTATCCTGCCGAATGGTTTTGAGTTCGGTCTTTCCTATCAGAAAAGCTTCATTTGGTGCACTGACTGACTGAACGACCGATTTCACTGCGCTCGAACGCCTTTGGGTTTTCTGATTTGGAGCAGCGGAGGGTGGCGTACGGTGCAGTACAGTGCAGTGCAGCGAAACAATGAAGGCCGGTTGTACGGTTCCCGTCGTGCACAATGGGGACATGTTTCAGGAAAATTTCCATCATTTCTGATTTTTCATTTCTGCTTTATTGTGCTTTACTTCCTCCGGCTCTCTCTCTCCTGCATGTGGCTTTTGTTTTTCGCTCGCTACGATGGGAAACCGGAACCAGGAATGATCTCTCCAGCTGCCGATTTTGGCCTCGTTCTCGGTGGGAGAGCTTCGAGGGATCTTCTCTCGCGGGAAGCTGATTACGTTGATGATAGTAGTGCTGATGTTGGATGCTGCTACCGATGACGGTGACGATGTCGATGATGGAGTTCTCTTCTCTACAATGACTGAGTGTTGTAATAAATGATGGATTCGCCTCCGGAGCAGCAGCGTGTGCAGATGCTGTGGATGCTCTCGTGGTTCTCAGTTGCATTCGAATCTTTGCGTATGACGGCCGGTTTTCGACTATCGGTGTGTGCTTTCCGAAAAAAGTTCCGCGTCGTTCGGGGTTGACTTGACTTGGCTGGCTGGCTGGCTGTGTCGTCATCGTTCTCATCCTTTCGCCCGCCCGTCGGTATCGGCATCCCATTTCGTCGTTGTCGCTTCCGCAGCACCGTCGCTGCCGTCGTCTTCATCGTCGTCGTCGAGGGTGTCTTTGGGATAGAACGATACTGGGTTGAGAATGAAGAAAAGTACCACGCCCCACGATTGCATGTAAGGATGAATACTGGCAGCCTTTCGATGGGTTTCGCAACGGTGTTGTAGCCAATATGGCATAGGACCATTGTGAAGCTGGCCAGCGACAAAAGTCATGAAGAATGCTCAGCTGTGAGGAACAGCTGTCAGGAGCACATTTTCTCGGATGCTTGTGGTTGTGGAACGGACGGAAACACGAAATGAGCGAAACGATGGACGTTCTTTTGCTGAAAAAAGTTTTTTTCCCGACAAGGTTTGCTTCGAAAGTGAGTGCGTTGTAGTTTGTTGTTGAGCCTGCTCGAGAGGGAATCCTGTGAAAAGAAGGATAGATTTGTGAGTGGGTTTTTTCCCTTTTTCGGACGATATACAGACCACACCGGAGCTACACAGACGGTATGATACGGACAACAACTTCAGTGACGCATCAACGCTTGCGACCTTGGATGTTCTTTTGGATTTTTGGGTTGCTAGTGGAAGGTAAGGTTCATCTGTTTTGGTACCACTACGAAACGTTGTCTCCATTTGATTTGTCAACATTAAATACAGCTCTCGGTTATGACAAATGTTGAATGCTGAATCATTTATATGATGGGGTACTGAATAAAGTATATATGTGGTAGCAAATTTACGTAATTCATGAAAACGAAGGTGATGATTGGTGAATATCATTTAAATGAAAAAGAGAAGGACTCATGAGTTTTTGAATAAAAGATTACTTGGGACGCACTATATGTGCCCATTTTGCCGGTCGGTCATACATAAGTAAACTACCAGTTTGTTTTGTTTGTCAGCTGTGGAAGGTATGCAGGGCTTATGGCTGGACACAATTGATGATCGCTAAACTTACCCAAATACGTACGGGAAGTTCAGTTATCATGTTCGATGTGGTGTTATCGATTTTATATTTATAGGTAGGTGAAATCAAATCGTTGGTATGAAATGGGTCATCACGATTAGTTTGTACGGTATCGTTGTTTCCATCGCGGGGACTTTATGCTATAAACATTGTGCTGGCCACAGTGACTTTTTAAATCATGATTAAAGTTGCACTACACTATTGAGTTTGATTTTGTTTTGTGATAATTATTGACATTTATGACGTGGGTGTTTATTTTGACTGGGGAATTTTGAAATATTTGCCAAGGCATTAATGATACAATACACGAGGTGAGGTAGGTTATTTAGAGCTGACGGGAACTAACTTCGATTTGATACGCAATGTTCGAACTACAAAAATCCAGTCATATTTTTTAAAATTTTTAAATAATTTTGTTTTAAGAACTCAATGTAGTAAACCGACAGATATAGAAAAAAATATGGGGGAGGAAGTATTTTACAATAAGAGTTACGCAAACACCCAAGCATAACAATACAAATAAATCACCTGAAATTGAAAGAAAATGCCTAAGCGGATGTTACTAGCTATGAGGCACTGAAGGCACTCAAGGTCCTAATTATTTCAAGGAATCAATGCGCTCATACACTAAAAATCACTTGATACGGATTTTACAAAGGTTATTGTTGCACAATCAGAGCACATAAAAATAAATAGAAAAATGAGCTGTTTTAAAACTATATTTTTATTTTGATGAATAAGGAGAGAGATGAAAAGGAAATAATTTTCGAATTTATTTCAGGATAATTTAGTCTGTGGTCGAAATTTTTGTAGCAATAGAGTTGGTCACACAATCACAAAAACAAAATTTAACCCATAGAAAATAATTAAATAACTGCCAGCAGATGTCAAAAATGGAGGTGACAAATCACAGTTAAAATGTGTTATGAAACTACTGGAGGAAACTCTCGACCACATAATTAACAGAGCGTAACGAACAGGGCCGGATTTAGTCGCTGGGTGGCCCGGGGGAAATATTTTCCTGGGGCCCTCTTTTCTTAAAAAAAAATTTGATATGACACGAGGGGCCCCCCTTGTCCTGGGCCAGACGTGAAGACAGGAGCGTTAAGTCATATCAATTTTTTTAAAAAAAAAGGACCCCACGAAAATATCTGCCCCGGGCCATCTAGTTCTGATCTGCCCATAATCCAAAAATTGGCTAATATGCCACAGGCATGAAATCGAGAAAAACGCATTTTAAAGTTTTTTGTCGGTACAACATATTTTGACTGTCCATGACAACTTTTTTATTGAGTGTATCACCCTTCATATATGCTGGAACCTTGCCGTTGAGTTGATGCAGAGAAATCTGCAGGAAACCCCAATCCACCACGTATTTTTAACGCAGTAGCCCTTTCTTTTCAATTATAAACGAAAGGTCAGTCGACAAACCGGTGTGCAATTTGGCTAATATCCATACGATGTGAATTATATCGTGCTCGTTGGTGATGAAAATGGTTTCAAATTTAGTAGAAAAACACGGAAGCACAAGTGAGGACGGAAAGGACGACGAGACAATTGTATCGTGCAACATTATAACAATACAACGAAAATATTATCATTCATGATAATCTCACAATCCACTTTGCTATTTTTCTTCATCAAATTTAAAATGAAATCTGACTCTTCTCTTTAATATTTCTTCTAATCAAAGAGCTAAATAGTATTTTTAAGAATGTAAAGATTTATGACAGAAGGAAACAGTCACGCGTTTTGATCATTGGGTTTCGCAGAACCGCAAATCAATTCTTGTTGCATCAAATATATTGTTCGTAAAAAAGTCAAATTTGATGCAAGGGCCTTACGATCGCTTCTCTGTCGCCAGTAACCGACAGGTTACAACACACTTTCAAAAGTTTGATGAAACAAAGTACAGTAATAATACACTGGTTCGTGAACATGCCGTAGGGACCTTGTTTAGGGTATTTACCGTCACGAGAAACTGTTTTCTCGATTTTGGTGAAAAGGGCATATTAGCCAATTTTTGAATTATGGGCAGTGATAACGAATACTAAAATTGATTATAACATTAACAGTTAAAATTGAAAAAACATTTAAGTTGTGTTATAATGTGATTGTGTGCCAAAAAATGGCCTTTGGCGAGAAATGTTATTTTTCTTATTTCGTCCAAAGAAAACGGCAACTGAAGCGCATCGGGAGTTGAAAAAAAAGGTTTACGAAAGTGCTGCTTCAAGTAAAAAAAAATAATCTACCTAGCGGTCAGACTCAGCCTTTCTCATTCAAACTTATTTTTTGTAAAAATAGATTTACATTAATGCTTAAATCCAAAAAGGTATATTCACTCTTTGGGTTCTAAAATATTGATGTTGTAATTAAAGTATAAAATATGAAATTTGACGTAATGTTAGTGCTTCAAAAATAGCGAAATATAAGAAATGACTCTTAATTTCGAACAATTTAATCACGAGCGATACCGGGAACGTTCAAATAGTACGATACCACATTTAAATCATGTTGAGGCCATATATATTGTTCAAAGCAGCTATAGTGTTGAATAGTCTTTGAATTTCTTTTCTTTACAAAACTTTTGAACAGTATATCAAATTTTTATGAAGTTTGTTATTTGTAAGTTTGAGAGATGACTCGTTTGTATGACACTAGTTATGTTCAAATAAGTCGTGTAATACTTGAGATAATAGACTTTCGTTGTGTTACAAATTAAAACATAACGGTTGCTTAAGTTTGATAACAATCAAATGAAAAGGGAACGTATGGGGGAGCCAAACTTTGAAACCACGTGTTCAATCATAATTCATCAGTTAACCCTTAACTATCCCGTTCATTCGATATCAATATTGTTCAAATCGATTGTGTAGTTTCTAAGATAATGAAGTTTCGTGATTTTCACATTTCGATACATTACAGACGAAGTTACATTCCGACTACAGCAAAATTCAATAGGGTGTTATGACGCAGCTAGACCTTTCATTTGATACTAATTCTGTGGAAATCGGGTCAACCAACTCTGAGAAAAGTGAGTGAGCTCAAGTAGTCACCAGAATATGTTTGTTTTCATAGCTGGATTTCACATTTTTAAACATAACAGGAAATGTAATAATCCGTTCGCAAAAAAAATCATTAGGGTCTTATGGAGCAACAAGACTTTCCATATGACACTGATTTTATGAAAATCGGTATAGCCATCTCTGAGAAACATGAGTGAAATTAAACAGTCTCCAGAACACGTTTCTTTCTTTAACTTCTGAACCATATGTTCAATCTTCATACAATTCAAAAGTTGAGGGTTTTTAGGTAGCCCGTTCATTTGAAACCAATTTTGTTCAAATCGGTTGTGTAGTTTCTGAGATATTGATGTTTCGTGATTTTTACATTTTGATACATAACCTCTAAACTAGAAATCAGATTACAATAAAATTCAATAGGATCTTATAGGGCATCTAGACCTTTCATTTGCAATTGACTTCATTGAAATCGATTTAGCCATCTCTGAAAAATCGAGTGAGATTGGGAGAGCGTTACACACACACATACACACATGCAGAAAATGCTCAGCTCGTCGAACAGAGTCGAGTGGTATACGACATTCGGCCCTTTTGAGCACTTTTATACCTTTAGTTTTTGTAGTGATTGCTATACCTTTCTATGAGAAAGGCAAAAAGTGAAATGATAGAAATGACTTTTAATTTCAACTTCAATCCCGAGCAAGGCCGCAAACATTGAAATAGTACAATATTAAATTTAAATGATTTTGAGGCCACATATTTTGATTGTAGCTATAGTATTAAACAGTCCGCGGGTTTCGTTTCTTTCTATAACTTTCAAACCACATGTTTAAACTTGTAAATTCATTGTTTAAGGGTTTGAAACCCATTTATTTGAATTCAACTATGTTCATAGCTTCTGAAATATAAGAGCGTTTTAGACATTCTGACGCAGCGCCAAAACTAAAAGTTTGATTACAATGAAATTCAACAGCAACCTAGGCGGCAAATAGACCCTTCATTTGGCACCAAGATAGAGAGAATCGGTCAGACCATCTCTGAGAAAAGTGAGTTCGAAAGAAAGGTGCACATACCCACGTACACACACACACACACACACAAACATATACACCTATACATGCATATATGCAGAAAATGCTCGATTCGTCGAGCTGAGTCGAGTAATATATGACATTCGGCCATTTGGATCACTTATCTACATTTTAATTAGCCAGTGATCGTTACGAGAAAGTCAATATATTTACTTTTATTATGTGATTTCACATTTTTATGAACAACGGACACAGTTACAATCCGATTGCAATGAAATTCAATAGCAACTTATGGGGCAACTAGACCTTTCATTCGACACTAATTTTGTGAAAATCGGTTTAGCCATCACTGAGAAAAATGAATGAGTTTAAACAACTTCAGGATAACTTCTCTACACATGACTTTTGAACCGTATGTTCAATCATAACGAAATTCAAAAGTTAAGGGTTCTGGGGACAGCCCAATCATTTGAAACCAGTTTTATTGAAATCGGTTGTGCGGTTTCTGAGATATTGATGTTTCATGATTTTTACATTTTGATACATAACCTCTAAACTAAAAATCCGATTACAATGAAATTCAATAGCAACCTATGGCGCAACTAGACCTTTCATTGGCAATTAATTTTATGAAAATCGGTCCAGCCATCTCTGAGAAAAGTGAGTGAGAAAAAAAAGTTGCACATAAACACACACATACACACATACACACATACATACATACATACAGAAAATGCTCAGTTCGTCGAAAGAAGTCGAGTGGTATATGACATTCGGCCATTGGGACCACTTTTATACCTTCGGTTTTTCCAGTGATTGCTATACCTTTCTAGGAGAAAGACAAAAAATAATGGGGACTGCCCGGTCATGTATCATGCGTCTGCGCCAAACACAATTTTCCAGTTTGCCGTCAATGTTTGACCGCAAGATTCTACGCTCAAAATCACGGAGAGTTCTATTTCAGTTCCATGTTCATACTTCATAGCTATAGAGGGCCACCGAGAGAATCAGTGTTTTTTTTTTTTTTATTCTAATTATTATTAATAAAATAAAGGCCCAATCGCAGAGAGCATAACGGGGCCGGAATTTCCGTTGGAGTAGGGAAAAGCTTGCTTGAGTAGAATCAATAAATATTTCTGCTCAAACAGGCATAAAAACCCTCTCATCTTTTCATATATAACAATACAATTACAAATAAATAACAAATCACAGCACTCAAAACTAGAAAATCTTCAAAAATATGATTCTTGCAGCTTTAAGAGTCCAAAATAATGAATTCAGGAGCATTCACATTCTAGTTGAGCCCGTTGAGCACATAAAATCTGAAAAGAAAACAAAAATGTACTAAATAGGATAATATATATAAGGGAAATCTAAATTTGCATATAAGGGAAATCTAAATTTGCTAAGACATCACGAACAGGGACATTAGGTTGCTTATTCCGAGCTTTAAAGAATTTTCTAAATTCGATCTAGCTTCACGATATAACGGACATGACCAAACAACATGTTCAATATCGTGGTAACCCTCCTCACAGGTGCAAAGGTGATCCTCTGTGAGTCCTATACGACGAAGGTGAGCATTGAACCAGTAATGATTGGACATAAGCTGAGACATCACACAAATGAAATCACGACCTACGTCCAATTTCTGGAACCAAGGTCTTAAAGAAACTTTAGGAATAATGGAATGACACCATCTTCCTAGTTCCCCATTGTCCCAAGAATTTTGCCAGTTCATGAGCGACCCTCGACGTATAGAACCAAAAAATTCATTAAATTGAATAGGTCTTTCATATATGTCACCATGTACCGTGCCGAACTTAGCTAATGAATCTGCCATCTCATTGCCCTCAATTAAAGAGTGAGAAGGGATCCATACTAATGTAACTTGTGATGCAATTTCGGATAAAGTACTCAAATGGTCGCGTATTCTATTTAAAAAATACGAAGAGTTCTTTAAACTTTTTATCGATCGGAGAGCTTCAACAGCACTGAGGCTGTCCGTGAAGATGAAGTAATTGTCCATAGGCAAATTTTTAACAATACTCAATGTGTATTGAATAGCAGCCAGTTCTGCGACGTAAACAGAAGCAGGGCTTTCGAGTTTGAAAGCGACGGATGAATTATTGTTATAAACACCGAAACCGGTAGATCCATTAAGAAAATATCCATCAGTATAAAATGAATTATTACAGTTTATATTTTGATATTTTTCACGAAATAGATTTGGAATCTGTTGTATACGTAGTTGATCTGGGATACTACGAATTTCATTCAACATGGATGTATCAAAAAATAAGTTAGAATCAAAAGTATCTAATGAGTGAATATTATTTGAAGAATGTGATGCAGGGTTAAAATTTTGAGACTTGTAATTGAAATATACAGTCATGAAACGAGTTTGAGATTGAAGTTCCACAAGTCTGTTTTCTTTTTTTTATTATCATTGGGTTTGAAATTTCACTTTTCACAAGAATGCGATAATTAAAAAACGTTCTTTCAAGGGGAGAACGCCCGCTAATACTTCTAAGCTCATTGTATGAGTTGAGTGCATACAACCTAAAGCAATGCGCAAACAGCGATACTGTATTCGTTCCAGTTTTATTATATGAGTTTTTGCGGCAGAACAAAAACAAAAACATCCGTATTCCAGTACTGATAGAATTGTAGTTTGATAAAGTTTAATAAGGTCCCCTGGGTGCGCTCCCCACCATGAACCAGTTATTGTGCGCAAAAAGTTAACTCTTTGTTGATATTTTTGAAATAAATATCGAATATGACTTTTCCAAGTGCATTTTGAGTCAAACCAAACACCAAGATATTTGTGAACTAAAACTTGAGCTATGGGTTCTCCCACTAACATAAGTTGGAGCTGAGCTGGTTCATGTTTTCTAGAAAAAACCACGAATGCAGTTTTTTCAACTGAAAATTCTATACCTAATTGTATCGCCCAATTGGTTAAGTTGTTCAAGGTATCTTGTAAAGGTCTTTGTAAATCGGATGCCCTGGGACCTGTGGCAGAAATCACACTATCATCAGCAAATTGTCTAATAGTACATGAATTTGCCAAACAGGCATCAATATCATTAACATACAAATTGTAAAGTAGTGGACTTAAACATGAACCCTGTGGAAGACCCATGTAACTTAATCTAAACGCTGACAAACTACCATGAGAAAAGTGCATATGTTTTTCTGATAATAGATTGTATAAAAATTATTGAATTTGGGAGGAAGTCCTTTTTGATGAAGTTTATCAGAAAGGACATTTATAGAAACATAATCAAAGGCTCCTTTAATGTCTAGGAATACAGAAGCCATTTGTTCTTTTTGAGCAAATGCAAGCTGGATTTCTGTTGAAAGTAATGCAAGACAGTCATTTGTTCCTTTAGTTCTACGAAAGCCAAACTGGGTATGTGATAATAAATTATTACTTTCGACCCACTGGTGTAAACGATATAAAATCATTTTTTCAAATAATTTACGAATACAGGAAAGCATCGCAATCGGACGATATGAATCAGGTTTTTGGATAGCAATTACCTTTACTTGTCTCCAGTCATGTGGAATGATGTTTAATTCAAAAAAATTGTTGTATAAATCTAACAACAGTTTTCTAGCATTGTCAGGTAAATTTTTCAGTAAATGAAATTTAATTTTATCTAGACCAGGGGCATTATTATTGCAAGTAAGAAGGGCAGTAGATAGTTCGGTAATTGAAAATGATAGTTCCATTACTGATTGTTCAGAAAAAACATCACGAGTAATTTTTTGAGCAGAAACAGTGCCTGGACAAACTTTTTTTGCGAAATTTAATATCCATTGATTTGAATATTCTTCATTTTCATTAGCCACAACTCGATTTCTCATTCTCCTAGCAGTGTTCCAAAGAGTACTCATGGATGTTTCTCCAGAAAGCTCATTAACAAAACGTCGCCAATAACTACGTTTTTTGGCTTTGATCAAGTTTTTGAACATGGATTCTAGCTTTGTATATCGTACAAAGTCTTCGATTTTTCCTTTTTTCCGAAAAACCTTATACACCCTAGATTATTAATGTAAATTTTTGAGCACTCTTTGTCCCACCAAGGAGTAGGAGGTCGTCTTTTAGTTGAAACGCCAAGATATTGTTTCTTTTGGGCTAGTATTGCAGAATTCAAAATTAAACCCGCAAATAAATCATATTTTTCAAGTAGCGGAAGGTGTTGTACTGCCTCTAGAGCTTCTGTAATTTTTGTTTTATAAATTTCCCAATTAATATTTAATGTAAGGTCATACGGAATGTCGACTGATGGAGTAATTTTTGGCCCTTTGGTAATTGAAATTAAAATTGGTAAATGATCACTAGCATGAGGATCGCAAACAACCTTCCAGGTGCAATCTAATCGCGATGACGTTGAACATAATGATAAATCTAATGCGCTTGGACGAGTCGGCGTTTCGGAACACGTGTCATGTCTCCATTGTTTAAAACAGTCATATTGAAATTGTCACAAAGATTATATATCAAGGTGGAGCGATTATCGTTGTAAGATGAACCCCAAGCTACACCATGTGAGTTAAAATCTCCCAATATTAAACGCGGTGAGGGTAGAAGTTCAAAAATGTCAGAGAGCATTCGTTGTCTGATTAGTGCTTTAGGAGGGATATATACAGAAGCAATGCAGAGATCTTTGTCATGTATTTTAATTTGACAAGCTACAGACTCGATGCCTTGAATTGAAGGTAAGTTAATTTTATAAAAAGAATAACATTTTTTTATCCCTAAAAGTACACCTCCATAAGGAGCATCTCGGTCTAATCGTATGATATTGTGATTATTGAAATTGAGATTGATATCTGAAGTGAGCCATGTTTCACAAATAGAAAACACATCACATTTCAAATTATTAATCATAGCTTTAAACGAATCTAGTTTTGGTATGATACTCCTGCAATTCCATTGTAAAACATGTATAAAATTATTAGTTTCGGACGATAAGTTAGTCATCGAAGGATATTAATGTTGAAATGAGGGGCCATTGAAAGGTAAGCTGCTTCAAAAATGTTTTGAAAACAGGGAGTAGTGAAAGAATAATTTTTTTAGAGGGTCCGGTATGTTTAATGATTCAAGGATCCAATTTATTACAGTAGAAAATTTCAGAATTCCTGATTTTGTTTGATTAAATGAAGGTGTGAATGAGTTCTCACAGTTTTTGGGTGATAGTGGTGGGAATTCTTGTGTTGAATTTAGGTTTAAAATTTTAGGAGGAGTTTGACTCAAATTTTCAACATCATGATTGGATTTGGGAATATTAACTTTTTTATTAAGTGTTATTTTAGGACCTTTGTTGGGAAGTTTCGGAGGAGAAAGATTTTTTCTTTTTCTAGACCCACCAGGATTAGAAAAAGAAGGACCAGCAAGAGGATTGTCACAGTCTGTCTCATCAGAGGACAATAAATCATAAATATTTGAAGAAATGAGAGTACTTGCTTCGGATTTTTTGAGGAGATAAGAATAATTACGTTTAGAGTGGTCTTTAAGAGACCGTTTCATTTTAGTTTTATGATGAATGTATAATGAACATTTCGTTAGTTCATGTTGATTTTCACCACAATAATAACAATTTTTATTCTCTTGATTGCAAGATTCATCAAGATGATTCCCCCCACATTTGCCGCATCGGCTTTTATTGCAACAGTAGGCAGAAGTATGGCCTAGCTGTTTGCAATTGATGCAGTTCATGACTCGTGGAATATATAGGCGAATAGGCACGAGGATATTGTGAATGGAGATATGAGATGGTAAAGCAGATCCAGCAAAAGTGACCCGGAATGAATCTGAAGGGGAATATATTTTCTTTCCTTCTACAAAGGATACGGATCTCAATTGTTGACAATCGAGAATTTTAACCGATGGAATTGAAGAGTTTTTGAAATACCCAAGTCCGTCTTTTAAAAGACATTCACTGGATAAGCTGGATTCGGTTACAACACCGTCAATTTCTACATCTCGTGCGGGAACATAAACATGATATTCCCTGGTAAAAAATTCTGATGTAGCAATTTTATTAGCTTGAATAAGGTCCGTAGCCACAACTCTCAACTTGTTGGGCCTGACCTTAGAAATTTCAGTGATGGACTTGAAATGAGACTCTAAGTCCTTGGATATCTGAATAATGTTTAAGGGCTTTGATTTAGGCCCTATTTTAGGTCGGAAATAAATAATGATTGAACCAGTCGATCCGTCTGGATAAAGTTTAACGCGCGGGGGAATTGAGGCAACAGAGGATAGAGGATCAGGAGGTTTTGGAGTGGCGGGAACAGGATCGTTCAAATTTTTCTCATCCACTTCCATTGTGTGTAATGCACACTATGGCAGGGCAACAAAATATGGAAATAGATTATAAATAAATGAATTAAGTCTAATACTTAGCTGTTATAAAGTTACAGAATTCTTGATTTCTATATAGCTTGATGAACTTGAGTTGTTCCTAATCTCTTGTAATCATCAAACCCCTGGAGAACTTTGAACAGGGTATCCTGAATAGCTGTGAAACTTGAATTGTTCAGGATCACTTGAAATATTCAAACTCCTCAAAAACTCTGGTCACGGTATCTTGCAGAACTGCAAATCCTGTTATTTCCGATATTGAATAATACTTTAGATCTGAAATTATAAGAGAATTTAATGACGGTAGCAGCTGTAAATAAATGCGACACTTCCCAAGCGAAGGTTGCTGAGCTTATGAATCAGTGTTTTGTAGTGTGCTAGTTTTGTACGGGTTTGCAGGCTGCGGGACCTCAGCTGGTTACGGAATCCGTAGAAGACACGGCTAACCTCATTGTAGCACGTCATCAATGTGAATAAATTCGTCGACTATTTCAAATGATTCCCCATCTATAACCACTGCAGCGCCAACAACCGACGGGCAACCACGCTCCCTATTAGCCACAATATACTTCGTTTTGGCAGAGTTTATGTAAAGCCCAATTCTCGCAGCTTTTCTCCTGAGAGATCCAAAGACCTCTTTCATTGCCCTACGGTTAATACCAATAATGTCAATATCGTCCACAAAACCTTGGAGCGTGTAAGACTTCGTCGAATTGGTGTCTCGTTTTTGCACGCCAACCCTCCGTATAGCACCTTTCAATGCAATTTATCTAGTTATTTATTTATTTATTTACTGCCAACAGACATAAAATAACATGTCTTAATGGCTACTAATGTATGCAGTAAAAAAATGGACTTTTTTCGGATGGTGATCAAAAATTACTGAGACAGATAATTGAGTTTGATAAATTTCACATGGAAGGTAATCATGTTAGGTTCCTCGAAAAAAAAATTTACGTACTTGCGTGCGGCCTTCTGGCAGTTAACTGGAACATTCCCCATGTCGAACGAAAACATGCGTGTAGGCATGTTTTTTAATTCTTTCGTCGTTTTATTTATCAATTCATTCTCAGTTTTCGCGACAAAATTGTTGGAGTAGATCCTAAGCTTTAGGCTTGGCTAGAAATTCTCGATGGGACGTAACTTGGGGACGTTGGGCGGGTTCGCTAACTTGGGTACCACATCGATATTCAGCAGCTCCATCTCCTCCAACGATCGCTTCGAGTAGTGGACCGACGCACAGTGGGGCCGTTTTGAAAAAAGACGGTCAAAAGTCTTTTCTCACTTTTCCTTACATTTTAGGGGTTTGGTGTCTTCGGAAGAATTGTTCAGAATACTGATTAGAATTATCTGACATTTTATTTAATTGCTTATTAAGCTAGTATCACACTTGGAAAAATTAACTATTTTATTTTACGAGATATTCAATTTTGGTCTTCGACAAAGTTGTAGAGCTATCGCTTTCATGAAATTTTGCCGAAGAAACAAAATTCCTATGTCTTATCTCTGAAGAAATATAACCGTTTTATTTAAAAGACTGCCTTAAAACTAGTTTTTTCACTTAAATTATATCTTAACTACTTCTGATCGACTTGAGATGTTCTAAAAAATTTTAGATAATAACAAAATAAAAAAGTTTCTAAAAAAAGAAGCTAATTCTGTTGAGCCAACTCCGAGATAGATCGATTTTAAGGTAAAATTATGTCAATTTTAAAAATCAAATTATTTAAAATTGTGAATGTTTGTGAAGTATTACTCAACTTCATTTGTTTTGGCATGTTTCGAGGTATAAGTACACATATTTTTCAAAATCGGGACTCTTCGGGAACTTCATATTTTCATAGTTTTAAAATATCGCTTTTTGACTACTTTTTTCTACTAAATACTGTCCAAATACTAGTTTTTCCTCTTAAATGATATCTTAACTATTTTTGATCAACTTATGATGTATTAGACAGATTAGAAAAAAATAATTTGATTTATGTGTAAAACATGTTGCGCCAAAAATCAAATAACTTTTGAATAGGCAGAAAGTGGCAGCTAAAGTTAGGTTTTTCGGATAGCTGTGACTGAAACCTATATGTTTAAGAAGAATATAGCGGGGGTACTCGCAGGTAAATAACTTTTTCTAGTGTCTAAAGTTAGTGAAAAATTGTGTTTTTATGTGTGTGATACGTTGTGTCCTGTCGTGACGTGGTAAGATATATTTATCTATCTAAGTTTTTTTTCCGTTAACATAACGCATATTGAAGAGATATGAAGCATAATATCATAATTTTTTGGAAAAACCAGGATTTTGTAGGGTGACAGGTATGATCGCAATATTTTTCCTAATTTTATCAAAAGTTAAACCTCAACTTTTCCTAACTCACGATGTGCTAAAACATGCAAATCGGTTGGCATTCTAGTTTCTGCAGAATATCAATTTTGAGCCTATTTCAGGAAAAAAAAATTTAGGTTTTGTCCAAGCTTTTGTATGAGGCTGCCCCAGTGTGCGACGCCAGATCCGGCCAAAACACCGCGTTTTCGGCTTTTTGGTATTTCTTGATGAACGACGCAACTTCCGGCAGGCACTTCGTACTATGAATTACCCCGTTCACGGCCAGTCCAGAGAAATTTTGACATACCTTTCTCGTTGAATGTCAGTCACAGGAGCCCTTCTTGGGGAACCTGGTGTGTGAAATAAACTTCACCTCGGTGCCCACTCCCTTCGTGGGAGAGGTAAAATGCGAATTGCCCTGCCAGTCATTGCCATCCAGGGTGAGACAGGTCTCGTCGTCCATCACCTCCGCCACGTCCTGAATTGCCGGAAAAATCGACTGACCATCTTAATCAGGCGATGCCGCTGCGTCATTGCCTGCAGCTTCGAGACTAGACTGCTGCTTCCTGACATGTATGTCTATGTTCGCCAGGTCGTTTTTTACTGTTTGGCCGGTTGCACCTGGCTGAGCGCACGCAGTGATGTAACCACTTTTCCCTCGGCCTTCCTCTTCAGCACTCCACTGTTTCTGCCATCACGGTTAAAGTTCGACTGATAGTTAGAGCTGCCATTTTTTTTCTGCTGACTCATGGGTGAATATAATTGATGCTGCATGCGCATTATCGCCAGGGCGTGTAGAGGTAAACCCGTGAAAAATCGTTGAATTTTGTCTATTTTTTTCAACGCAAACGTTAATATAAAAGTCGACGGAACAGTAGCAAAAATTCCAAGCGTATAACACTAAATAATAAATGATAATCAAAGGCTTATGATACTCTGTTGAAAGTGCGTTGTATACCAATAATGGCAGTTAATAACCGTTGAATATTCAACCATATGAACCATTGATCTCGATTTTAATACGTTGGACAATCGGACGCGGTTTATGGATACCTCGAGATAGTGATCCGAGGTAACGTTTGGTTCTCTGAACGACCTTACGTCTGTCTGTAACGTCTGAAAAGTGCCGCTCATCGATCAAAATGTGGCGACCTGAGAGCAGGCCACCCCAATTGGGTGTATCCAGGTGTGCTTACGTATTTTCCGACGTGCAAAATGGGGCTGCCGTTTTAGATATAGCTGGTGAGGCATCGCGTTTTATGCTTCAGCCGCCCATTCCGGATCAGACGCTGTTGTACGCCACCCCTAAGTAGGGAAATAGCCGCGTACGACTTCTTTTCACAGTCAGCATACGACCAAAGTTTCCAACGGAAGTTGTTTACCCGATCTCCTCTTATGTTACTCGTATCCGCATCGGTACCTCGTGGAGGTTGGGATAGAAGTTTCTGAACAGAGGTGGATGACCACAATAGGGTCTCGAGTGACACGTGCCAGCCGTTTATCAACCTTGGATAACAATCCCAATCTGAAAATTATGATACACACTGTATTTTTTCAGTTCTGGAAGGTTCAAGACGTACCATTTAATTTTTTTATTCTTTAGAAAATTTCACTTAAGATACCAAATGTCAAAGGATGTATATTTTATTTTATTTTCTAGTGAGAACTTTTTTTTTATACGTAATATATATAAATATACACTTTTTTTACTCGCTTCGTTAGTGTGCGTCGTTTTTGCTCGTAGGTTTTCGCTCGGAAATGTAGAACGACCGTCGGTTCTCGCACACAGAAAAAAAGGTCGAACAACATTCGCGCATCAAAGAGATGCACACTGTCATTAATTTGGCGAAGTTTTACAGTGCTTTTTCGATTTTATCACGCTCAAAAATAATTTTACCGTGAATTTGGCGAAACCGTGAATTCAGCGAAATGATATAAATTGATTTTTTTGTGTTGGATTCAATTGAAATTTATGGTATTCTGAGTGAAATGATGTACTTGCATAGTTGAATGGAATATAAGTTTAAGATTCAAATGAATAAACAAGAAAAGGTTAGTTTTTTAAATTTTTCTCTATTGAATTTTCGCGGACGGCTATTATACATGCACAATATACAATATCTCACGGCTATTATACATGCAAAATCAATACGATTTGTACTGCTCATTCTTTACAATAGCTAGCAGAGTATAATGCTTGTTTATTTGAAATTGTGGAACCGCTAGATTTTATTATTTTTAAAATTACGCTCTATGAGGACCGAACTGTAGGGATTTTTTAGTTGTTAACAAATCTTCTTTCTCAACTGCTCGAATAATACGTAATTTTTGCTTCAAAGTCAATGAATTACGTATTTTAAGGTTCATTTTTTTCAAAATTATGACACAAACTATTCGTAACAGATATGACACTTGGGTGCCTCAGAAAATTGATCAAATAAATTGAGTTTATAAAACTATACACATGCAAGGACACAAGGCACAAATCAAAATGATGTTTCGAATACATTTTCTGCAACTGGAAGTACATTGCTCTTGATTTGAAGTTTTGAAGTAGAATACTTCTCTCAGGAAGTTCGGCTACATAGGGATGTGAAATGAAAATCTAAAACCGAAAAAAGTGAAAAGTATGTCCAATTTCAAATGCTTATAAATCGGTTAGTATTCGATGGATTTCATTCGTTCTTGCAGCAATAGATTGGAAAATCTTCTAAGATTCTTTCCAAAAGGAGATAATAGTAATTTCATTATATACACTATTGTACTATTGAAAATAGTCAAGCCTTGTCAAAACGAAAAATTCGACCTCTGATTGGTCGTTATATGATAGCTTTCTAAGAACGGTCGACAGAATCATATACATTGCAATTGAAAATATGCTATTTGGCCTATATAAGAGGCTGGTTCAGCCGAAGCCGCTCATTATAGTTCTAGACAGCGACAACAGCAGTCATCCCTTAGTAGCAGCAGTAGCAATGCAGTGTATCCAGCGATAGCGGATATCGGCCACAGCTGTGACATAACAATGGATAGCGCACTAGTTGCAGCGGATCTCAGCATCGATAGCAGCTGGGCCAGCTAATGCAGGAGTAGCGGATACCAATGGCAGCGTATAGCGCCACAACTATGGCATGGCTACGCATAGCGTAGCAGTTGCAGCGGGTATATTTGATCATGAAGCATTTATGCAATAATTGAATGAATATTGCAATTACAGCGATCGGCCTTTTTCAAGGCTACTAAATGATTTTGGAAGAGTATAATGAATGGTTATTAATAAACTGCAACTGAGGTTTGATGCTGCTGCAAATGCATAGCAATGTGATGTTTATTACGATTTGTTGATACTGTGCTTAACAAGCGGCATATACGAAACAAATCCGATTTCAAACAGTTCGGCCCGTACTGCTCACGATGCTAAGTCCGTTTTAGAAAATTCACAACACTTTATTAACAAGGATGTAACGTCTTGAAGAAGACGGTTATAGTTTGACATCACAGCAGAATTTCGACCCTCATACTCATATCTACCATCGGCAATATCAAACACGAACAAACTGCTTCCATGCGACTCGGGGACGGGAACATTTTCTTCTTCCAAGCCGCGCAACATGACACAATACATGTTATTTCGTTACCTTTATGAGAGCTCTATCGGTCCGGCTCGACAGAATGTCCACAAGAAATCATTTTTGTACATCCGTGTTACGAAACTGAGAAAATCTGTAGGAACTGAAAATAAAGGCGGGGCCAGACTGAATGAGATGGATTTTTCGTACATTAGTATTACGACATAGTAAATAAAATTTTACGAACGTTGTAGAATGGTATAACGAGAAATAATTCAGTCACACCTATTTTTCCAGTTATACCTTTCCGCAACATTCGAAAAATTTTCTATGTCAAAGCGGATATCGCACGCTATCTGACCATGAAGCATTTATGCAATAATTGAATGAAAACTGCAATTGCAACAATCAGCTTTTTTCAAAGCTACTAAATGTATTTGGAAGAGTATACTGAATGGTTATTTATAAACTGCAACTGAGGTTTGATGCTGCTGCAAATGCACAGCAGTGTGATGTTTTTTACGATTTGTTGATACTGTGCATAACAAGCGGTATATACGGAACAAATCCGATTTCAAAATGACTGACACGCAAGCAGCCGGGTTATCTTTCTTGTAAAAGTATTCTACTTCAACCTTGCGGTCGTGGCTTTGCACACAACCCTCCTGTGTTTTTTTTTTAAAAAAAGGGTGATAAAAACGGAAAAAAACCGTGACAAAATCGAGCGAGAATTTGTCGAGTAGTGATAAAAACGACTGTTGATAAAAGCGAAAAAGCACTGTATTGGTTTATTTTTTTCTATTTTATTCTATTTCTGTTGAGAAATATTATCACAGGATCAATGATATAAGTAATTTCAAAAATCTCCGCACACAACGTGTTCAATTCTCATTTCTAGCAAAAAAAAAGTCATAATACGGTAAGCGAAAAAGCGTGGTGCCGAGTATTCGTTTACAATATTCGTTCACAAATGTATTAATACAGCGAGCCTTGCCACCGTCAGAAGTAAAAGACGACGATTGTCACAGCGGAAATTCATTCTACCGTAACCATTTTCAAGCCTGGTCAGAATCATCTGTGAAACATCATGCGTCTCCCTTAGAAAAAAAAAAGTAGGAGGGTGGTATTCAAGACACGACCGCATGACGTTGACTACCGTATTCTTAAAAAAAAAAAATATTCCATTGAAGCAAATAGTATAGGGAATTGCAACGCTTCTTTTACAAAACTTCTGTAACAAAATTTCGAGGCTCCAAAAGGTACCAGTTTCCGATTATTTTCGTCCAGAATTCCAGCCATTTTAGTATTTTGCAGTAGCCATTTATTACTAACAGCCACCAGCATAACGGGTGAAACCGGCACGAGATGACCGGTACTATTTTGTCTTTCCTCCTTTCAGCTGCTAACACCTAGCGCTGTCGTGAAATTAACATCAACATGAACATGCATTTTTGCAAGATTTTTTTTCCGCTAGCAACAGCAATTGTAAAACATAAATTTCAACTAACCGCTTCTATTATAAAACTGCGAGGCACCAAAAGGTGCCAGTTGCCGATTTCTTGTTTACTGGTTTCCGTCCAGAATTCCAGCCATTTTAGTACTTTGCAGTAGCCACCAGCATCACGGATCAAACCGGCACGAGATGACCGGTACTATTTTGTTTTTCCTCCGAGCGTCCGTATGTATCCGGTACGGTTTAATAATGAAACTGATGGGGTGAAATGTTCGAACGATACGTTTTATACCAAGGCTTCGTCAGATAAATAGAAAGAGGTGTGGGCTACATAGATGATGAAATGGCAGAGACAAATGTTTCTTGAAAGCTGCGCCGGCCGCTGTCGTAATATTAACACCAACACAAACATGCATTTTTGCAAGGTTTTTTTCCGCTAGCAGCAGCATTTGGTAAAACAGAAAATTCAATTAGCCGCTTCTGTACCAAAATTTCGAGGCACCAAAAGGTGCCAGTTGCCGATTATAGTTTCCTGGTTAGTCTGTCCAGAATTCCAGCCATTTAAGTGTTTTGCAGTAGCCATTTACTACTAAAGCCACCAGCATTACGGGTGAAACCGGCACGAGATGACCGGTACTATTTTGTATTTCCTCCTTTCAGCTGCTATCACCTAGCGTCCGCATGTCACTGGTGCGGTTTTGGAATCAGAATGATGGGGCGCCGGCCGCTGTCGTAAAATTAACACCAACAAAAAGATGCATATTTGCAAGGTTTTTTCCGCTAGCAGCAGCATAAACATCGGAAACAGAAAGTGACAACAACAATAACAACAAAGTCAGATCGATTGTATCCGTTAGTGTCGACTGTGCTTGGGAAGAGAGGTAGTGATTGGCTGCGCGGTATGATTTAGACAATCGATATTAATTACCAATTTTTCAATAGTGTATCTCAAACAATAGTTTGTTTTTGTTACATAAATTTAACCGTAAAAGAATTTCTGATCGATTGATACCAAAACCTCGAAAACCTGATTATAGATGACTGCAAAATAAGCGCTCAAAACCTGACCACTTTTCTCTGGTTTTCCCTGGTTGAATTACTAGATTTTTAAATTCAGGGGCCTAACTTCGATATAGACGTTAGTCAACGTCAAAACCTTCAGCGTTGGATTATCTTTCGTTAATAAATATTTTCCTTTGAAAGGCCCATCAATTACTTGTATTCCAGTGACAAAAAAAATTAAAGTCAGTTAATCAGCTCACACGGTACAATTTTTTATTCTCAGTGTTTTCTTAATAATGTTCTCTTTTCATGAAAAGTTGAAGTTTAAAAAATATCTTTTGATAAAAAACTCAGCACAAAGAAATGTGTGCACCGTTCTTAAAAGTTAAATTTCAGATCAATTTTTCATATCACACTTATTCAAAAATAATTATTTCCTATTTCCAATTACAGTAATCACGATTATATCACGCCCTGATTTTATCTGCCCCGATTGTATTACTGTTTTCACCCGATTTTATGATCATATAAGGGAGCATACTTAAATGACGTAGCATTTTTTTCATGATTTTCAATCCCCTCCCCCTCGTAGCATTTGGTCACAAAATCTCAACCCCCCAGAAAAAACAACGTAGGATTCGATGAGACCCCCCCTCTCGTTCTTAGAAAAACGTAAAAAAATCAAGTTATAATATTTATAAAAAACTGAATTAATCCACCAAGCGGTCAGATTCAGCCTTTCTTATTCAAACTTATTATTTGTAAAAATAAATTTACATGAGTGCTTAAATCCAATGCAAATTCTGGAACCGGTCTTTGAGGCATTGTTTACCACCAAAAGCTAAAAAAAATGAATTGTGTCAACCCTATATTCAACTAATGATATATGCGCCCTGTTTCACGATAACTTGGGAGCGATAAAAACCCTTCATACCTCAAAATCATACAAATCACAATTTTAGCTCGCAGTCATCAATTAGAAAAGAGGTTTTTTGTCTTAGAAGGAAAAGGTTGACGATTTAGGCTAAACATAGTTTATAACTTTGCCAAAGATATCCCGGTACACATGGACAAAGACGAAGTATATCAGAAATAATTATTCTTATAATAAATCGTCGATAAACCAAATTTGAAATCGGTGGTTGCAAACTTGTAGAAAAACACGTTTTTCTGATAAAATCCAAAATGGCGGTTATATCCAAGATGGCTGCGAATTCTTCAAATAAAAATTCCATCATTTTTCATTCAAACATGGTTGTAGAGGGTTTATTGACAAATTCATGAGAAAGAAAACCAATAAAAGGATCAAAATTGACTCATATTAAAACTTTTCCACGAATCGAGTCAAACGGTAGTTTTCCCATTTTTTTCACAACTTTCGATCATTTAGACACAAAAATATCCTTTTTGAAAGACCTCGTATTACTAGCTTGACGGTTACTACGGGACTTGCTCATATTTTAAAATTAGGTTTTAAAAATTTGAGTTTTTTGTGGAAATACGCCGTTTTTGTAAGTTATTCGTGATTCTTCAGCAACAAGCATAGATTACTTCTCAGACGGTAGAGATGGTCGGGTTTCGGGTTTTTTTTAGATAATGATGTCTTATCTCTTGCAACTGTAAAAATCACTAACATTTCAATATCATTCGAGGCTCAAAGCTTCAGGGCAGCCTCAAATTGGTACAAGAAGTCGACCCCCAAAAAAAATCTCTGATTCGAGTTTCACTATTTCGGGCTCAGGTCGGGTTCGGGTTCAACCGAAAAAAAAAATTCGGGTACGGGTTTGAAAAAAGTCAAACCTGACCATTTCTATCAGACAGCAAAAATATTGGATAAAAAGATCGTTATGTTCACGGTCAAGGAGATAACTGATTGTTTGCAAAAAGACTGGTTGAGTAATTCGATGGATAGAGAAAAAATTTTGAATTCTGTATGACTTGGAATCAATAACAAAAACCAACAACAAAAATTTGTGCTAAAACTCAGTTTTTTATGTTTTATTTATATTTTGGTTTGCATATTTTTTAAATTTTTAGCCAAATTTCAAAAAAAAAATGAAAACGGGTGTATTAAGGTGTATGGTTTTTTTAATATAACATCAATGGAACAAAACGATAAAAATAAAAAAAATGCTTGAAAACATAACCCTTAAAATAATTTTGTCTAAAATTTTTTCATCCTGGAATTTGACCTTAAACATTTTATTAAAAAACTAAAGAGATCTTAAAGATTTTATTAAAAAAATAAAGAGAATTTTACCTCTTCATTTTTAATTGAAAGTTAAATTTTCATTTGTATATTTTTGCTGGAAATAATTGTATTTTGTCTCAAAGCACATTTTTACGCAAAGCATTGCCAATTCCCTACAACTTATTTTAGAAAATTATTTTTGAGTTTATGGTTTTTTAGTCAGAAGCTCTTTAGTGGCATTGATAAATCTATCTGGAGAACTGAAAATAAATGAAAGCTTACAGCGTTTTCTCGTAAGCAAACGTAGAAACAACGAACCTGGCTTTACTCCGCGGCTATTTGACGCACTTACGAGCTTGTTAGGGACACTAAAATTCACCAAAACTGGTTAGAAGTTATCATCAATCATATTTTACCAGTTCGAGCTCTGGGGCAAAACCTGTGTTGCTCGGTGTAATATAGAGAGGCTCTGGTAGCACGGCTAACGTTGTGCGCATGTGAATTGTCTTCATAGTAAAAGTTTGCGTTCGAAGTGTATTTACCTTTGCTTTTTGTTAAATCGAATTTGTGATGGGTTGAGTTTTGAGCACATACCCAGTCAAAAAATGATCGACGCCCTATTCGATTGCCGCTCTGACAGCGTGTGCAGTTTTTTTTTAGTGTTTCACCTCTTTTCATTATGTTTTTCATTTTCATACATTCTTTATGCGTTTGCTTGTAGATTTAAGTGTCGTATAGGTTTTTTTTTTGTTTCCCTAAAACTATGAATTATCTCATTTCATTGTTCCCATTTGTTGGTACTTTTATCGATAACGTTTGTGGTTGTCAGCGGGCTTTGGGGTTTGGTAAGAAAGTAAATGTGTAACCGTGTGGATGATCTGTTTGGATGTCTTTGCGCGGTGAATGGTTGCAGAAGGGAGCGACATCTCTCAACAAGTGCTGCGGTCTTGAAATAATTTTTTTCGATTGATATTTTAAATGCTAAAAGTAGCATCACAACCACTGTTTCATGTCGGAAATTTATATCATAACAGTTCATTTTTTTTATTACGACACAACATAACGGACACTTTTCATATGTTTTTTTAAATTTTTCTTTTTAGTTTTTTAGCATGTTCTAAGTCAAAAATCAAAAATTAAGCTTACTTTATACATACACGATTATATCTATATTATTATATCAATCCAATTAAATCATAGTCATATCCATTAGCATAGTTAATCCTGATTAAAAATCCACCCCACACACAAAAACTTCGTTCCGTAGTCTTTGTAGTGATGCAAAGTCGGCCTCGGTCTCCGAAAAGAAAAGACTACATTTTAACATTCGTTCCATATCGTCGGTTTTGTGAAGCACTAGTGCGACTCGATGTTCATAGTGTCTAAAGAGGCGTGTTTGCGTTTAAAATTACTTTATCCATTGCCACGAACATTTTAATCATTTACTCTTCCCATTCTCACTCAACCTATTTGAGTCGATTACGAACATATCATGAGCAATTTATACGAGTAAGTAGTTAGTTTCTATCATTCTTTTTAGGATCTTTTTGATTTAAATTGCGGAGTAACGTCTACTCTTATTTTCGGTGGACTTTTTGTGAATTTTAAAATGTCTTTATTGAAATGATACCTAACCCAATCAGTCAAAACTATCAGGATTATACCCATTTGTTATAAACGTTAGATCGTATCACTGTTTGACGTAAAAACTCAGAAGTGTAAAAATTTTGAGGCGTACCGGTATTGCACGAGTCCGATAATATCCCTAACCGACAGTAAAGACGTGACCGGCGCCATTAATGGTCTGTGAAATAATGGGTCATTGATTGATGACCACTCCCAGTCGTTCTTTCAGTTGATTTATTGTGCATCTTCGGTGGCTCTAACCCATCACGAAGTAGCAACCATTCGATGGGTATGATCAGAAATAAGCTTAGCTCAAAAATCTTGAAAGATATAACGCAGTAAATCTATGCCTAAGATAGTGTTTTAATCGGCACTTGTTACTGAAAGTGCTTGTAAGTATGCCTACTAACTAAAAAATAGGTTTCAGCAGCGATAAAAGCTTTAAGTTGAGTCAGATAGATAGGGAAGGGTATATTCAAAGGCGGAAGCAAGAGAAGTACAAAAGGTTGAATAAAAAGAGCACAAATATTGAAGGATGAACGTTGCTATTAACAATAAGAAAAAAAAAGTCTGCAGAAGACTTAGCAAATCATCAGCCCCTTTAAAATGATTCTGACAAAAATTGTAACCTTCACTATTAACCTTTTGGTTTTCATTGTGCATTTGTTGGTTTCTCTTTCGTGAGCATGTTCAGACTGGTAAAATCGTCCTTTATCCACAGCATCCGAGTTGTTTACTTTAGATTAGTTGTAAACAACATTAAATGCTGGCTCGCCGTCAGAAAAAAGCGGCCTTGTTCGGTTAATTCGTAAATTTGGTATTCTTGGTAAACAAATCTGAATAACCACGTAGCTAAAAACGCACCCTTAATTGGTCAAATTTTTCACAAAAGAAAACCTCGATTTCCAATCAACTTCTTTCCACGCACTTCTCACGGAATTCCACGAGGCGGAAGGACAAATTAGCCCATCACTACTTCAAGCCGCGATTAGAGTGTGTAATCAGTGGTGAACATTTGACGAACAACGAACAGGACCGTGCTCCAGCAGCGAAAGTCCCCTCCTCGCATGTCGCAACGGACAAGCTCTTTATCGCCACCTGCTCGTTGGCTGACGACCGCGATAATAACGATTATTACGACAAGGATTCCCTCCATGTTGCTGCGTCTTGTTTCCTCGCACAGTCGGTACGGGGGTGGCCAAAATGATGAATCCGGCATTCATATCGAAAGCCACAATTCTGGCCAGTTGTTTGTCGTTTCACAAACCGCGGTTCGTTGTCGTGCTTTTTATGAGTGCAAACTCGTTCTTTTGTCTCTCGATTACGACGCCAAGAGTGGTGTGTCTGAAATAATTATCCGGAGTGTTCATCTTACTTAGCCTTAGCCTAAGGTCTGAAGGAGTGAGTGACTGCCTGGCTGACTGACTGACTGACTGACTGGTGTCACGAAGCGGCAGTTGCTAGTGGGCGGAGGGTGCAGACTGCCCACAGCACCAAACCGGTAAGGTTTCTTCGCTCTCTGTAAGAACGCTAATGAGGGATTTTCTGTGCGAAATTGGGGGAAGGTCTAGACAACCGGAAGGGGACGGTGTGGGCGTACGGAGTAGTAGGCAGGTGACAAAATGGTGATCATGATAAATCGCTTCATTCTGCGAAGGTATTCGCAAGGTGTGGGACTGGTAGTAAAAATGTGCTGATATTAGGCAGTCCCTTTATCGGCAGCCGCCGTAAAATAAGTGTAACTGGGCATCACGACGAGCTGATTCCTGCAGATAAATAACAATTACAGGTTGCGCCGGTGTGGCGTGGTTGTGTTTGCTTTACCGACAACGAGAGAGAGAGGGAGGGACGCTATTCGAACTCTAATTCCCGCGGTTTTGATGTACTTAAGCTGGCTGCCATTTCAAGTTAGGAAAGAGCGACTGGAGGTAACGGAGACAAATTGCAACCATAACTCTTCATTTAATTCATCAAGCACTTACGACCTCGGCATTCATGTGCTTGTGAGAATGATGCGTGTGTCGTGCCATTTCGGGGAAATCTACTAATGGACATAGGTTTTATTGTCCGGAAAGACAAATGTTGTTGCCCCAGAAGAAAATTAAGTTTCATCTATCACCAGGCCGTTCGGTAGCAGTGCTGGAAGAAAGGGATGTTATTGATTGGGTTGTTAGATTTTTACGACCAGTGATTTTTCAATAATAGTTGCAGAAGTGCCGCAGTAAACAAGGTGTAGAACGACAGGAACCAGTTCATTAGCGAAGTGTCTGCTGATGGCGGCTCAATCTATGATTATCAGATTTATTCAGATTAATGATGCTTTGAGTAACGGAAATAATTCCAATTCGAGAAGATAAACCATTTAAAATTCTCAAACGATTGATCAAACTGTCGAATAAACTTTCGAAAAAATGTTGCTTAAGTGCTTCACATTTTATCAAAATATGACGGCCTTCAAGATACTGCAACAGTTCATTATAACTAAAGCAATTTTTACCTTTCCGAGCTATTAGCCAGCAAAATAGAGCCCACTCATCGTTCCGTACGACCGCAAACGGAAAACCCCTTTTCACTGCAACCTTTCGCATTCAATCAAACCCCAACGGAAGCCGGCAAATTTGCTTGATCGAACAACCGGGAGCCGCTTGAACCAACGGACTCGATTCGGTTCCTGGTGCCAGCAGAGGACCTACGACAAGATGAACAACAACACAGTGAATGAAAACAGTCCGTAACTTCTTCCGATGATGACGACGATGAACGGACCGACGACGGATGGACCAACGGAAATGTGTTTGGTGTCCTCTTGCTTTGGCAGCTTAACCCCAAAGTTCAAGTGTCACTCGAAGCATTTAAACTTTTCTTCCCGTTCTGTCCGGTTTCTGGAGACTCGGTCCCACAGCATCGCAAATCAATCCGTTCCGAGTCGAACATCAGACGCAGCCCTATTTTGAAGTGCATCAAATCATAACAAAGAGACATGGGGCAAGAGAGTAAAACAAGGCAGGAACGGGGAGAGGGGTCTCACTAAGAAAGGACTTTCCGATCGGTGCTGATGATGGGAAACATACTTTACCGGATTGAAACTCTGCTGGCGTATTGCATTCTACTTCCGCCTGGTGGTGCCTGTCATCTGTTTTGCGTCTTTCACTGGGCACCTTTTCCGGGGTGACGACGACGACGATGACGGTGCAACTGAAGTATCCGCTCGAAGGAACGGTATTTATGGCTTGCTTCAAGTTTAATCAGTCAATAAGCACTGAACGAGGTTTGCTGTTTGGGTGTAAGGGTCGGGGGGATTTGTTTGCAGGAAATCTGGCACAAAGCGCCACCACCCGGGTGTGTACTAGCGGGGCGTGCAAATCTGCTGAATAAATAATCACCGCTTAAAGCGGCTTTCAGCCAGAACGTATTTCGTACTGCTGCGTCAACGGAATGTAAGCCGTTCGTAAAGATGATGTATTGAGCTGAATTGACAATTCAAGCCAAGAGCATTTATTCTGCTATAAATTGTAATTGGATGTCGATACACATTCGATGGAATTACAGATGATGAATTGATTTCTGTTTTTTTTTTTATTAAATAGTTATTTTTTAATTTTTAGCGAATTTCACAAATCTGTAATTGTTCTTAATGTCTCTGCTTCTGTAATGGAATTTTTAGTCACAGAAATTCAACTTAATTTTGATCTAATTATTTGCTTTGTACATGAACATTTTTCCATTACAGATGTTTTGAACTTTGCATTTATTTTCTAGTAGTAATACAGTAGTAAGTGTACAGGACAATTGCGGGGCTAGCGCTACGATCCTACTGACACCAACAGTTTCTCCCGAGTCAAGACTCGAACCTACGACGACTGGCTTGTTAGGCCAGCATCGTACCTCAAGACCAGCTGGAGAGGCAATTTTTTTAAATTTCTCTTACTCATTACTTATAAGCAAACTTCCTAGATTTTTCGGCGTGTGAGTAATCAAAATATTAATAAGGAACGTCTAAGAAACAAAACTTACAGAATGATAATGGTAAATTATTGAAATATTTTAGGGTTAAAAGTGGAGAAAAAACGTCAGGGCTGTAATAATGAGAAAAACCATTATAAATCATTGCGATTCAATGTTCAATTAACAGTTAAAATTCAAAAAAAAAAAAAAACTAAGGAGTGGTAAACGGTAAAAGGCCAAAAATAAAAATATAATGTGAACAAGACAACATTAAAACACTTTCCTATGTTCCTGTAGACGCCGTTGACATGAATGTTTTCAATATCAGTGCTGAGATGGTTGTTATGGTTCTTGCGAAGTTGAAGTCTTCATCTCTTGCTGGGTCAGTGGTTGTTCCATCGTGCGTGCTTAAAAAAGCATTGATGTTTTGCAAGCAATTTTCAATCTTCCAATGCAAAGTTTTTCACATTTCTGAAGTGTTCGTGTATGACACTAGTGCAGTGTACCAGTAAGGAAACGAAACGGATAATACAAACTATAGTGGAATAACTTCGCTGTTTGCTGGATCGAAGTGATTTGAGGTCATTTTAAACAAGACAATTTACCTTCTTATGCATCAGCAGTATAGACAGTAGGGTGCCAGCCAAAATGGTCATCTCGAATTTAAAAGAAAAAACCCTATACAAAATGATCACCTGCTCGAAAAAACACCCTGTACAAAATTTCAGCTCAATCGGACTTAAAATGAGGTGGCGCAAAGCGATTGAAGTTTGGCTTTCTTTCTTGAAAACCGAAAAATCACCCAAGGTGGGGGGGGGGGGGGGCGGTAGGTACGTGAAACTTCGGTTTTCGAAATTTTTTTTTGATGCCAAATGACTTAAAAACGCATGAAACGTCGAGGATAGGTGTCATCTGAAAAATAAAATTTTTTTCAAAAATTTACTCTCTGGGACTTAGTCGTTTTTTCAATTGTGGAAGGCGGAGTTCAAAATGTTTAGAATTTATCTTTTGAAATTGATCACTAGTCTCTCGAAATAGCTTGTATAATGATTCACACAATAACTAGCATCGAATACATTATGTTTCATTAGGGTGGTTCATTTATTCGGCATAGGGTGGTTCATAATATTGTGAAAAATGAGTATAAAATACAAAAAAAGCACTTCGGTTCGTTTGATTGGTGTGACGTCTTCGACAAAGTTGTAGATAACAATTATGTCTTTCCAAAAAAAATTCACTCAAAATATTATTAATTCAAAAGTTAGAAGAAAGATTAAAAACAATTATTCAAAAGGGCTCATTTTTTAAAAACTTGATTTTTTACATAAAACCTACGAAAGATTACCAAACCAATGAAACCAGTCCGATCATTTAGAAATAAAGAAAAATAAGTTATCATATTTTGAAAGAAAATATTTTTTGAAAAATAAAAAAAATTATTTAAAAGGCATATTTTATTTTTGAAAGCACAAAATATTATCTACAACTTTGCCGAAAACACTATGCCGTTTCGACTGTAGACATATTTTTAATTTCCAATAGAGCACTCTATGAGGAATCAGGAATATTTCTACGGTCAAAACGGTTTATCTGATTGGCATAGTGTAGCTGGCAAAGTTGTAAATAATAACTTCGTTCCTTAAAAATAATGTACCCTGTGAAAAGAAAATTTAAAAAATATACCTTTTTATCTGATTTCTCCACAACCGGTTTCGTTGTTCAGGTAAATTTTCGTAGTTTTTATAAAAAAAATCAGTTTTTTTAAATGGGCTGTTTTCGATAATTAATTTATAGCTTTCTTTTATTTTTTTTTAAATTAGTTATTTGTTTTTAGAGCGTATGTTTTTTTTTTGAAAAACAAAACTATTATCTACAACTTTGCCGAAGATGTCACACTTGTCAAACGAACCGTGTTGGCTCTAAAAATTTTGTGTGTGCAAATGACATGAAAGCATTTAACATTTTCTACGAAACACAATCTTAATTTTGGTTGAGATAATTTTTTTTTGCACAGAGTAGTTTGATACATTTTGTAAATTTGTTTTGTAATATTTTGCCATTTTACTAATAATTTTTCCAATTCAACATTGCCACCCTAACGACAATGATATAACAAATATAATATTTTTAGGAATTTTTCTATTCGTATTCAGTGAAAAAGTGATTTTTTTCATTTATACTCATTTTTACTCAATATTATGAACCACTCTATGTCGAATAAATGAACCACCCTAATGAAACATAATTTCGAGAGACTAGTGATCAACTACAGAAGATAAATTCTATACATTTTGAACTCCGCCTTCCACAATTGAAAAAACGACTAAGTCCCAGAGAGTAAATTTTTGCAAAAAAAAAAAAATTCAGATGACACCAATTCTCGACGTTTCATGCGTTTTTAAGTCATTTGGCATCAAAAAACAATTTTCGAAAACCGAAATTTCACGTACGGTGGGGGGGGGGGGGGTACCCAAGGGGGGCTTGGGTGATTTTTCGGTTTTCAAAAAAGCCAAACTTCAATCGCTTTGCGCCACCCCATTTTAAGTCCGATTGAGCTGAAATTTTGCACAGGGCGTTTTTTCGAGCGGGTGAACATTTTGTATAGGGTTTTTATTTTTATTTTCTGGTCACTTTTTTCCATACGATGATTGGCGCCCTAATAGACAGTAGTGCGCAAATTGATGCGATATACATATATGGACATTGAAGCTTTTGACACGGTAAACCATGAAATATTGAACGCCAAATTTCGAGGTCTCTGCTTCTCGGGTAGACTTTGTAATTAGCTGAAATCTTACTTGACAAACTGAAAAGCTAAGCTAAATCGGCAACAATCAGTCCGTAGCGTGGTGTTCCTCAAGGAAGAATTTTGGAACAAATTTTATTCGCTCTCTTTTCAACAATGCCTTTTTGATTCTACCAAAGGGGTGTGTGCTGATCTGTGCGGATGATTTGAAGGTTTACCTCGTCACCCGCAATGTAACCATCTATAAGATATGCTCGACAACTTCACAAAAGGATGTCAACTGAATCATTTTGTAATTAGTATAGCGAAGTGCTGTGTGTTCCCATATCCCCCCATTGAAGAACCCTGTTGTGTTCAATTATTCCATCGACGAAATTGTTTTAAATCGAGTCTACCATATTAGGGATTTAGGCATTAAGTTGTAAGATTACCAAGTACCTATCAAAATGCACTATTTATCTATCGTGGAGAAGATCAACCGCCAATTTTGTTTCATTTCGAAGGTTGCTGCTGACTTTTCCGATCGACTTTGCCTAAGCGCATTGTACTGTCCTTTAGGGAGATCTATTCTTGAATTATTTTCTAATGTGGATTTCCAGAATTGAATCAGTGAAGCATAAGATTGTCCGATATGCGTTACGTATTCAATCTTCAATCCGAGATTGATAGCCCCACTTGGTCAACTACAAATCTACGCACCGCACCGCACTCTAAGGTCCAGATTAGCAAGAGCCTTAACTGAATATAGCAATGAAATCCGGAAATCTAAAAGGAGATCTTGGGTTCAAATGTGTGAATCTATAGAAAGAACTCCAGTTGTTTTCAGATTACAAAAGACTCTTGCCAAAGATCATATCGTTGAGCTTGGTGCTCTAAAGCGTCTAGATGGAATCTATACTAGTGGTCCTCGTGATACCTTAAATCTAATGATGTAAACGCATTTTCTCGGTTCTATTGAAATGACGGATTCAGCCAAAATGGAGGGTAGTAAGAGTAATCTTCTTACCTAAAACTGGGAAGCGTGATAAGACGCATCCTAAATCATTCAGACCCATTAGTCTTTCTTCGGTTTTGTTGAAGACAATGGAACTTTTTCCTGAATGATTTCATTCATACATCTTACATGCAAACAAAACCGCTTTCAAAGTTCCAGTTTGCCTATCAAACTGGAAAATCCACTATCACAGCGCTTCATACGCCGCTCATGAAAATTGAAAAGTCACTTTCAGCTAAAGAAATTGCTCTGTCTAGTGCAATGAGGAAAAAAGGATTTCACACGAGTATTGTTGACTGGATTCGTACCATGCTTGCAAAAAGAGAAATCACTTCTGAGTTTGGAGGTTCGTCTATCACGATAAGGGCAACGGAAGGATGTCCGCAACGAGAAGTTCTTTCGCCACTTATGTGGTCTTTGGTGGTGGACGATCTTCTCAAAAGCTTAGAAGCAAAAGGTTTCGAAGTTGTGGGCTTTGCAGATGACATAGTCCAAGAGGTAAGAGGAAAGTTTGACAATATAGTTTCGGAAAGAATGCAAGTAGACCCAGTGTTGGTGTATAAAGGAGGGTCTTAGCATGAATCCGTCAAAAGCTGTAATCGTACTTTTAACTAGAAAGAGAAAATTCAATCTAAAAACTCTCAAGCTTGGAGGAGTAGAAATTCCATTCAGTGAACAGATTAAATACTTAGGAGTTATCCTTGATGCCAAGCTTAACTGGAATGCACATCTTGACTATGCAATCAACAAGGCGGTCAGAGCATTATGGTTGTACTCCAAAACCGTTGGAAGAAAGTGGGGTTCGAGACCGAAAACGGTGATGTGGATATTCACATCGATTATACGTCCAAAACTGACCTACGCTTCGGATGGCACCTCAGGATAATCATGATATCCCCTGCAAAACGTCACGTACAGACTGGGAAGTCGGAGTTCCTGATGTCCGTCCCGGTTCAACGATATTTTTCACAGATGGCTCGAAAATAGGTACAAAATATGGTGCAGGAATCTTCGGCCCTGGAATTAATATTTTTTAGTGGACATGGGACACTGGCCAACAGTGTTTCAAGCAAAGATTTTTGCAATCCTTGAATGTGCGTATGTTTGTCTGACTAGAAAATACAAACATGTAAATATTTGTATTTTCTCTGACAGTCAAGCAGCGCTGAAAGCACTTGATGCTTAGAAATGTACATCCAAGATTGTTCGGGAATGTATTCTCACATTTCGACATATGTGTCGAACAAACTCAGTAAATTTGTATTGGGTTCCAGGACATTGTGGCATTGGTGGGAATAAAAGGGCAGACGAACTTGCAAAACAAGGATCTAACTCACAGTTTATCGGCCCAGAACCTTTCTGTGGTATATCAAACTGTGCAGTGAAAATGGAGCTTAAACGCTAGGAGAAACAAAAAGTGATAACCAATTGGTTGGATGTCAAAAAGTGTTCCTAATCTAAAAGATTTATAACACCAAACGAAAACCATTCCAAAAAGCTCCTAGAGCTCAACAAAAGAGCTTTTTGTACATATGTCGGCCTAGTAACGTGGCACTGTCCGAGTAGATATCATTTAAAGAACATTGGCCGGGTTCAGACAGAAATCATTCTGTCGCTTTTGTAATACGGAACGCGAGACATTGGAACATCTGCTTTGCAGTTGTGGTGCATTATTTAAACGCAGATCAAGGCTTGTTGGCAGTGGCTTCTTACAGCCCAAAGAGATTTGGACTTTTTTTGGAAATCCTGGGAAGGCGATTGGCTTCATAAATCATATTTTACCTGACTGGGAGCATGTCGGTGCAGGTACCTGATCACTCACAACAATAGTGGTCATTGTATTTTGCAAAAGGACACGTACAGCAATTGACTGGGACATATAACAAAAGTTCACATCAATGGACAATGTAATCCTAATTCCCCAACAAAAAAAAGCACTGGCCGATATCGTATCGATACTTACGGTATCGATACCTTGGGGCCCAGATATCGTTATTTTTTATCGATGCAGGCGACTTCGATATCAAGCTGGATTGATACTTTCGCCCCGATATCTTTTCTATACTGAAAGGAAACTATAAAATCGGAAAATATTGTTGATTGCTAAAAATTGTCAAACGAAAAATCCTTGTAGAAGTGCGCGGAAACGATGCATTGCGTTAAAGTCTTCTACAAACAGTGCAGAAATTTGATTTGTGCTTTTTTTTTAAAAGATACCAACAGGATTGAATATACCCACTCATTTACAAGGCCATTTTTCATGCCTCTTGCGAGAAAAATTCTCCCGCATTTGATAATACTGTCTGTGCAGAGCAAAATCGGGAGCGTCGAGTTTTTGCAAAAAGGCAGACAGAAAAGAATAAGAAGCCAAATTATTCGTGCTTCCCTATATTTTGAATAAGGCCGCAGATGCGCTTATGCTATTGCATTGCATTATTGCATTGATTGATTTTTGAAATATGCAGATTTGTAGAGTCGGTGTGCAGATTTTTATTGATTCGCAGATAATTATATTTTGTCCAGAGTTTCTGCAGATTTTTGTCATAGTTTCTTCATATTTACACAGACTTTCTCAACATCTGTGAAAATTTTTGCAGACTTTCGCCTGCGCGAACGCAATTTTCTTAAATCACAGACAATTTTTTATCAGACTTCAAGCAGATTTTGTCGGTTTTTCGAGTAGTTGCTTATATTTTTCGAAATCACCTGGCATCTCTGATTTCCTGTATTAATTAAGCAAAAATGGTAGCTTTTAATATACCTGTTTCAAGCAGCAGGCAAAGTATCGATACAGCTGGTATCGATGCTCCTCTCCGATATCAGCCTGGTATCGATACCATTAAAGAAAAATTATTGATACTCGAATATCGACCCATCTGCAATTTCGGCCAATGATAGTCAGTAGAATCGTAGCGCTAGCCCCGCAATTGTCCTATACACTTTAACAGTTGGCTGCGAAGTCTGTGTATAAGAAACAGAAGGTCGAGTTCCGAATCGGAATGTAGCACCAAGGCTTTGCTTTGCAATTGGTGATAAAAGAGTTGAAAAAAAAAACACAGGAGGGTTGTGTACAAAGCCACGACCGCAAAATTGAAGTAGAATACTTTTACAAGAAAGATAGCTTTGGAAATACACTCGATTATGTTGCAGTGTACAACGCAGCAAGCAATGCAAATCGAAGTTATCGCTACATATAGCAAAGAGTTAAAAATCATTTAGTTCGAATCAAACAACCGTTGAATAAAGACATACTTTTAAATGGTTCTTCAATATATTTTAAGTCCAGTCCGATTATTCCACTTTGTCAGCCAATAGATTAGGGTTATTAATTTAATGGTGTCAAGCGGTATAATTTTTCGTATACTTTTCGTATATTATTACATGTGTATGAAGGTCGAAATTCTGCTGTAATGTCAAACTTTAACCGTCTTCTTCAAAACGTTACATCCTTGTTAATAAAGTGTTGTGAATTTTTCAAAACAGATCGTGCAGAATCGTGAGCAGAACGTGCCAAACTTTTCTGTTTGAAATCGGATTTGTTTCGTATATACCGCTTGTTAACAACAGTATCAACAAATCGTTATAAACATCACACTGCTGTGCATTTGCAGCAGCATCAAACTTTAGTTGCAGTTTATTAATAACCATTCATTATGCTCTTCCAAAAATATTTAGTAGCCTTGAAAAAGGCCAATTGCTGCAATTGCAATTTCCATTCAATCATTGCATAAATGCTTCATGGTCAGATATACTCGCTGCAACTGCTACGCTATTCGTAGCCATACCACAGTTGTGGCCGCTATACGCTGCCATTGGTAACGCTGCTTCTGCATCAGCTGGCCCAGCTGCTTTCGATGCTGAGATCCGCTGCAACTAGTGCGCTACCCATTGCTGTACCCCAGCTGTGGCCGCTGTTCGCTATCGCTGGTATCCACTGCACTGCTACTGCTGCTGCTAAGAAATGACTGCTGTTGTCGCTGTACAGAATTATTATGAGCGGCTTCGGCTGAAACAGGCCAAATAGCATGTTTTCAACTACAAGGTATATGATTCTGTCGACCGTGCTTGGGAAGCAATCATATAACGACCAGAGGTCGAATTTTTCGTTTTGATAAGGCTTGACTATTTTGAATAGTACAATAGTTTGAATAATAAAATTACAATTATCTTCATTTAGGAACAATCTTAGAAGAATTTCCAATCTATTGCGGTAATTATAAAGGAAATCCATCGAATACTAACCGATTTATTAGCATTTGAAATTGGACATATTTTTCCCTTATTTTGGTTTTAGATTTTCATTTCACATCCCTATGTAGCCGAACTTCCTGAGAAAAGTATTCTACTTCAAAATTATTTTGTCTAACCATCTCCATATATGCGCTGAATATGAATATGAATATGAATATGAATATGAATATGAATATGAATATGAATCTGAATATGAATATGAATATGAATATGAATATGAAAATGAAAATGAAAATGAATATGAATCTGAATATGAATATGAATATGAATATGAATATGAATATGAATATGAATATGAATATGAATATGAATATGAATATGAATATGAATATGAATATGAATATGAATATGAATATGAATATGAATATGAATATGAATATGAATATGAATATGAATATGAATATGAACATGAATATGAATATGAATATGAATATGAATATGAATATGAATATGAATATGAATATGAATATGAATATGAATATGAATATGAATATGAATATGAATATGAATATGAATATGAATATGAATATGAATATGAATATGAATATGAATATGAATATGAATATGAATATGAATATGAATATGAATATGAATATGAATATGAATATGAATATGAATATGAATATGAATATGAATATGAATATGAATATGAATATGAATATGAATATGAATATGAATATGAATATGAATATGAATATGAATATGAATATGAATATGAATATGAATATGAATATGAATATGAATATGAATATGAATATGAATATGAATATGAATATGAATATGAATATGAATATGAATATGAATATGAATATGAATATGAATATGAATATGAATCTGAATATGAATATGAATATGAATATGAATATGAATATGAAAACGAAAATGAAAATGAATATGAATCTGAATATGAATATGAATATGAATATGAATATGAATATGAATATGAATATGAATATGAATATGAATATGAATATGAATATGAATATGAATATGAATATGAATATGAATATGAATATGAATATGAATATGAATATGAATATGAATATGAATATGAATATGAATATGAATATGAATATGAATATGAATATGAATATGAATATGAATATGAATATGAATATGAATATGAATATGAATATGAATATGAATATGAATATGAATATGAATATGAATATGAATATGAATATGAATATGAATATGAATATGAATATGAATATGAATATGAATATGAATATGAATATGAATATGAATATGAATATGAATATGAATATGAATATGAATATGAATATGAATATGAATATGAATATGAATATGAATATGAATATGAATATGAATATGAATATGAATATGAATATGAATATGAATATGAATATGAATATGAATATGAATATGAATATGAATATGAATATGAATATGAATATGAATATGAATATGAATATGAATATGAATATGAATATGAATATGAATATGAATATGAATATGAATATGAATATGAATATGAATATGAATATGAATATGAATATGAATATGAATATGAATATGAATATGAATATGAATATGAATATGAATATGAATATGAATATGAATATGAATATGAATATGAATATGAATATGAATATGAATATGAATATGAATATGAATATGAATATGAATATGAATATGAATATGAATATGAATATGAATATGAATATGAATATGAATATGAATATGAATATGAATATGAATATGAATATGAATATGAATATGAATATGAATATGAATATGAATATGAATATGAATATGAATATGAATATGAATATGAATATGAATATGAATATGAATATGAATATGAATATGAATATGAATATGAATATGAATATGAATATGAATATGAATATGAATATGAATATGAATATGAATATGAATATGAATATGAATATGAATATGAATATGAATATGAATATGAATATGAATATGAATATGAATATGAATATGAATATGAATATGAATATGAATATGAATATGAATATGAATATGAATATGAATATGAATATGAATATGAATATGAATATGAATATGAATATGAATATGAATATGAATATGAATATGAATATGAATATGAATATGAATATGAATATGAATATGAATATGAATATGAATATGAATATGAATATGAATATGAATATGAATATGAATATGAATATGAATATGAATATGAATATGAATATGAATATGAATATGAATATGAATATGAATATGAATATGAATATGAATATGAATATGAATATGAATATGAATATGAATATGAATATGAATATGAATATGAATATGAATATGAATATGAATATGAATATGAATATGAATATGAATATGAATATGAATATGAATATGAATATGAATATGAATATGAATATGAATATGAATATGAATATGAATATGAATATGAATCTGAATATGAATATGAATATGAATATGAATATGAAAACGAAAATGAAAATGAATATGAATCTGAATATGAATATGAATATGAATATGAATATGAATATGAATATGAATATGAATATGAATATGAATATGAATATGAATATGAATATGAATTTGAATATGAATATGAATATGAATATGAATATGAATATGAATATGAATATGAATATGAATATGAATATGAATATGAATATGAATATGAATATGAATATGAATATGAATATGAATATGAATATGAATATGAATATGAATATGAATATGAATATGAATATGAATATGAATATGAATATGAATATGAATATGAATATGAATATGAATATGAATATGAATATGAATATGAATATGAATATGAATATGAATATGAATATGAATATGAATATGAATATGAATATGAATATGAATATGAATATGAATATGAATATGAATATGAATATGAATATGAATATGAATATGAATATGAATATGAATATGAATATGAATATGAATATGAATATGAATATGAATATGAATATGAATATGAATATGAATATGAATATGAATATGAATATGAATATGAATATGAATATGAATATGAATATGAATATGAATATGAATATGAATATGAATATGAATATGAATATAAATATGAATATGAATATGAATATGAATATGAATATGAATATGAATATGAATATGAATATGAAGATGAATATGAATATGAATATGAATATGAGTATGAATATGAATATGAATATGAATATGAATATGAATATGAATATGAATATGAGTATGAATATGAATATGAATATGAATATGAATATGAATATGAATATGAATATGAATATGAATATGAATATGAATGTGAATATGAATATGAATATGAATATGAATATGAATATGAATATGAATATGAATATGAATATGAATATGAATATGAATATGAATATGAATATGAATATGAATATGAATATGAATATGAATATGAATTTGAATATGAGTATGAGTATGAATATGAACATGTATATGAATATGAATACATGTCACTGGTCGGGCCAACGATTCTGATTACCAGCTTAGCACGTCCGGCATTGGATCTATTTTGTACTCTCTCTCCGAATTCATTCTACTGGCTGCAGTGTGCGTTGTTACCTTGAATTTTAAAGTTGCGTCTGCGGTCGAATTCCGACCTCTAAGTATCATCCTAGTTCCGCAAATATCCATTTTGAGTAGTATTTGGTCATTTTTGGTGGTTTCAGATGTTGGAAGTCATTATATTAAATTTGAAAATGGCGGCCTGGAGGTGATTTCTTGTTTCTCGGCATCATCTACTACTCTCATACAATAACAATTTTCTACGGTGGCGTGTAACTAATTTTCAATCATTTACCGCAAAAACGAAGGAAGTTCGTCGAAAATTAACCAAGTTATAACCATTTGAAATTGGACAAAAATATTAATAGTTTTTTTCTTAAACCTTCATTTCATACTCGCCATTTTTTCCGTGTTGGGTATTTTATCACTGCGACCAATTTTTTGATCTTTTGTGACATATGCCCTTTTTAATTTTGCTAAGTCAGGATAACGTACCACTATTGGAAGTGGCCGTCATGATATGACCAATAGCATTAGTCCAGTCTGGTATTACACTTCGCATGAAGCGAATAACCGTACTGGGAGTTGTTCTCCAGATTTCAGTGGGTTCTAACAGCCCCCTATTGAAGAACTTATGTCTTTTATTAATATTTGCCGAACATCGGCATAACAGGTGTTCCGAGTCTTCTCTTTCCATGCCACATAAGCGACACGTATCATTTTGAAGTTTTTTCATAAGCTTCCAGTGATAACGGCTCGGACAATGTGTATTCAGTATATGTGCTTAGAACTTTCTTTGAAAGCTCCAGTATTTTGCGAGTCATAGGACCGTTCGGTGACCTCTTTGACTGCCTACCAATGGAAGTATTTGTCCAGTTGGACTCCACCCTCAAAATTTCCCATTCTTCCAGCTCCATTTTAAGTGAAGAAGTGGATAAGCTATAGAAAGGTTCTGGTCCTATGAACTGATGAGACGATCCAAGTCTTGCAAGTTCATCGGCTTTTTCGTTCCCATCGATTCCACAGTGACCAGGAACCCAATATAAATTTACTTGATTATTGCAACCCAGTGTTTGAAGTGATTGAGAACACTCCCAAACAAGTTTTGATGTGCATGTTGCAGACTTCAGAGCATTTAATGCTGCTTGACTGTCGGACATGATGCAAATGTTTGAGTGTCTGTTTTTCCTGCGTAGACATATAACAGAACTTTCTAGTATAGCTTGGATTTCGGCTTGGAAAACGGTTGGCCATCGACCCATCGGAATTGATAGATCTACTCCTGAGCCTGTTACTCCTGCTCCCACTCGATCGTTCATTTTTGAACCATCTGTGTAAAAAACAATTGATCCCGGACGGAGATCGGGACCCCCGCGTTCCCAAACATCGCGCTCAGGTTTAACTATTTGATATCTTCTTTCAAAGTTGTATCTTTTCACCATCCAGTCTTCATTGTTGGTTACTAGGGGATTGATACGAATAGTTTTTAGAATATTTAGATGACCTGTTAGGTCACCTTCAAAGAGTTTTAAGAGTCTTTTAATCCTTAAAGCACTCTTCTCTGCTTCTAATTGTATAAACTGATGCAGTGGTAGCATAATGAGTAAAGCTTCCAATGCCTTGGTTGGTGTACTTCTCATTGCACCCGTTATTGAGAGAGTAGCTAGCCGTTGAAGTTTTTCCAACTTATCTTGAGCACCTCTTTCTTTTGTTTTTGGCCACCAGACCAGTGAAGCGTAGGTAATTCTGGGTCTCACAATAGCCGAATAAATCCAATGGATCATTTTCGGTTTTAGTCCCCATTGTCTACCAAAAGTTTTATTACATATCCATAGAGTATTTGTGGCTTTGCCTATAACTTGCTCTAGATGTGTATTCCAGTTAAGTTTTTTGTCAAGGAGTACCCCGAGATATTTGACGTTGTCTGAGAGTTTTAAGAGCTCAACTTCAAGCTTATATTATTTAGCATAACTTTTCTCCTTCGTGTAAATGGAACGATAGTAGTTTTTGAAGGATTTACATTTAGACCTTCCTTATCGCACCACGAGGAAACAATGTTTAGGGCAGTTTGCATTCGGTTAGCGATGATATCGTCATACTTGCCACGAACAATTATGACTATATCATCAGCGAACCCAACTATTTCAAACCCTTCATCTATCATTTTTTTAAGAAGATCATCAACTGTTAACGACCACAATAGAGGAGATATCACTCCTCCTTGCGGGCATACTTTTATTGCTTCTACACTTATGTACGAGCTTCCAAGGTTTGCTGATATTTCTCTTTTTGATAACATCTCGGTGATCCAATGAATAATGCAATCGTCGAATTGAATCATGGGATGAATTATCAAATGCACCTTCTATATCAAGCAACGCCGAAAGTGTAATTTCTTTCGCTGCAAAAGATTTTTCTAGTTTTGTAACAATAAAATGAAGTGCTGTTACAGACGATTTACCCTCCTGATATGCAAATTGATATTTGCTGAGAGGAGATTTGGAAAAATATGATGACTTGATGTGTTCACCGATTATTTTTTCCATTGTTTTGAGATGGACTGACGATAAGCTTATAGGCCTAAAGGATTTTGGTGATGTTTTGTTCCTTTTATTGATCTTGGGGATGAAAATAACCCGTACTTGTCGCCACGCTTTCGGAATATAACCTAGAATAAGGCTTGACTTAAGTGTTGTGTTAGAATAGGTATTAAAACTGGTTTACCCCTCTGTAGTAGTACTGGATAAATCCCGTCCCTACCAGGTGACTTGAAGGGCTCAAAGGAGTCTATTGCCCATTCAACTCTACTTTCAGTAAAAAATTTGTTAGCCAACGTAATTGTATCATCCCTGGTTCTATCCAGCCCAGTCGTGATATTCACTATTTCGTGAATTTCCGTCCTAGTTTCAGGAATTCCAGTTCTCGATGCAGATGTACTTTGGTCTACACGTGAGTCAATAATGGACCCGGGAAAGTGTGTTCTCATCATAAGCTCCAATGTTTCGTTAGTAGAGCTAGTATAAGAACCATCTTCTTTCTTTAAAGTACCTAGTTCATTTGAATGATTTTTTGCAAGGACTCTTTGCAGCCTGGCGGCTGCTGGAGTATTTTCGATGTTTTCACATGTATGCCTCCAATGTGTCCTCTTTGATCTTCGAATTTCCTTGTTATAGGCGGTGAGGGATTGTTTTTATTCATCCCACTGTTGAGTTCGTTTAGCCCGGTTGAACAATTTCCGGGGTTTTGAAGTAGAATACTTCTCTCAGGAAGTTCGGCTACATAGGGATGTGAAATGAAAATCTAAAACCGAAAAAAGTGAAAAATATGTCCAATTTCAAATGCTAATAAATCGGTTAGTATTCGATGGATTTCCTTCGTTCTTGCAGCAATAGATTGGAAAATCTTCTAAGATTCTTCCCAAAATAATATAATTGTAATTTTATTATTCACACTATTGTACTATTGAAAATAGTCAAGCCTTGTCAAAACGAAAAATTCGACCTCTGATTGGTCGTTATATGCTTGCTTCCCAAGCACGGTCGACAGGATCATATACCTTGCAATTGAAAACATGCTATTTGGCCTAAATAAAAGCGTGTTTCAGCCGGAGCCGTTCATAATAGTTCTAGACAGCGACAACAGCAGTCGTCCTTCCTTAGCAGCAGCACTAGCCCTGTGGTTGGTCACCACGTCTCAGGAGTAGCGCGGTTTTTCTCAGCGTGTGTCGCCAGACAGCCATTATTCCCCTCGTGTTGGGGCAGCATGAAGATTGCCATCAGGAAATCCAATTTCGGAAATCAAAATGCCTTTTCCAAGGCAAATAAACAAGTCATTGAAAGTTAATAATTTTTGTCAACGCAAGCAAGCATTCTGTGTTGCATCCTAGCAATTTAAATTTGTCGCACCCGTCTAATTTACTGAATGTGAAATAGCTTCCACAGAGCATGTTGTCCGTGTATCTTAATTCCCCCAATGTTAGGGCAGCTCAAAGGTTGTAATTAGCAACCGATTTTTAACCGCAACATGCTTTTTTCAAGGCAAATAAAAAAATAATTGAAGGTTAATAATTTTCTGGCATCAACACAAGCAGACATTCTGTGCGAGATGCAATCAAATTCAGTTGTAGTTGTCTAATTTTTACTTCATTTAGTTAACCCCCCACTGTAGGGGCAACGCAAAGGCTGCGAACGGCATAACCGACATTGAGTAATAAACTGCCCTGTTAGAACGCATTCACAAAAGCAGTTAGTTCTACTATGCAGAGCTTATATGAAGACGATTCAATCAATCTGCATAAACAGAATTTCGTCGTCTCCCAAGTCCCAGCTGCCAAGTTGCAACATGATGCAACACGCAACAGCGAGCAAACGACATCGCTTGATGTTACAAACCGCAATAAGATACGGGTTAAAACCGTTGCGTGTGTGAGAGCACCATCGGTGTTTATTCGCTGGATTCAAAAATCAAATGCGAATTGTGGAATAGCTCGTCTAAAGAACATAAGGAAATGGTTAACCTGAACTGAAAGGCGTGGCCTATTACGTAGCACCCTTCGGCTATAAAAGAGTGTTTCTGTGAAAACTAGCTACATTCATTAATCGGAAGGTGAACTGGATGGACCGTCCACAACGTTGACAGCAGTAGCAGCAGATATCGGCACTCAGCAGGAACAGACCATAGCAGCGGGTCGCGCCTGTTGCTGCCTTCTACTTAAACAAATCACTTGCTTTGTGGTTGGTCACCACGTCTCAGACCTCTGCCAGGCTGAACGCCAACGCGAGCGATCGGGCGAGATTTTTGCGGTACATCAGCCGGCATTTTCTCTAATGGAAAAGTAGGATCATTTTGTTTAGAAGAATATTACTGTTGGTAATATTACAGAGATTCGATTGCATCATATCCGATATGGAATTGAACAATTGTTCTTTTGAGGACAAATAAAACACTTAATTTGAAGAGTTAATAGCTTTGGGTACCAGTAGCAGTATGGTTACAGCCTCAGCGGTAGGTGCAGCCGGTACTTCCCTAAGGCCGATGTAATAAGGAAGTAAATGGAAGCGGCTCGGCGAAACAATTCGGGTGTTCTTAGACGCGCAACATTTTTCGTACGATAGCGGCGGTATTAGCGGTAGATGCATTTCACTTACCCCAGTAAAGCCGTGTCTAATTTTCAATGTGAAAACACCTTTCTATGGTGTTGGCCGTGCGCATTAGGCCTCTGCCAGGCTAAACGCGATAAGCGGCGCGAACCGATACGCCGGCCGTAGGTTAATTTACAGCCGTAAGTAGAGCTGTGTAAAAGTATTCTACTTCAACCTTGCGGTCGTGGCCTTGCACACAACTCCCTGTGATTTTTTCCGAAGTTTTTGTAAGGATTGATTCCACCAAGGTACCTCTCTGTTTGTAGAACGTATCTTTGTAGGACAGCAATCTAAGTATGATTGTTGGATTAAATTTGAAAGATATTTTGAGTTTATTTCCAGCTCTCTGTATGATTTGGAACATCCTTCAAAACCGTTCAAATCACCCATTAGTTTTGAGTTATATTGCTCCCAGTTAGTTTTTCTGGGATCTCTAATAAATTCAGTGTGTTGTTGATTAGCTTCGTAATCAAATAATATTTGCTTGTGATCAGATAAGGATTCTTCATCTGATACATGCCAGTTTTTTATCCTACCGGAAATAGTCGGACTGCATAATTTTAAGTCAAGAATTCCTTGTCTTATTGTATTTACAAAAGTTGGTTTATCTCCTTTATTACAAATATCTATCCCTTGTGATGATAAGAAATCTAAAAGGTACTCACCTCTAGTGTTGATGTCTGTGCTGGCCCAAACCGTGTGATGAGCGTTTGCGTCACATCCTATTATAAAGGCTTTGTTTTGTTTCTTGCAATAAGAAACCAATTTTGCGACCTCTGGAGGGGGAACTTCGCCCATGTCACCTGGAAAGTATGCTGACGCTATACATATTTCAGTCTTGCCGTGGGTTGTCGGTGCCTCCAGTATGATCGCTGTCAAATCTCTCGAAATAAATTCTGTGAGTGGAAAAAAATTAACTTTCCCGTTTACTAATATCGCAGCTCTCGGTGAGGGCTGACCGTCGTCGTATATTAGCTTACATGTATTTGTAGGAATTCCTTGTATCCTACTGTTATGTATCCATGGCTCCTGGATTAAAGCTACATCCAGTTTGCTTTTTGTGAATCTCCTCCAAAGTACAGCAGTTGCTCCCTTTGCGTGGTGCAGATTCACCTGAACGCATTTAATGTTTTTGCTGTTCATTTCTGGTTTTGTTTGAGTTTCCGCAACGTTGTGGTTCTCCCTTTCCACTGTTTGCTATGCGGTTGCCAGTGTTTGGATTTTTGTTCGCCTGCAAATTTATTTTTCTGAAGGTCGGCATTAATCCATTATTTGTCCTCGGACTATTGGTTGTATTTCTATTTACGGTGTGTGTGGTACGATCGGTCTGCTCCGAGTTACGTCTCCTATCGTTAACACCACTCGATCCTGGGATTTGGCTTTGAGTGATTTGGTTCGCTCTAGCATCTCCAGTTTCGTTGCGGGTTTTTACGATGTTGGGACCGCTGCAGAGGATGACTAGATAGCCCGATTTGAACGCACAGTGTCCAAATTTGGGTTTTAGAATCTACTTTCTTTGCTCTGCTACTCTCGAGATTATCGCATTCTGTGTGTCGTTAAGTTGCTGGGTGGTAAGTTCTGTGTTTGGATGGCCTGCTGGAAGGATACCCAGCGTAACACCATCAACAACATCTTTATACGACGGACGTACTCTTTGACTCCTAATCGCCTCGATTCGCTGCTGAACGGATCTAGTAGCCGTTGATTGAACATTTCCCGTTTGGCTTGGCAGTTTAGGGGGACGCGGATTGCCACTGCTGTTTGACCAATTTTGGTCCGAATTTCTAGGGCGTTTGGAGAGGTCTTTTGTATTTAGTGGGGTTTGAGCCAACTGGAGTGCTTCCTGTCGGTTATACCCACTTTCCCTCAGTTTCTTGAGGCGTTTTTGGCCTGCTCCACTAAGTCTCCCGTTTCGGTTCCCATTTTCGTTCGATGGGATTTTAAGTTGCTCCGTACCGGTTGGCGGCAGCTGGGTTGATTGTGAAGTTGATATGGAGGTTACGTTAATACCATCTTCGTAGTCGTCGTCATCAACGTATTCACCCTCTATAGCGGCGTCACCAGTTTTTTTTTGGAGAGTTCAAGATGGATGAAGAGCAAGAAAGTGCATCATCGACAGACTCATATTGCAGTTGAAAGTCCTCTTCGTTCCTTTCCCTGTCGATATCCATCTCCAATCCACTCAGTCTTCCCTAAGAATGGCTTTGCAGCCATTAGTAGCTTGCTGAAAAAAAAACGAAGAAAGCGATATAAATTTTGGCCAAGTGGAAAGAAAACAGAAATAAACTCGAAACTTTGTCTAACGGCATTAAAAAAAAAAATAGGAAACATGGAAACGTACTTGCAATATTGATAAGTTTGCAATTTTTTTGAGAGCAATTTGTTAATAAAAATGTTCAACCGCATTCATAACAAATAAAATCTTGTGGAAACAAAATAAAATATTCAACTTACTCCACGTTCGCTTACAGAAAAACTGATTTCAGGTCTGTAAGGACTTAAGCTCTTCCGAGCTGGCTAAGAGCATTGAAATTGACAGCACGGTTAAAAAGCCACAATTTTTCATTTAGTTTTAGTTTGAGCACCTGCGTTGGCAACTGGTTGACAAAAGCGAAAAAAATTGCCCTTAAGCTTCGATTAGAAAAAAAAAAAGAATATAGCCTTTTAACCGTTCCTGTGAATTTTGATGCTTCCAGCCAAGTCAGAAATGTCAAAAAGGACTAAGTTTGGGTTTTTTCTCTGCCTCCCCTACCACTTAGCTCTCATCTACGCTGATTTCTATAATAATTTTGCGTGACTTCCTCTTAACAAAATAGTTTCTTAGACAAAAAAATTAGACGGACGCACAACGAAACTTCTATTTGGCAGGAGGAAAGACACTCGCTAGAGTAGAGCAGTAAGTGTGGAAAAGGAAGGGTAAAATCATATTACACACAAGCACGAATAAATAATAAGCATACTGGTTCTCGATAGCGCTACTGATAATAACAGAAGTGTGGAATACAGTAGTCACCTGAGCATATTTCACAATAGATCAACGATCTGGCCGCAGAGAAGAAAAAAATTAAATGAAAGTTAAAAGTTGAATCAAAATAAAGAGAAAGTTTAGTAAAATTGAGTCGACACATGAATGAAATGCTGATAGTTGAAAAAATCCCCAATTTTATCTATCCTTTATTTTGTTTCTCGTCTTTTTAGCATTTTTTCCTAGTAACAGAATTTACCGATTATTGTTATTTTATTCGATTAAAATTATATCATTTTCATTCTCATCAATGATTTTTGTTTTCAAATTTCAATATATATTTCGTAGCGTATACCAGTAACCTATTACACCCCAGTACATTGTCTGCTGCCTAAAAATCAAACTCCTGACACGTTTCTTCAATCTGTTTGTTGTCTTGCCAGTTAGATATCGAGTATCAAAGTAGAGCGCTAAGATAATCAAAAACAAGTCGCGAAGCCCTCAAGCGTTTCTCAATATTCGCTGAGAGGTTTCTTTTGATAATAAATGAATAAAATAACAATTCTTCAAAATTTCTGACTTGACGGAGAAATATTAGAAGTTTAAAAAAAACATTTCGCGACCCCTCCCAAAGCGTAGAGTTGTAATTGAAATGGGTTAAATGCGATATAATTAAATTAAATTCAGCTAGGGATTGAGTAGATTAAATCACAAAAATGCTTGATTTAACGCAATGATTAAAGAATTTAATTCTGAACTTTTGAACATTCCAAATTCAATAATAACCCAAAATCCAAACAACCAAACGTGCATGAAATCGTCTTCGCCGGGTGACAACATACCGAAAAGCTAATAATATCAGTATTAATAATAATGCACGGGCACAAAACGGGTGTTCCTTTATTTCTGCTCTAAAGTGATATCAACCCACTCCACGTGAGATTTTTTTTTTAAATCCTAAGCTAGATTTCGCTGCATGCTGCCACCGGCAGGCAGCTCATCTACCAAACCGGCTGCCGCTGTGCAGGAATCAGCAAGAAAACCACTTCTGCCTTATGTATTAGTATTCACGTGGTGTTTGTATCTTTTCCAACCTCTTTATCGCACACGTGTTATGATAACCGTGTGTGCAGTACACAAAACCGAAGAAGGACTAAAACCCCCCGCCGAAATATCATCTGCTCCTGGCCTGCTAGGGATGTTCCAGGCTGCCGGGTTCCAACTCTCACTCACAGCCAGTGTGTGAAGTTGAGTCAAAAAAGAATATACAAGGATTAGCACTTTTTCCGCCCAAGCTACAGACACGTGTGGGGAAAAGTGACAAACCTAACCTAGATGAGACACAACTCGTTCGAATTCCTCGACATACTCGAAGTGCTTGGCAGTGATAAGTGACGGAAACACATCAAGCAGAGGAAGGCGAGGCAGGGCAGGGTACCTTCCACCGCAATGTTTCGAACCAGGAGAGCAAACCTAGAACCGAGATGGAAGCAAACCGTTCGGCGTTCCAGCGTTCTCCCAGCAAATTCATTCAAAATTTAATTTAGGAGTGGAAAAGAATGCTTAATGCATTTGCCACTGCTGCTACTGCTGTTGCTGCTGAGTGAAGTGGGTGTCTCCGGTTTTCCGGGTGGGCTTGAGGCTTGAGTATAAGCAAAATAAAATTCCATCCTGTGGAATACATACGTTTCCGATCGGCTAATGGGTAGGGTCGGGAGGAAGTGTGAGAGGAGATGCGAAGAGGGTGATACATTTCAGGATACGGCCTCAGCAAATTATTGAATTTACCCGAGTTGAGAAAGTGAATGTGGGTGATGTTTTTTCAAGGATCAATTTGATTCGGAGTGTTCGTTACAGACTTCCGTTGCGTGCGGGATAAAGCTGAAGAGTTTCGATTTTTTGGTTACAGTTTACCATCTTTTGTATCTCTTCTTAGGGTTTTTTTGTTTACATATAATGATTTTATCCGAAAGACTGTTAATCAAAAAAGGCACTTGGAAAATCCTAGCAAGCTGTAACTCCAAACTGTCGATAGATTCCAGCCAACATTTTTTTTTTTGAACCAGAAGAGCAATGATCCACGGCCATCGCTGCCACCTTCGTCATCATTCGGGTACCCACCTCGCCCCTGTCCTTCCGGGTACCTCCGCGTGCGTTAAGCTGCGCCGTTTCATCCGCTCCCAGCTGCTGGTGGACCAGGATCATCCGGAAACGAGAAACTATCTCAAGAGCAACGCCCAGATTTGCAACGAAAACAAACGTCAGGTGAGCCGTTTCCCACCGTACGTTATCCATCCGTTCAGTCGCTTCCGGAAGCACTGGGACCTGGTCATCTTTGTGGCACTGGCTTCACACATGCTGCTGCTGGCGTATGATTTCTCTTTTTTGATATTCCGGCCGGAAAGTTCCTACCGGGGGGCGATCGTGTTCGATCTGTTCCTGTGTGCCATCCTGGCGGCGGAGATCGGTTTGAGGTTTGTGACCGGATACGTCGTACAAGATACCAACGAAATCGTACTGGAGCCACACCGGATTGCGATGAATTACCTGAAGTCTTACCGGTTGGTGTACAACTTGCTTGCGGTGCTGCCATACATTGTCCTGTTGGATTACTTCAACCGAGGGTATTATCAGTACGAGGTCACTACGTATTTGCTGTTTGTCACCTACTTGTATGTGATTAACATTTTCCGGTTCCGGGAGATTTTTGCCTACTTTCAGGTTTGTTCAAAGCTAGATTCCATGACTTCAAAATAATTCTAATTTATTTCTATCAGACACTACCAAGAATGTTCCAGATTAGTGAGAAGAAAATATTGGTGATGAAGGTGGTGATGAACACCATCTACGTGCTTCACTGGAGTGCCTGCTTGCGGTACATCCTGCCGGAGCTGTCCGTCGTACCGGAACCTAGGTCGGAAGATATCCTATCACTAGGAAATCCGCTGCTGCGTACCGACAACTTCTCGGTGGGACACTTTCTGGTCGATGTACATTGGCGTCATTTTCGGAACGCGAATTTTCCCGACTACCCGGTGCAAGGGGAGCGTATTATCATCGAGCCACCGATGTACTCCGAGTATCTGCAGTTCTATTACTTTAACCGTCCGGCGGATGAGCGGCTGTACGACCGAGACTTCGTCCTGATGAAGCTGGACAGCATACGGAAGAATGCGACAGTGGCGAATCGGTATCTTGTTAGTTTGATGGCCACGATAAAGCTCAGTCTACAAGCGGGAAGAGACGACAGCGCTGGTATGCATTTCATCATCACCGCATTGTCGACATTTCTACTCGTGGGAGGATGGATTTGGTTCACGTATATTACTTTGATTATGGTTCGAATTCTCTCCTCCTCGGAAGTGTGTCAAACTAGGTTCGAAGAGTTGGTCAACGAAATAAAAGCCTATGCGTTCAACAAACGACTGAGTTCGTTTCGGGAGAAAAAAATGCTACAACACTTGGATTATCGATACAGAAAGAATTACTTCGACGAAAAAGCGATCGTGCGAATTCTGCCGGATAATTTCCGGAGAAACATTCGAATGGAAGTTCGTCGAAAGTTTCTGAAGAACATTGAACTTTTCGAAGATTTGCCGCAAGAGCTGATCGAGGACATAGTGGATTGTTTGAAGTACGAAATTTACCTGGAAAACGATATGATCATCGAGGCAGGTTCCATTGGAGATTCTTTGTACTTGTTGGCAAGCGGAACTGCGGCTGTTTATTCCCGACTGGGCACGGAACTCGGCCATTTGTTCGACGGGGCTCATTTCGGTGAGATTTCGCTACTACGATCGGATCATGAAAGGAGTGCCACCATCATCGCACTGGAGGACTGCGAAGTGTACAGGCTGACATACGAGAGTTTTCAGCAGTTGATTGAACCCAACTCGCCATTGCTGCTGAGAATGCACAAACTGGCAGAGAGAAAACTGGCGAAAGAGACCAGATTCGGGGGGAATGTATCCGAGGAAGAGATGTACGACAATTTTTTGCAGTGAAGAACTTTACTTTAGCATTAACTGGATTAATAAACTTCTTTAGTTTTTTTTTGTAATATGTAGTTCATATAAATATATTGTTATTCATAATAATTATTTGACGAGACTCAGTAATTTATTTTAGTACATTTCAGGAATTGGGAGGATTCAAGATTTGAGGGTTTGAAGTAGTATCTGGGTTTTAAGCGTCCATGGATTTCGAAATATTTGAATTTTGAATGTACTATGACTTAGAGATTTTTGTATTTTGGGATACTGAAATTTCATAGCTTAAATAGATGCGCAACTAAAGTGCTTGCTATCGAAAGGTCAATAGGTGGCGCCAGCAACAAGTGCTGGTCGATTTTAAAATATCTAAAACGTGATGAACCAAGCTGAGACATATGGTAAACGAATCTCTTTGACACGTAAGTGATTTTATTGTGGCATCATTTACTATTGATTTTGTGAAAATATCTAATTATGTTCCAAAAAATCGGTATTTGCGGGAAGTGTTGCTTTACTCATCTCATCCAATAAAAACGGCGGCTGAAGCGCATCGAGAGTTTATTTTTTTCATGGAAATAAGTGAAACAACGAGCCGTGATTGGTACCATCGGTTTGAAAACCGTAATTTTGACAACTGCCTGCGTGATGGGAGTCTAAACACCTTCGAAGACGCCAAATTCGAGAATTTGTTCGATGAGGATCCATGTCAAGCGCCACATCAAACGGCTTCGTTTCGGCTCGGCCGAATGTAAACACTGTGAAGGTTATTTGGTTACCAGCATGACAACGGTCTCACACTGCCAAAGTCGTTAAAACTTATTCTCCAGATATTGTCGTGTCCGACTCTCACTTGTTCCGCTCGATAGCACCCCTAGTAACAATTTCGGTTTTATCAAAGTTTTATAGCGCTTAATACAGCCAAAACAGCAGTATAAGACTTTGATAAAACCTGTTTTGGTACTTGGGACATGATCTGGTTGATCAGCAGTTCCGCTCATTAGGCGTCGAAAAATCAAAAGACGAACACTTTATCATAACGGTTTTCAAAATCTACCAGCAAGATGGAACAAATTTGTTATTCACGATGGACAATACTTTGAATGACTTATAGGAGACACTTGATGGGACTAAAGGATTTTAGAAATTTTAATTTTAGGATCTTGGGGTTTTAGGATTTTAATATATCAAGACAATGAGATTTTCGAATTTAAGTATATACAGTAAAATACTTTTTACACGATGGATACGACGATTGAAAAAACGTCGTAGAAAAATCGTGTAAAAAACACGTGCAAAAATTTAATTGTATAAAAAACCACCTTACTATAGTCTGTTACCGTTACTATTACTTTCTGTAGCTGTTTTACGCGAGGACACGCAAAATCGTGTAAAAAACTGTGCAAAAAAATCGCATTATTCAAAAAAATAAACGACGAAATCAAATATACCGCGTTATTTGAATCGTCGTAAAAAAGCGTGTAGAAAGACCTCACTCTGTTCTAATTTTATAGGGCTATGGGATTTGAGGACGTTAAAATTTCAGGATTTTAGAATCTCAGGAATCTGAATTTTAGGATTTCGGGGTCTCAGTTTTATAAAATTTTAAAATTTTTGCTGTCATTTTATTGTTTGACGGTCTCAGGGTCCGGAAATGAAATTTTGATTTATGAAGATTAGAATTCCAAATGTCTCAGCTTGGTTTATCAAGTTTTATGAATTCAATGAGGATTTTATGATTTTGGGACAATTAGATGATTCTAATATCTTAGGATGTTGATGTGGTAGAAACTACATCTCAATTAACCAGCACGGATTTATTCCGATCGGTTCGGGACGATCAGTAACTACTACCCTTCTAGATTTTTTGAGAAGGGAGTACAAGTAGACATTATATGCGGATCTGAAAGCAGCATTTGATTAGATCGACCATTAAATTCTGCACAAGCGAGCCTTCACGACTAGGAGCATCCTAGCAGCTTATTACAAAGTTGAATTCTTATTTGACGGGGACAGCCCTTCGGGTGCGATTTGGCTCGTGTGGCAACTCAGCTCTCATCAGTACTTCCGGGGTACCCCTAGGAAGCAACCTTACAGGGCTTTCTTCTGTTCACGTTATGCTTCAACGATAAAAGCTCTGTTGGGAGTTAGATACAAACTCATTCATGCAAATGATCTTAAACTGTATGTTATAGTTAACTCGATCGAGAATTACGTTCGTCTGCAGGCTGTGCTGAATATTTTCGTTGACTGGTGTCAATGTTAAAGCTAAGCCTTTACGCAACATTCCAATTGTGGGGCTAGCGCTACGATCCCACTGACTTTAACAGTCTCTCCCGAACCGGGGCTCGAACATACGATGACTGGCTTGTTAGGCCATCCTTGTACCAAAGTGTGCAGTGCTGACGTTCCAGTATCATGCTGACGAATTTTTGACATTATAATGTGTAGCAAGAAAAAAACACTGTAAAAAGTTCAGAGAAAAAATGTTAAAATACTCAAACGTTCATAACTTTTTTGTTTTTCATTTTACCATCACCAAATTTTGACAGATAGTAATACATATAGTCATCTTCACTGTGTAAAAACATTAAATTTTTATAGAAGGTATATTTTGAGATATTTAATTTGGAAAATTTGGCACAGAAAAAAAATCTACAGTCAACATATTTTTTCTTGAACTTCAATTTTATTACCTACAACTTTGCTGAAGACAACATTTCAATCAAACAAGCCGATTTTCTGATATAACAAATTTTATCTATCAGTCACATTTTTTCTTAGGCCCTTTTAAAACAGCAGTCGTGAGTCAACAAGAACAGTGGATATCATAAAATGACCTTATTATCAGCGGAATCGGAAATGGTCGATCAGGATCGATTTGCGCAGTACCATGGAATGACTCTCTAGGAATTCTCCTGAGCCAAAGCTGGACTTCAATCTTCACTGCTTCTATAGTATCTAAACAAAACCGACAACTGGTTTCCTGGTGATTATGATTTTAAGATTGATTTTCGGATACCATTATCATTTGATTTTATGGGACGTTAAGATTCTAAGATTGTATAATTAAGGATTTTAGGATTTGATGATATTACGAATTCAGAATTCTCAATTTCAGGATTTATTATTGCAAGAACTTGGGATTTATGAAGTTTTGGATTTTAGAATTTTGGAAAATTGTGATTTTTCATTTTCAGGATTTGAAGATTCTGGATTATGGAAGGTTCATAAGGATGTTCGGACTTTTATGTTTGAGTGTTCTAGGATTTTGGGGTTTTACTAATACGAAATACTATTCAAAATTTGTTTTGTTTTTTTTTATTCTGCGGCTGTGGAATAAGAGGATTTTATGGTTTGGGCTTTTGGGATTACTGTGTTTTCAGTATTCCATTATCTTCGTCGTTTTCCCTTATTTTAACATTTTAGCAATTGGGAAATTTCGAACTTTCAGTTTCAATGGTGTAGGATTTGGGGTAAAGTTTAGGGGTCTTGGTATAATAGGATTTTGGGATTCTTGGATACTAGGACATATGCCATTTTGAATTTTCAAATTTAGTGAGTTTAGCATGATAGGGTTTTGAAGTAGAATACTTCTCTCAGGTAGTTCGGCTACATAGGGATGTGAAATGAAAATCTAAAACCGAAAAAAGTGAAAAATATGTCCAATTTCAAATGCTAATAAATCGGTTAGTATTCGATGGATTCCCTTCGTTCTTGCAGCAATAGATTGGAAAATCTTCTAAGATTCTTCTCAAAATAAGATAATTGTAATTTTATTATTCACACTATTGTACTATTGAAAATAGTCAAGCCTTGTCAAAACCCAAAATTCGACCTCTGATTGGTCGTTATATTAGCCTTGTCAAAACCCAAAATTCGACCTCTGATTGGTCGTTATATGCTTGCTTCCCAAGCACGGTCGACAGGATCATATACCTTGCAATTGAAAACATGCTATTTGGCCTATATAAGAGCCTGCTTCAGCCGGAGCCGCTCATAATAGTTCTAGACAGCTACAACAGCAGTCGTCCTTCCTTAGCAGCAGCACTAGCCCTGTGGTTGGTCACCACGTCTTAGGAGCAGCGCGGTTTTTCTCAGCGTGTGTCGCCAGGCAGCCATTATTCCCCCCGTGTTGGGGCAGCATGAAGATTGCCATCAGGAAATCCAATTTCGAAAATCAAAATGCCTTTTTTAAAGCAAATAAACAAGCCATTGAAAGTTAATAATTTTTGTCAACGCAAGCAAGCATTCTGTGTTGCATCCTAGCAATTCAAATTTGTCGCACCCGTCTAATTTACTGAACGTGAAATAGCTTCCACAGTGCATGTTGTCCGTGTATCTTAATTCCCCTAATGTTAGGGCAGCTCAAAGGTTGTAAATAGCAACCGATTTTGTACCGCAACATGCTTTTTTCAAGACAAATAAAAAAATAATTGAAGGTTAATAATTTTCTGGCATCAACACAAGCAGACATTCTGTGCGGGATGCAATCAAATTCTGTTTTAGTTGTCTAATTTTTACTTTCACTTTATTTAGTAAACCCCCCACTGTAGGGGCAGCGCAAAGGCTGCGATCAGCATAACCGACTTTGAATAATAAACTGCCCTGTTAGACCGTATTCACAAAGACAGTTAGTTCGACTATGCAGAGCTAATATGAAGTCGATTCAATCAATCAGCAGTAACAGAATTTCGTCGTCTCCCAGTTGCCAAGTTGCAACATGATGCAACACGTAACAGCGAGCAAACGAAATCGCTTGATGTTACAAACCGCAATAAGATACGGGTTAAAACCGTTGCGTGTGTGAGAGCACCATCGGTGTTAATTCGCTGGATACACTATCTACTGTCTACTGAACGCAATAATCTGCTTACATGCGACACGGGGACGGGAACATTTTCTTCAACCAAGCTGCACAACACGACACAAAACATGTTATTTTGTTGCTTCAATGAGAGTGCTATCGGTCCGGCTCGACAGAATGTTCACAAGAAATCATTTTTGTGCATCCGTGCTACGAAACTGAGGAAAAACTTTAGAAACTGAAAAAAGAGGTGGAGCTTATCAAATGATCGCTCTGAACCAGAATGAAGTCACACATATTTTTCAAGTTATATCATTCCACCACGTACGTAAAATAATTCATTCCTATTTTCGTCCCTATATAAGAGCCTGTTTTAGTCGAAGCCGCTCATAGTAGTTCTGAACAGCGACGACAGCAGTCCTCCCTTAGCAGCAGCGGGAGCGAGCGGTGGGTACCATCGATAGCGGATAGCGGCCACAACTGTGGCATGGCTATGCATAGCGTAGCTGTTGCAGCGGGTATATCAGCATCGATAGTAGCAGGGTCAGCTGATGCAACGACACTCCCTTCACTAAAATGCTGTTTCAGTGTGGTAGCGGGAAGCATCAGCAGCAGGCTTGCATGAAGTGAATAGATCAGCCAGCAACTTTCTCTAAGGCCTCTGCCATAGTAGACGCGAAAAGCGGCGCGAACCGATTCGCTCGGCCGTGGGTTGATGTACAGCTCTACTGATGGCTGTACATTAACCTACAGCTGAGCGAATCGGTTCGCGTCGCTTTTCGCGTCTATTATGGCAGAGGCCTAATGGGAAAGTTGTATCAGTTTGTTCAGAAGAATATTATTGTCGGTAATATTACAGAGATGCGATTGCGTGAAACCGATTTTGAATTGAACAATTGTTCTTTTGAGAACAAATAACACACTTATTTGAAGAGTTTAAAGCTTTTGGTACCAATAGCAGAGTAGTGACAGCCTCAGCGGTAGATGCAGATGCAGCCGGTACTTCCCTGAGGCCGATAAAGGTAAAGGTAAATGGGAGCAGCACGGCGGAACAGTTCGGATTATGCTTAGACGCGTGTCATTTTTCGTTGTTGATATTCCCCACATGAAACGACGCGCTTTCGTATGATAGCGGTGGTATTAGCGGTAGATGCATTTGCCAACACTTCCTCCAGTAAAGCCGTGTCTAGTTTTCAATGTGAAAACACCTTGTTATTGTGTTGACCGTGCGCCTTAGTCCTCACTATCAAGGTAACACAGAGATGTAAGATAAACACTACATCCTATGATAAATTGAACAATTGTCCTTACAAGGACAACAAATGAATTAATGAAGATTTAATTTTGAATTAGAATACTTCTCTCAGGAAATTCGGCTACATAGGGATGTAAAATGAAAATCTAAAACTGAAAAAAGTGAGAAAAATTTCAAATGCTAATAAATCGGTTAGTTTTCGATGGATTTCCTTCGTTTTTGCAGCAATCGATTAGAAAATCTTCTAAGATTCCTACCAAATGCATGAAATTGCAATTTTATCATTCGAACTATTGTACTATTGAAAACTCTTAAGCCTTGTCAAAACACAAAATTCGACCTCTGATTGGTCGTTATACCGCGCTTTCCCAAGCACGGTCGGCAGAGTTATGGACCTAGTAAATTGGGAGTGCATCATTCGGCCTATATAAGAGCTTCATCAGATAATAAACAAACATTTCATCGGATATTGAATTGAACAACTGAAATTTGAAGAACACAAATGATTATTTGAAGAGTTAATATTTTCTCGTTTTGCGCTATAATCCAAAGTTAATTATCTTCATCTACATGCATACTCTGACTATTATTACGTGTTTGCGTCGCTTAGTGTTTGGCTACGGTCATGCAGAACGCAAATAACGGCGCGATGCGATTCGGCAAGACGAAATCTGTTGAAATGTATAGCTCTACTTCGCCTTAAAAAGAACTGTACATTTCACCACGGTAAGGCGAATCGCATCCGTTCCCGTTTAATGATGTCGTATTAAATGTGCATGTTACAATTCGGCAGCACTTAACTTCTCATTTGCACAAAATTTAAAAATATCCAATGAACTTCATTCAAAATATCAGACAAAAAGAAATTACAATACTGCCAATGAACGGTCAACGTTTATTTACTAGAAAAAATGACTGACACGCAAGCAGCCATCTTTCTTGTAAAAGTATTCTACTTCAACCTTGCGGTCGTGGCTTTGCATACAACCTACTTGTGATTTTTAATTTAAAAAATAGGAATGATTTTAAGGATTTCACGGTTTTGAGATTTGGGAAAATTTCCCGATTCCAGGATTTTAGGATTGCTGTTTTAGAATTTAGGAATTTGATTATTTCGAGATTTTAGGTATCTGGGATTTCGGATTAACCCTTGAATGAGCTCAACCATGCAATAAATTTCCGAAAAGCACAGAGAAGCGAAATTTTCTCCAGCAGTACACAATGGTCGAATGGTCGAAAATTAGTGTTAACGAACCGCCCGAGTATAAATCCATGCTAGTCATTAGATAACTATTTTTTACACGAGACAAAACACACGTACAAAATAACTGAGACAGGTAAAATTTTGTCAATTTTTAGAAGGCCACGGAATCTGAATCAATTTTGACGAAACAGGTTTTATTTTACCGAAAAACTATCCTAGAATCCTACAAAGGACATCGGAAATGTTACGAATGGTATGAGTGTGTGTCAAAATGTGCATTTTTGCAATGTGTAGAACCTTTTTTGACATCTTGTTTCTTCTAGGTTTATATGTTGCCAAAAAACTAGAATTCATTCCGAGTTCATTGATACCCAAAGGTTGAAAAACCGTCAAGGAACCACAACCAGATATAAATTAATTAAGTATGAGTGTTGTTTTTGGCAGTTTTTTTTCCTGCCAAATTTCACCGCCGGAATATCATTAGGTCCAGCAGAAAATAAACATTAGAGTTTCGGCTTTTTCATTATGAGACAATAGGTTTTTAGGACTAAAGTATTCTAATATTATGGGACTTTGGGATTGTACGAGTTTTCAAATTTTAGGATTTTAGAATCTTAGTATTCATGGGGTTCAGATTTTTGGGATTTTAGAGTTTCAATTTTATAGAATTCCAGGATGTTGTCATTATATTAATTTTAGATGTCATGATTTGGGTAGTTAGTGATATTTAGCTTTGAGAAGGTTAAGTTTCCAGAGTTTTATTTTTTTTAAATTTTTAGGACTCCACTATTCTAATATTTCTGGATTGTGTTATTTGAAATTTACAATGTTATGTATTACCTCAGGATTTTGGAATTCAAGTATTTTAGGGTTTAGGTGTTGTTAGTCTCACTCATAAACAGCATGCAACACCTCAAGTGAAGTTCTCGTGGCTGCCGATATCGCACACTTAAGCATTCTCCATTCGTTCTTTCTCCCTGTTTCCTTGCCCGCATTCGCTCTCTTGCGCTTTGCTTGCGTATAGTACCTTCCGCGCGAGCACAACCAGCCGAGTACAATTGATTGTTGCGGAGGGACAAAAAAAAGATTACAAATAGGGTAACGGACTAGACTGCTATAGGAAACTTACCAAATTAGTCCGATGCCCTACACGTTCCAGCAGACTTGGCAAAGCACGCACCGCACGAGGAGCGGAGACAAACAATAGCACTTGTTTCCCAGGTGAGATGCTCTCGAGCTGGGAGCTACGGTCGACGATTCGGTATGTAACACATGAAGAACAGCACCATACACAGCAAAAAACTTCGTTAGTGTTCTTTTCTAAAGTTACATGGAGCGCACGAAGCGACTCCAAGGGGCTCTTGTGGCTGTCAAACTCCATACACTTTTCATCTACTACTCATTGATTCTGGTAGCAGCGATTCTGGTACCCAATTTTTGGTTGGTTTGCCCTGAAACAACTGAAATAGAGTAAATGTCCCATAATTGTCAGTAGACTTATTCTCGAATAAATATCCTTATAGATGAAAAACATGAACTCAACGTTTGTTTTCGGTACAATGTGCGCTTTTAATGAATAAGATGGTTTTCGTAAGCATTTTTTGCTTGCCTTTTTTTGCTGTCGTGTCTCCGTCTCCTTGTGCTCCCTATTCAACAATCCACAGTGAGCGATATGGGACTTGCGCAGATAAGTCAAAACAAAAATATAAACTTAAGGTGCTTGCCGGTGACAAACCGAAGGTTACCGCACTGTAGCATATTTAGCTCTTGTATCGAGCTGGTGCTTGCTACATTTGTCACATAAAACGACAATACGCTCGTTGAGCTGGGTGCCTATAATTTGGTGATATCACCGAGCGGCTCGGAGCGGTGCTTTTACCAAGTCTGCGTTCCAGTATGCGATACTTTACAGATTCTTTTCCAATCGTTCGGATGTCGGTGCACGAAGCAAAATCGGGTAGATGAAGAAAGCATTCTTACAAAGTTTTTCAAGCACTCCTCCTAGTCGAGCAGTTCTGGTCGCATGTGTGCAAAAAAAAAAAACCGCTAGGAGGAACTCGCGTACTCTTTTACAGTCGCTGAGTAGCAATACAAAAGAGTTTTTGCGTGTCGGTGCGTGCTTGTTGCTACTCAGGGGAATGGACGAATAAGAGAGTGTCTGGCAGTGTGTAAAGCGGTGGTAAAGCGTGTGTACACTTGAGAAGTGTAGCATATGTCTCGCTCTCAAGCAGAAGGGAGGAGAAAGGTTTTGCTATGCGCTCTCTTTGCAATGTTGCCTATGAATTCGGAATTCTGAAAGTTTTGGATATTTGGATTTTTTTCCTGGCTTACAGGATCTCAAATATTTTTCATTCAAGATCTTGGGTTTTAAGAAGCTCACAAAGTAAAAATTCTAAAAATTTGGAATTATAAGACGTTGGGTTTTTTGGTTTAAATATTTTATTTCATTTTAGGGCTTGAAAATTTTATTTTGTGATTTCGAAATTTTATAATTTTAGAATTCAATGGTTCAGGATTTTGGAATCTGAAATTTTCCATTGATCCAATATCTAAAAATTTTATTGTGTTGAAATTTTAGGAATTAGGAAATTTAAGTAATTGGAATCTTGGCGTTTAGGATATTATAGGAAAACGGTGGCAAACCAGCCAGTAGCTGAAAGCTACCTTAATAAAGCAATAAAAAAAATATTTTAGGAAATATTTTAGGAAAGGTTTGATAAACTTAATAAACTGTTCGTTATTTTATAAACCTTTTAAATGATAAACTCTTGATGTGAAACAACCGGCGGAACTTCGGGAGGTTTCTGTGATAGCGGTGACGGAGTCGACGAAAGTCAACCCTTTCGAAATGATAAAACCTCTTCGTTGTTCGTAGCTTTTCCGGTAAGACGAACTGGAGTAGACCAGTCGCTGCGGAAAGCTAATTGATTGGTCTTCTCCTTTATTAAAAATTGATTCGCTTTTATAGGCAAATGCAATTACCAAAATACTTAATTCTATGTGTGTATTTACATGTATGGCCAACTTGGGCCCCCACTGGAAACAGCTGGAGTGACGAGCATTAAAATTGCAACGCTGCATTTTGCGTACTGTATGAATCAAGCACCAAGCGTTGCGGTACACGCAGCAAGGCCTGGTAGCGAGTGTGCTGTAACGCTCTGGCATAAGGCATTTAGTATGTAACGGAACTTACTTGCGCGGGTCAATAATTTAATTCTAAATTTGTTTGTTTATGGTTTACGGTGCCGTACAAAAGAGTTGGTATACGACAAAGGATTGACTTCGTTTTTGTGCATTTCTTCGACTTTAGTTAGAATCAAACGTCCCCTTAAACAACTCGCTATCCCTCCTGCCTGAAGTACCCCTCAGCTCAAACAGCTTAAACGTGATTGTAATGCAGTACAAAAAAAATCAGGCTTCTTGTAGGTTTATTAGTACTTTATACAAATTTCACGTACGGAGAGTTCAAGAGAATTTACGGCGCCACCTTCGAAGCTCCTGGGGACTCAACGGCAAAAGTAAGAACCCGAGCACTCCGAGGTGTGGAAACAACAACCCTCGATGAAGAAGATGAAATGTTTGCGAAACACTTCGCGTCAATCTTTGAACCACTACTGATGTCGATGCAGAATCTGTTGCTTCTGATACTCCTACCGCTTTTTTGGATCTACTCCTCTTCCAGGTTATTCCAGTTACGGTGCTTTTAGTAACGAATTTGCTTATTTCCTCTTGGGCCTGGGATTCTATTTTCAATGCGTCTTTGAAGCAAGTTGAATTCTCATCAATATAGAAAAAGTCATTTATGTTTTAATGTTGTTCATGTCTGCAAGACTGAAGTGTTACTAGTGTCTGTGGGAGATTATCCTGATTGAAGTTATCTTGACGCGCTTTAAAAACTACATCTCGACTGACCAGCATGTTTTTATTCCCGAACGATCCGTTCATACCTGAGCAATTCTCGCTGAAACTAGGCCACTGGGTGCACAAGGTCTTTCAAATTTGATATAAATGCCCATAGTTATTAGAAATAAAGAAAAAATGATAATGCCATTTTTGTTTGATCAACCAAGGGGTGTGATAATTTTCAGAGAAGTTGAATTTTATTAATTTTTGATGTATTATTTGAGCTATATCTCTGAAATTCGTTATGTAAAGTAATACAAGTAGCACTTTTCTGTAAAAAAAATGGTTGGGCTTTCATTTGAAGTGATCAGAATTTAGGCGGCCATCTTGAATTTGGCCAACATCTTGTATTATATCAGATAAAAAAACTTTGACCGTGTTCGCAACTAACGATTTCCGATCTGAGACCAGCATTGGAAAGCGGAGAAAAAATGCTATAAGATGCAGCATCACCCGATCAAACGATTATAACAAACGGGTAACAAAAATATATCTAAACCTAACCTAAATATATAACCCCTAAACCTACATAATTATACCAAATTCAGTTCATCTTGCGCTTGAATGTTCAAAAGTGTGTTCTTAAAGCATATTTATAACAAAATTTGTTAATAAATTAACAAAATATTGTACATTCTAACTAATTCTGATCTTTTTCTGCCTAAAACCTTACAAAACTTGCTATAATTTGTAATATTCAGTAAGTAATTTTAATAGGAATTTTGATATTTAAACTAATAACGAGTTATTTTTAATTTGGCTGAATATATATAGTACCTTATCAAAATAACATTTTTCAATAGCTTCTCAAAAATGAGTCGTGTTGAAAAAAATTAAACCAGTAACATAAAATGGCATCCTTTGCCCATAGAAACGTCTATGCAAAGTTTCAGCCAAATTATAAATGACAATTTAAATAAAATATTAAAACTGCTGGTCTCAGATCGGATATCGGGTGTTGCGAACATGGTCAAAATTGTATTTTTCTGATATAATACAAGATGGCGGCCACATTCGAGATAGCGGCCTGAATTCTAATCACTTCAAATGAAAGCCCTATCATTCCTCTTTACAAAAAAGTGCTACTTGTAGTACCTTACATGAAGAATTTAGGAGATGTAGCTCAAATAATACATCAAGAATTGCTAAAATTTAAACTTTTCTGAAAACTCTCCCACCGCTTGGTGATCAAGAGGTCAACAAATTCGATCGAACGAAGATTGCATTATCATTTTTTCTCTATTTCTAATAACTATGGGCATTTATATCAAATTTGCAATAACTATGGGCATTTATATCAAAGACCTTGTGCACCTCAAGAACGGGAGCATAAGTACACGAAGCAGCATTCGATAAGATCAAAAATAAAGATTCAAAAATACTAGCATTTCGGAATTCTAGAATTTAGGGATTTGAGGTTCTCTAAGAATTACAGGATCTTCGGGCCGGATTAATTTAAGACGTTAAGATTTAGAAAGTTAAGGAAATTAAGACTTTTAGGGAATTTAGGGAATTCCCGTTAGGCTACAAAAAAAGTTTTCTAGAATATTTATTCAAATACCACACGATACATCTTATTATTGCAACTTTTCATTTATTTTTAGAATATTACTTGTTCATCTCATAATAACTGTTATACTTTTATCCAGTAAAATTAGATTTTGAATTTCTCGTTTAAAAATTTCCAAACCCCCTCGATCCCTTTTTATCATCCTCGACCGTAAACATTAACCATCACAAGCTGAGCGCATTTCACGTGCGTGCTGTCAAATCGTGCTCAGATGTCAGCTCGGCCCAGCAAGGACATCACGGTATATATTACCCAAGCAGCACGCATTGTTGCAATGAAGCAAATACAACTCTCAATGCAGCATTCAAAGATTGTAATAAATCGCATCCGTTACTTTTATTCAACTTGTAAATAACCGAAAAAGCGCAGGAGGTGGAGCCTATATGCAACTAACAGTGCTATGTGAACCATCATCTGCATCGATAGCCGCTGCAGTATAGGAAGAAAAGAGAAGAGAAATAAAGTTAAGTTTGTTTGTTTGTTACTGTCATTTTTCTTCGGTGATGGTGTCGCGAAGTTTAATATAACTCTAGCTAAACATTTCAAAAGGTCCTATCTGCTTTCATGTTTTTTTCGGAGCGTCTTTTCATTTTGGTAATGGTGCAGCTTTGGTAACTCTCCCAAGCGTGGTTTTCGTTCATAAGGCTAGAGTGATCTCTCCGCTATCAAGCTGTGCAAATAATGTGTCATAAAAGGTGTTTAATAAGTTGTGGTGATTGAATGAAAGTGATCGATCAAAAAATCGATCAAAGCAGATAGGCCCTTTTGAAATGTTTCTCTAGAACTACATACATTATAAAAAACCTCAAATATATTGAACTTTTTCTCTACTTACGCTTCTGATAGGTATGTTATTCTACCTGCGATTCAAACTTTACCGTGCAAAAAATGTTTTTACTTCGTAATTATTCACGCGCCTTCTATAAAGTGTTGTAAAAGAAATTTTATTTTATGCAACATCATGTGACATTATCGTTATTTAAAAGCATCATGAAATATGCAGTTTGAAATAGATTGCAGAAAACTATTGAGCAATTTCTAGTTTTCAGTTACGAGAATGATACACGTAATAGCAAAATGTTGCTCAATTCTTTCATATTTCTTCAGAGTAACCGAAAAAGTTTCTTGCACCGTTAAAAAAGTTTTAAAACAACAAATATTGAGTAGTCTCATTTGAAAACATGTTGCAAGTGCTGCTTGGGTACCCAGGACAGGCCGAGTACCGGCCTCTTATATTATCTACTCTTGGCCAAGTAGCATCTCCGGCTGATTAAACCTTCGGGACTAGTATCCCCGCTCACTAAAGTGAAAAGTTAAGTGAACCATTGTTGGAACAGTGTGGACAGTGTCCCCGCCTGTGGACGCGTGAAGTGTTGGGATCCCCGGCTGGACCGTTCCGGGTTAGAAAAGGCGCTGCTGTCAACGTCCAAGGGCTGCGTACGTCAGCTGGATCCTGGGATCGTTCCGGACAAACTCCCAATTCTAACCTCGACGAGCCTATCCAAGCTGAGTGAATTGCCAGGTGCGGTGATCAGCGCCTCAGACCGTGGACGACTTGCGGAGAACGGCGGTGCTTATTCCGTCTCAGTAGTGGACCACAACCGAGCAACTCCAAAATGTCTGGTGCTATCATCGTAGTGCCGGCCACTAGGGTGGTGCGCGGCAGCATCGACAAAATGTAAAGCGGTTCGTAAATCCTGTTATATTATCCAAACCATTCCTTTCCAATTTTGTAAAAGTAATTAAAGTAAAAATAAAATGATTTTGTAGTGAAATGAACATAAGTTTAGCTTTATCTAATCAAAGGCCACGTGATTATAATCTTCCTCGTATTGATTTCTTTCGCCCTGAGTGGTTCCTAAAGGAACAAAGAGAATACTTACATAGTTTTAAAAGTCTTTGAATTTAGTATAATTGTGATTCTAGGTTCTTAGGATTTAAAAGTTCAGGATTTTTGGATCTTAGGTTCTGCAGTATTTCTGGGTCCTAATATTTAAGTTCATTGAGATTTCTGGACTTGAGAAATTGAAATACCGTGATTTCGAGATATCAAGTTATCAGGATATTAAGATTTTAAAGGGTGATTTTTTAAGAATTTGGTTTTTCTTTAAAAAAAACGCATAAAAATTACAAAACTGTTTGAAATCTTTATTTGAGCCGATGAATTGGCTTATGTCATTTACTTTTAAAAGATAATTTTATTCAAATGTTTGCCACGGCTACGTTTTAAATGGTCCATACGAAAAGTCCAATTTTGGGTCACTTTTTCGAGCATTTCGGTTTGTATCTCGCGAATAACGCGTGTAATGTTGTCTTCCATGGTTGTCTTCCAGTTGTTGGCTAATCCGCATAGACGAAAGACTTAACGTAGTCGCACAAAAAATAATGTAGCGGTGTTAAATCGCATGATCTAGACGGCCAACTCACCGGTTCATTTCGTGAGATGAATTGCTCACCGAACTCATTCCGCAATATGTCCATTGATTCGCGCGATGTGTGGCACGTTGCTCCGTCTTGCTGAAACCACATGTCAAAAAGACCCAACTCTTTCATTTCCGGCAAAAAAATCAGAAAATATCGCGCGATAGCGAGCGCCATTGACCGTAACGTTACGATTTTGATCATTCTTGAAGAAGTATGGACCAATGATGACTGCAGCGTGTAAACCGTACCAAACCGTGCATTTTTCTGGGTGCATTGGCAATTATTGAATTGCCTCTGTTTGCTCTTCGACCCTATTGCGGCAATTTTGCTTATTAACATACCCATTTAACCAGAAATGAACTTCGTCACTGAACACAATTTTTCGGTAAAAAAATGGATTTCACAGAGGACGAATTTTGGTAATAAAATTCGATTATTTGTAAGCGTTGTTCAGGCGTAAGTCTGTTCATGGTGAAATGGCAAACCAAACTGAGTACATTAGACTTTGACAGCTGTCAGAATTCCCGCGTGAACTGTCAAATCTGAATACACGAAAAACCAAATAGAAAAAAATCACCCTTTACAATTCCATTATTTAATTTAAAAAATTGGGGATTTTTAGATCTAAGTATTCCAGGATTTCGGAGTATCAGTAGCTCCGAACTTTAGGATTTTGGGTTTGAGGTTTCTAGGATATCAAAATTTCAGTATTTTAGTGTTCTGGGTTTGAAGTTATTTTATGATTTTAGAATTTGAGTATTTTCTGGTTTGCGCTGCAGTAGGGATCATTTGTTTTTCATTATTTCAGGATCTTCAATTTTTCTTTATTTTAACATTGTAGAAATAAAAAAGTTTCGGAATTTTAGTTTCAAGAGTTTAGAATTTTGGCAGATAAAAATTGGAATTTCTGTAATCAAGATTTTAGGATCGTAGAAGTTTTAGTCTAAGTGTGTTTGCCATTTTTGATATCAAGAGTTGGAGATTTATAAATTTCAATATTTCACTGGTTTAGGATTTGAAAATTTCGGAATCTCAGGATTTCCAGATCGTGGTATTGCATGATATTGGAAATTTTGTATGTTGAGTTTTTGATACACTGGAATTTTCGAATTAATTTGGAATCGGTCTCGTCTGATCGATAAATATCATGATTATTCGATGTATTTCTTTCAGAAATCCGCATCTACCGAAGGTGAGTTTAATATTCAGGATTATTAATAGACAGTAGTTAAAATTCTGGTAGTGGATGGATCCCACGCACGTCGTTCGCATAAACCGCGGTGTTTGACAAGAAAGATACACATCGTTCGATCTCGTAATGGGTTAAATTCGCGAAAAACTTTTGTTCGATTCCGTTATTTGCCACGGTAACACAAACCTTCTTTCCGTCGCAGCCGTGGAGATGCAGAGGTAATCTCGGTTTCCGAAAACAGTAACTGTTACACCTTCTATTCTTGCAAACTATTTCCTCACCTAGACGTCCGTGGGTAACTTAGCCTGCACTGTTAACGTTCTATTCAAAAAGAAAACTACTGAATTGTTGTACAATAAAAGAGGTAAACTAATCCCAAGTAGCCATCTACGTGGTTATCTGTGAAACTTGACTAGCTCAGATCCATCACGGAGGAGCAACTACGAATAAAAACAAACATTTCTTTAATTTATTCAGTACCCAACATATCAGTATTGAATGCTGGTTGCACTGTTTTAACAATGCCAGCCTCCAAAACATGCGATGATATTTTACACGTGTAGTGGTTTGGAGCTGCGTAATACATTTAAAATACGTTAAAGCATCAAATGTGTTATGTCCAATGTATGTGTTGTCCATGTGTTGTACTGGTTCCAAAATTAATCAGTAAATTCGCTAATTTCGCTCATAAATGATCTGGTTACGCGCACTCCAACTTTTGCGTGTTTCTATGCCGAGTTGAGATAATTGGGATGAAGACAAAACTTTACTTTAATTTTGACTCAATTTTATTTTTTATAGCTAGATTGCATTTTTAAATTTACTTTCAAGTAGATTCTTATTGAGCGTACCCTATTGCTTCGAAGTCTTTTCAGCGTGACTATGAAACCCGTAAATTTATTTAGCCAGAGTTTTGCCACAATATTGTTATATTTATCTTATTAATACTGCTGAATTCGTTTTTCAACTATTCAACTTCACTATGTTTTAGTTTGACATCAAGGTATTTATAGTTATATAGTCATTTAAAGCTATAAAAGCTTTTTTGGTGATGTTACACCTGTAATTTGAATTTATTTCTTTTTTTGTTTCAAATTTGAGTAACTTTATAGTTACCAAAAGAACACGAGAAAAATTTAAAAGAGACAAATATGATGATAATTACAACTTGTAAATATTCGCTTTAAAAAGCATAAAAAACTATTGCAAAACATGATTTGAAGTAAATCGCATGGAAAAATAAACCAAAAAAAGTATGCCCAGAGTTCAAAACCAAACTGTAATATTGACTAGTTGGCTAATTTATCGGTCACTGCTACGTTGGACATGAATGAATTTGACAATTTGCAGATAATCGCATGTCTGCTAAAACTTTCGATTCGATGCCCCTTTGTCGGGTACAGTTCGGTTCTGGTTTGTGTCAATGATTTTCAAAGAGCGTTAAATCCTTAGCTGAATACGGTCCAAACAAATCGATCTTGAAGAATCGAGAAAAAGAAAAAAAAAACTGCCGGAAAGATCAACCTGCTAGATAACTGCACCAATCGCCATAAACAAAGTATAACTCGATTCTAAAAATTGATTATTCATCTGACAGAATGGCTAACCCTTGGTCCCTCACTTGAGAGGGAGGAGGGGTGAAGAAAGGCCACCCCGTATGGATGACAAACTAATTTGGGTGCTGGTTCTGTTTTGATATTTTATCGCTGTTTAGAGAGCACTTTGTCGCTTTCCGAGCGGCGCGGATAAACAATGCTCAACTTTCGAAGTGTACACTCAACCGTAACCCTTTTCCACGCATCTTTGACCCAAATACTTTGGAGCTGAAGTTCACCCTCTTTTTTTCTTTCTTCACTGGGGCACATTCCTTCCAGTAAATAAACTTTGTTCACTTATCAACTCTACGGCTATCGGCTAACGATAACCACGCGACGACGGCGGTGGCTTGGGGTGACCGTGGGGGCCGTGTTTCAGTGTGATCCTAAACACACTGAGTCCTGTTATTAAGCAGCAGCAGCAGCACCACAGAAAAAAGAAATGTTTATCCATGCCGAAAGGTTCGCTGGAAGGTGTTGATTAGAGCAGAAAACGGCTCGACCACACAATTCGATGTGGCATCCTCGAAAGGATTCGTTCGGCGAAAAAAAAAAAACATCCAAAACCATACCAGTAGAGGGGGAGAAAAAAAAACAACAACGTCCACAATAACAATAACAACTCCATCAACGACATCCGCTGAGTGCAGGGAGCCGATGCTGGCAGCGAGCGTTAATAGAACCAGGGAAAAATAATAATAACCGGCGAAAGCTTTCCAAGAGAGACCCTCCCTCAAGTCAAGTGCGGTGAATCTGTTGTGGCTCTGGCTGGGAAAATAATACAACGAAATACAACGGATATTAAATATGGAATCCCTACGTTCTTTTTTCTAGCTTTAGTTGAGGGCTCAATTCGTTGCAAGTGAAAGAAATTTATGGTACAATCTTTCCAGCATGATGAAAAACAACAGAATTAAATCCGTTTACGACCTCTATTATAATATTTCCTGGAATGAAAAAAAAAAAAAAAAACTAGAGAAAAACGGTACAGTGGTATAACGGAAGTATTTACTTTTGTGTCGGTAATAATTCAGCCAATAATCACCTAATTTCATTTTCCCATACAAAGCTCCGCTTGGTCGTCCTTTTGAGCTCGTTTCAAAGCATTGCATTCATGTAGATTTCCATTAAAAAGAAAAACTCTCTAGTAACTTAAAAGGAATATAATATTCCAGTAACGAGGGAGCAGAGAACTGGCACGAAGGCACCCACGCGAAGCCCCAGCATAAAATGCAGGAAAAACTACATTTATTCATAGACACAAAGACACGAACACCTAGCCGTCGTCGTCGTCGTCGTCGTGGCGTTGGCAAGCACCAGCACCGGTATGGCTGTGAAAATCCTGCGGGAATCCGAGTAAGTATGCTCTCAATGCTCTTTGCCACCTCGCAGTACCGAGCGACATCCGAGCAGTGGCTGAATTATGCACAACATCGTTTCCTTTCTTGCGCCGGTAATTCGAGATCTCTCTGCCTGCCTCGTGCCGTCTTCTGGTCGGTTGTGGTGGGTGCTTGGGTGCATAACCCAGGCTCGCCAGGATGCCGGTTTGTTGGTGTGACACTGGCAGGAAAATTGCGTCTGCAAGTAATTTAGAACTATGGATGTCAATTTGTCTCCCAAGTGGTCTCGTCTATTGCGATAATGCAGACTGGAGAAAAAAATCACATTCAGCTTATGTTCATTAGTTCGAACTAATATTTTCTGCTGGGGCTCTAGAGTTAGCTGTACAATTGGGTTAATAAAATCATAGTTTTATTTTTTAATGTAAAGAAAATTATTTTGCTTTGTAGAAATGATCTTCAAATGAAAATAATGAAATATAAAAATTTTATCCAGTATAAAATTCGTGTTTTTTACGATGATTCGTTTCTAAATCGACGATTTCAAAACAAACCTGTGAAACATTTCAATTTTGTTGTATCAAAACATTAAAGAAAGGTACTGGCGATGGAGCTTTTGATGCCACCAGGCACGAATAATAAACCGCAGGAGTCGGTTGCTAGCTGTTAAAGTAAAAGGAGAGCCCAGTCGTCAGTAAAGTGTCACACCGCAGTACTTTTTCGAAGCCTGGCCCAGGCTTTGCAAACCTGCTGTGTTCATGTTTAACTGGAAGTTGGTTGACTCGTGGAGACGTGAGATAGGAATTTGTGAGAACCAGAGCTAGTTATACGCTCTTTCCAGATTGTCAACTTACCATTTAAAATCCAATTTAGGTTCTGAAGCTTTTGAAATTTTTAGATTGGAATTTTTAAAATTTCTAATTCCAAAATTTCAGAATCCTCAACTATTAGAATCTTAGTATAGTAAAATTTTTTGAAATATTGAAATTTTTTATCATATATTTTATTTTTTGTCTTTCCTATTATATTGGTCGGTGTTGTAATGGAAAACTTCTAAGAAAACATTAAACTGTTATGTTAATAAATTCGGCTTATTATTTATGCGCTCATTAAACCAATCTAATCTTCCAATTATGTTTGGACTATCAATTATATTTGAACATCATTCTCATGCCGCTTGTCAAAGAATAACTTCATCAGAACAAACTCACTTTCATTGATGGGAAACAACCAAAGGAGGACACAATAAGCCTTACAAATGTATCTCATTCCGATTCCGCTCGGTTGTTCAGCGCTGTGCTAAACTTTTCCCTGCAGCTTGTTTTTGATTATTCTAATTTCCAGCGGTGAAAACCAGTTAGCCACAGGGCCGGCAACTTTTATTCACCATTCGACCAACAACAGCCTCCGGTTATTTTCATTAATCAGTCGAAACAACCTTCCAAAGTGTACCATCCGGTCAGGTCTCCACCCGATTCTGACCGGCCATTACCGACCGACCGTTTCCCACCGATAAAGCGATCATCGTTGTCCTTTGGGGCTAACAAATTTGTTCGACTAACTCAAATACAAGCACGTTTCCGCCGAAGCCGCAGATAGAATAATGCAATTTATAAAGGAAACTTTTCGATCCGAAACAACAGCGAGACGACACAGTCCCTTTCCTCTTGCTTCCTACCTAGCGCAGGGCTTATCCTAATTGGACTACACTGCCCGACAGTCGACCGCTCCATCAATTTGGCCCGTCAATGTGCCCAGTGGAACCCGACACTCCCGCAGGCCACTTCATTTTCGACAAACTACTTAAGACGGGCGAAATAAAATTAGATCGAAACTTTGCCAAACTAACCTCAAAGGCTGACAGCCTAGTGCTTTGTTTCCACTCCTGCTCCCAATTGTATCTTTTTGCGTGACAGCTGAATAAACCACGGAACATTCTACGTCACACTCATACGAACAGATTAGGTTCATTGTTTTTCGATTATCCCCTGGAACAACAACAGCACGTAAAAGTGTAATGATTAAGTTCGCTAGTAAATATATGAGAAACTCGTCTCGTAATTATTCTCAATAACGAACGAAAGGCGATGGCTTTCTATGAGAACCATACAATGTTTTCTACAAATAAAGACGCATCGTTAACACAATCCGCCAGAAAGTCTGGATTGGCCGAAATTAATTGTTTCATTCCGTTTCACCGTTAGCAGTTTGGGAAGCAAACATTAGCAACTTCAAACATAGACCAGACGGTTCGATAAACCGCGCTAGTTCTGCAGCCATCGGCTTCTTTTCCTTCCGTTCCTACACCAAAGCTACGGGACGAAATTGATTGATTCCCGGCAGGAGATAAATTACACGCTTTCCGGAATTTATCTCCCTGCCTTGTCGCACCGCGTACGAGACGACATTTTTCCCATCCGGAAATCTGCTCTCTTTATCCTGCTTACACACCGACAGCCGGGCTAGTCATCAATCGGAACAAACATTCCTTTCTTCCGGCTATTCAACTTCCTTTTTACCGATGGACTACGCGGCGCTATCGCACGTTCCTACAGTCTCGTCTCGGTGCCTCTCCGTTCAAGCTGAGCTCAGCCGTTTTCGCAAAAGGTTGCTCAACTTATTTTCGGAAATGTACTTTTAGCACCCCGCCGCCCCCCGGAGTTGTGTGCCTTCGTTGATGCGTTTCTTCCAGTTTCTAAATTTGTTCATTTTTACGCTCGACCCGACGTTATTTTTCTTTTCAGTCAACATTACTTGAAAGGAAACGTGCAAAGGATTTTACTTCTAACTTTTGATGTTTGACCAAGTTTTAACATGGTTGACTGAATAGTTGTTTGATTGGGTAAATTTTTAATGTATATTATTTGGCTTTTCTAATCTTCATATTTAGAATCTAATATTTTTTACAGCTTCTGCTTTATTTCGACTTATGTTGCTTTTGACTATATTGTCGTCAATATTTTATTTTTTGTTGAGTTTAGTTTCATTTCGGGTTTTTTTGATTTTTTTAATATTGTTTTTCTCTTACTTTTTCTGACATTTTTGTTTTTCTTCATCTACGTGACATTTTTGTTGACCATGCTTTAATCTATAATGAGCGATCTCTGGTTAATTTTTTGTTAATTCGTCTTAATTTTTTCTGCCTTTTTTGAATACATTCATTTCTTTTATAACTTTCATTTAACATTTTTAAGTCTCAATACGTTACCAATTTTTTTATTCTTCCCAGTTTTTTAGCTTTATCTAAGTTTCTGATAACTTTAATTTTGAAACAAATTTTGGTTTCTATTCCTACTGGCTATTATTCTCTCTGGCTTTTATAGCACAACTCCGTTACAAATGCTATTTGAAGTTTAATACTTTGACATTTGAACCTCCAGCACCAGTTTAATAAATTCAATTTTACTTCTTCTTTGTTTTAAAGTTTATTTGACGTTTGTTTCTTGACATTAAATTATTTGTTCATTAAGCAGACAGTAGATGCAGTAGGGAAAGCGAAAAATAAGCGAACTGGAAATATGATACAGATTTGGAGAAATATACCGTATCCCGACGGGACACGAATCCACAATCTCCCTGTCTCCGGCATGATAAGTTTTGACCAATTATACCACGGGGGACGGTGGCACTGTTCCACAACCTATATCGTATCACATTCCACTGCCGACTTATTTTATTGCTCATCCCTAATTACACACATTGCTGTGCAAGCGTTATTGAACTTGTGTGTTAACGGGTAAAAGGCGTTGTTAAAAATAGAAATTTAGTTCATTATATTATTTGTTTATTATTTTTTGCCTTTCTCCTAGAAAGGTATAGCAATCACTGGAAAAACCAGAGGTATAAAAGTGCTCCAAAGTGTCGAATCTCGTATATCAATTGACTTAGTTTGACGAGCTGAGTATTTTCTGTATGTATGTGTGTGTGTGTGTGTGTGTGTGTGTAACGCTCTCCCAATCCCACTCGATTTTCTCAGAGATGGATGGAACGATCTTCATGAAATTAATTGCAAATGAGAGGTCTAGTTGCCCCATCAGACCCTATTGAATTTCATTGCAATCGGATTTTTAGTTTAGAGGTTATGTTCAAAAATGTGAAAATCACGAAACATCATTATCTCAGAAACTACCCAGCCGGTTTTAACAAAATTGGTTTTAGATGAACGGGCTACTTAAAAAACTCTTAACTTTTGAGTTTCATGAAGATTGAACGTGCGGTTCAGAAGTTATTTAAAGAAACGTGCTCTGGAGAGTGTTTAATCTCACTCATGTTTCTCAGAGATGGCTGAACCGATTTTCAAAAAATCAGTGTCAAATGGAAGGTCTAGTCTAGCTGAATTGTACAGTGATCAAACACGTGGTTCAAAAATTGTGAAAAGAAACATGTTCCGGTGACATTTCAAATTCACTCGTTTTCCCGAAAATGGCTGGACTAAATTCAACAAACTGAGTGTCAAGTGTTCACTCGTTTTCCCGAAAATGGCTGGACTAAATTCAACAATCTGAGTGTCAACATGTAAATCTATTTTTACAAATGAAGCGTTCATGTAAATCTATTTTTACAAATGATAAGTTTGAATGAGACAGGCTGGGTCCGACCGATAGGTGGATTTATTCAGGTTTTTACTATTTTTGACTTTTATTCACTATGTTCAAACCATCCGTAATACTTTCAACTTTCTTTTTCTTTCTTTAACTTTAAACTTATTTTATTTAACCTCTGACTTTCCCATGGACCGTTGAATGGAATAGTAGTTGTCACTTTTTTGATTTTTTACTTCCCTTTTATTATGTTCATTATTGTCCTCTACAATTATTTTTTCAATTATTGTATGGTAAAATTTTAATTTATATTCTTGACCTTTTTTGCCTGCTGTTTAAAATCTTTTCGCTTTTCAATGTTCTATTTTGGTCTTCACAAAAAAAAAAAAAACAAAATGTGAAAAGGCTATATCCCATTTTGCGATTTTTGTAACTTTCTTTTCAAATTTTAGACTTTATTTCGATTTCATTCATTTTTGTACCTGATCTTGCCATTTCGGAGTTCTGTTCTTTTTACTATCGATAAACACAACTTTACTGGAATTAAATTCACATTGAAGTTTCCACAATAGTTTGTTTTTTTTTGTTATTTGTTTTTTTTTTGCATATCTCTTCCTTTTTGTTGAATCTTATAGTAATTTTTTTTCTACTTGAAGGTCGTCTATAACATTTTAGCCAATTTTTCCTGACAAGAGTTCATTATCAATAGACTGTTTCTGTGTTTTTCGACTGTTTTATTATTTATTTTACGTTAATCTTTTATTTTATTCATTTTAAATATTTTAATTTTGGTTATTTATATAGAAAACATTTTTTTTAATTTATCATTTTTAAATGTCTTTAAAATTGTTTATTTAATTAAATAAAGTTACTTAAGTTATTTTCGAATTCATGATTGTGGTTTATTTTCATTTTCAAGTCGCCTTGCTTTTATCTTGAGTTGTTGTACATATCTCTACATTTTGCGTTTTTCGAATATTTTCATTGATGGAATATTTTCATTGATGGTGATTTCGATTGTTATGATGTTTTCATTTCTTCAAATATTCGAATGGTGATTTTGATTGTTATTATGTTTTCATTTCTTCAAATTTTCGAATTTTGTGTTCTTTTTACTTTGTGATTTTTTAGATTTTTGACACTTCAACTTTTGGATTTCTCAACTTTTAGACTTTTCAACTTTTTAACTTTTGGACTCATGAACTCCTGGACTCTTGAACTCTTGGTCGCTTGGTCGCTTGGACTCTTGGAATCTGTGACTCTTGAAATCCTGGACTCTTGGAATCTTGGATTTTTAGTTTCATGGACTCTTAGAATTTTGGATTCTTGGACTCTTATCCTCTCATCTCTTTCAGACTTTCAGATTCGCGGACTTCTGGACTTTTGGACTCTTGGACTTTTCGACTTTTGGACTCTTGGTTTATTAAACTCTTGCATTCTTGGACTCATGTACTCTTGGACTTTTGGACATTTGGGTTTTTGAACTCATGTACTCTTGAACACTTGGGTTTTCAGCCTCTTGGATTCCTGGACTTTCGAACTCTTTGTCTCTTGGACTATTGAACTCATGAATTCTTGGACTCTTGGACTTTTGGCCTCTTGGACACTTCGACTCTTAAATTCGTGAAATCTCGGGTTTTCTCATTCTAGTAATCCTAGTCTCTTGGATTCTTGGACTCTTGTTCAATTGGACTTTTGAACTAATGGGTTTTTGAACTCATGGACTCTTGGGCTTTTGGACTCTTTAACTCTCGAAATCTCGGACTCTTGGACTCTAGGTCTTTTGAACTCTTGGACTCTTGGATTCTGCAAGCGACTGTTGCATGCTCTGACTCTTGGGCTCTTGTACTCTTGAACATTTGGACTTTTGGACTCTTAAACTCTTGGACTCTTGGACTTTTGGACTCTTGGACTCTTGGACTTTTGGAATCTGATGGCCTCTTGGAATCTTGGACTCTTCACCACTTAGATTTTTGAACTTTAGGATTTTCTTACTCTTGAACTTTTCTACTTTCGACTTTTGGACTCTTGGATTCTTGGACACTTGTATTCTTGAACTCTTGTACTGTTGGATTTTTGGACTATTTGGTTTTTGAACTCATGGACTATTGGACTGTGGGCTCTTTGACTCTTGGTCTCTTGAACTCTTGGACCTTTGGATTCTGCTGGTGACTGTTGCATTCTTTGACTATTGGACTCTTGAACTCTTGTACTCTTGAACTTTTGTACTATTTGGTTTTTGAACTCATGGACTCTTTTACTCTTGGACTCTTGGTTTCTTTGACTCTTGGACTCTTGGACTTTCGTATTCTTGGACTCTTTACCTTTTGGACTGTTTGGTTTTCGAACTCATGGACTCTTGAACTCTTGGGCTTTTGGACTCTTAGACCCTTGAACTCTTGGACTCTTGGACTCTTGGACTTTTGGAATCTGGTGGCTACTGTTGCATGCTCGGCCTCTTGGACTCTTGGACTTTTAGACTCTTCGACACTTAGATTTTTGAAATCTAGGGTTTACTTACTCCTGGACTTTTGGACTCTAGAACTCTTGTATTCTTGAATTCTTGGACTCTTTGACTCTTGGACTCTTGGACACTTGGACTCTAGGACTCTTGGACTCTTGCACTCTTGGATTTTTGGACTCTTCGACACTTAGATTTTTGAAATCTAGGGTTTTCTTACTTCTGGGTTTTTGGACTTTTAGACTTTTGGACTCTTGGACTCTTATATATTTGAACTCTTGCACTCTTGGATTTTTGGACTATTTGTCATATGAACTCATGGACTCTTGAACTCTTGGAATATGAGACTCTTTGACTCTTGGACTTTTAAACTCTTAGACTTTTGGGTTCTTGGAATCATGAACTCTTGGTTTCGTGTACTCTTCTACTTTTGGACTCTTAAACTCTTGAATTCTTGGGTTCCTGAACTTTAGGACTCTTGGAGTTGGACTCTTGGAATCCTGGACTATTGGATGTTTGTACCCTTGAACTCTTGGACTCTTGGAATCTTAGACTTTTGAACTTTTAGACTTTTGGACTCTTGCACTCTTCGACACTTAGATTTTTGAAATCTAGGCTTTTCTTACTCCTGGATTCTTGGACTTTTCGACTTTTGAATTCTTGAACTCTTGTATTCTTGAAATCTTGTGCTCTTAAATTTTTGGACTATTTGGTTTTTGAACTCATGTACTCTTGAACCCTTGGACTCTTGGACCTATGGACTCTTGGACTCTCGGACTCTTGAAATCTTGAACTCTTGGTTTCTTGTACTCTTCTACTTTTGGACTCTTAAACACTTGAAATCTTGGCCTCCTGAACTTTTGGACTCTTGGACTTGGACTCTTGGATTTGGACTCTTGGAGTTTTGGACCCTGGGACTCTCGGACTCTTGGAATATTGGAGTTTTGGAGTCTTGGACTCTTCGACTCTTAGATTTTTGAAATCTAGGCTTTTCTTACTCCTGGACTCTTGGAATTTTCGACGTTTGGAATTTTGGGCTCTTATATTCTTGATCTCTTGTACTCATGAATTTCTGGACTATTTGGTTTTTGAAATCATGGACTCTAGGACTATTAGACTCTTGGGCTCTTGGACTCTTGGACTCTTGGACTCTTGGACTCTTGGACTCTTGGACTCTTGGACTCTTGGACTCTCGAACTCTTGGACTCTTGGACTCTTGGACTCGTGGACTCGTGGACTCTTGGACTCTTGGTCTCTTGTACTCTTGGACTTTTGGAATTTTTAACTCTTGAACTCTTGGGCTCGTGAGCTTTTGGACTCTTGGACTCTTGGACTCTTGGAGTCTTGGAGTCTTGGAGTCTTGGACTCTTGGACTCTTGGACTCTTGGATTCTTGGAACCTTGGACTCTTGGACTCTTGGACTCTTTCACTCTTGGACTCTTTGACTCTTGTACTCTTGGACTTTTCGACTCTTAGACTCTTGGACTCTTGGAATCTTGGGCTTTTGGCCTTTTGGAATCTTGGACTTTTGGACTCTTAAGCTCTTGAACTTTTGGGCTCGCGAACCTTTGGACTCTTGGACTTGGACTCTTGGACTTTTGAACTATTGGGCTCTTGGACTCTTGGACTCTCGGACTTTTAGATTCTTGGTCTTTTGGCTTCTAAGACTGTTGCATGCTTCGACTTTTGTGCTCTTAGACTCTTGTGTTATTGAATTTATAAATTTTCGAGATTCTCGCTTTTTGCTTTCTCACTTTTAACCCTTTCTCTTGTTTGACTTTCTCACTTTTTGACTTTCTTATTTTGCTTTGTTTTTGAATTTATCTCTTTCCGATGAACTCTTGGACCAATACCGGCTCTCTCATTTTTAGCCTCCTTCAAATTTTGATTTTCTTGCTTTCTCACTTTCTTATTTTTTGTCTTTCTCATTTTAAAAACACTCTCACTTTTTTAAATTTGAAATTTTTGTGACTCTCCTTTTTTGATTTTCTCACTCTTCAACTTTCTTACTTTGCGATTTTCTTATTTTTTGAATTTCTCACTTTGCGACTTTCTCACTCTACGTCTTTCTTACTTTTCGATTGTATCTCTCTTGGGCTCTTTTCGACTTTACCAACTTTTGATTTTCCCTTGTCTTGACTTTCTCTTTTTGACTTTCTAATTGGCATGTTTTCATTGACAATTTTCAAAATTTTTATTCTAGCTCTTGGACTTTTGGACTCTTAATGATTCTCTCACTTTTTGATTTTTTCTGGTTATGACTTTCACATTTTTTCCCACCTTTTAACTTGCTTATTTTTTGACTATCTTATTTTTTGACTTTCTTACATTTTGATATTCTGACTTTATGATTTTCTTACTTTTTTACTCACTTGTCGTTCGATTTTATCTCACTCAAACTCCTGAACTCTTAGACTTTTAAACTTTTCGAATTTCTTTCCATCTTTGTGACATTCACACTTTATGGCTTTCCGACTTATTAATTGGTTGATCTTTTGAATTTCTGACTTTCTGTTAAATAAAAAAAATGTTTTTTTTTTTCCATTAGTTGGTTCCCCGGTTTCATGTCTTTTTACGAAAAGGCTAACTAACTTTTTTATATTGCAAGCTCTCTAATGTTTTGACAGGTATTGCAATATTTTCGACAAATTTTGCAGCAAGTTTCTACTCTTTATAATTAATCTTGCCGTTTTTGGATTCCAAATATACCTAAGAGTTCAAGATGAAATTATTTTTTCTCATCGTAATCTTGTTCGACTTAATATTGAACTTCTTTGTTTTATAAAAAAAATTAAATTTCGATTTCATAGTCCCATTTTTTATTTATTTAACTCCTTTTTTTTGGAACTTCAATTACTGTCTTAGATTGATTTGCAATTTATCTTTTTTTTACATCTTTCCTTTCCATCTTCTTAAAATTTTAAAAACTTTAATAAAGACATCAGCAGGAACTAGAAACGTGAAACAGTCAAAATCAGATATTCCTTACTTTTCGTACTTTTTATTGTCTTTTATTTTCAATATGTTGAATATATTTGCTTTTTTTTTCCAAATTTTGTGTCTTATTCTATATTTTGTTATATTTTATCACTTAGCTGTTACCATAGCCGGATTTAGAGGGGACAGAGGGTGCACTTCTTATAACTTACGACTAAATACAAAATACTACAAGGTATACAGCCCTAGGTGTTGTATGAAATGGTAACGTAGGACAAATGTAAATATTGATTTTAACTCTCGTTTAACATACTACGCCTGTTATACAACGTGTAACTCACACAGGTATAAGGGTTCCTCTTGCTATCGTGTTAAGAATAAGAATAAAGTTGAATTTTCTACTCGCAGTCTTTTGTATCGAGTTGAGCATAGCTTTTGCATTGAAGGCGTGGCCACGCAGTTTCGTGACAGAGAAACGAAATAAAACACCTTCAATACTACTGAGTAATTTTCATAAGGACCAAAAGAAAGTTTGTGCTTTCCCGATCCGAAAGAGTACTCTCGTCCTTAGATTAACTACTTTGCGTTATTGATATTTGACCGATAACGGTGTTCGAGTGGGTACAAAGGAACAATTGAACCGGAAAATCACTTAATTTAGCAGTGGCAATTTTTGAAATGAGGGTTATATCTACATATATGACTAAGATGCATTAAGTCGTTCACTCGCTTTAGTTGTTTTAAATCTGACGCAACATTTGCCGGTTTCATTTTCAAATTTACAAAATGTAATCTGGTATAGAAAACAAAGACGAGGTCCTACGTCAAAAATAAACGTGGTAGTTTGAATTAAGTGAAGTTTTAATAAAGCCAACAAAAACATTCTATAATCTTTCTTTCAACTCATATTTCTGTATGACTAGAAGAGAGCCCCACGAAGTACTTGGCTCCGGGCTTCATTAATACTATATCTGGCCCTAGCTGTTATTCTAGCTAATATCTTCTATTTCGTTCATTCTCAAGCAGTTCTATGGCCCCCGCGTTCATTTAGTACGAAAGCTTCGGTAACGAGGAGAGCTAAGAACGGTGACTAATTACTACTCTCGAGCTTTGAGCTCCCCGATGTAACTGGCGTACGCGGACTCGATGAGATCCCGTCATATGTACCTAACCGTGGCCTACCTTTATTGTTTGTTTATTTTGTCTATCTGACGCAAACGTGCAACTGTCGTTATCTTAGCTCAAGGTGAAACTTTGTTGAAGCCATAAATATACATTTACTCAATCCTAATTATTGAAAGTATAACAGGAATTTCTTGAAGTGAGTAGTCTCTTTGCCCGAATAGTTCACCAGTCATCTGAACAAATGTCACTTCAAGTTGTACTAAGTCAGTTTGGTCACTTGCAACACTATTTTACTTGTTTCGTCTTTCTACAAGGCAGATTATCGAGTTTGTTTGCGATTTTTTCTAATCGCTTCTGATAACTCATATTTGTTATTCGTCGTTTCTTTATTTGCGCTGTTGGCTATACGCCTTCTAATTTTTTTATGTTTAAATGTGCATTTTTTAGGATAATTCTGCCAGGATTTCCTTAAAGCTTTCTATTCGTCAATTAGAACCCGTTGAGGTCGTAGTCGTCATGTTAATTCCTTAATGTCTCCTGTCCAGGTAGCTCTTCTCAGAGCTAAGGTGCTTCCGTTATTTCAACTTCTAGCGTTTGATATCGTATGTCGTTCCATATTCGTATACGACTTTTGTATAGTGACTATTATATTCGCTAGTGGTTGTGCTGCTATCTATGAAAAGAAGATTGAAATTCATTATAATTATCATAATCACGCTAAAGCTGGTTGATATGAACTTTTTGCTTATCGATTCCCATTATTATTCACTGTTGTCATATGATCCCCCTACCTGCTCTAAAACTTTTGACCTGATCCAATGGGGACGGCTTTTACTAAGACTAGATCACCTTACATGAGCTGCCAGTCATTTGATTTTTTATCATACGCCTGCTTTCGCTTTTCTTCTGATTCTCTGAGATTGGCCACACTTGATTGGCTTTTCGACTGGTTTACTTGTTGATCGTTTGATCGTTGAGTTCCATATTTTCTGACTTCGACTATTCGATTTACGACTATCCTACTTTTTGACCAAATGTTTTCTAATATGAAATCAGTGAAGCAGATTTGATGATTTTCTGGCTTTCTAACTTTCTGACTTTGTGACCCTCTGAATTTTTGGCTTCTGGATTTTCTAACTTTACTGGTTCAAATTTACTGGATTGAGATTTGTCTCATTGATTTAAGCTTATGAAATATGAAAATTTCAGCTATCTTCTTATGGAGCTTTTTTCTGTAAGTTATCGCTCTAGTGTTTTGCGTTTAAAAAGTTTTCACCGCAAAGAAGAGTAACGATTCATTTTCTATCATTTACTGATAATAAAATATAAGAATTTGAAAAGAAAAAAAGCAATAGCGGTAACGATTGTCATTACCTCTCAGTACGTACTGCATCTACAAACCCATCGCGTAGCTTAACAAGTTTTCCGTTGGGCGGAATTCCGTTCAGCGTATCGCTTTCAATACCGCTGGGCAAACCAAAAAAAGCTGACCTATTTTCGAGCATACCTCACCGCGCTTTGGTTCATGTCTCGAGACCGGATTCAACCGAACTGGATTCAGTACACAGTAGTATCGAATTCACCACACCGCCAGCAGAAATATATGTCCGGCCCGGTAGGTCAGCTCGGGCGCAACCAGCAGGAAGATGGACCCAAATATTGGATTTCGCTCACGTTTCCCACCGGTTCCCCGAGCGATGGAAGCACCAGCTGAAGTGGACCCCCAAAAGCCGTACTCGAGAAGAGACTCATCTCATCGGCGACTCTTACTGTAACTCGAGAACCGCACGTTCAAAGACCCGGCTCCACGTAGGCGATTACCGATTTCGCGTGTCCGTTTGAAGTGCGGTATAAATAGAGAAAATAAACGGCCACTCCGGCGGTAACAGATCTTCAACCGAGGACACCGGAGCGACCGTTTTTTCGTTGCAGTATGCGGTAAAGTAATGGGCAATATTACTGAACTGAGCGGTTGTCACAATAAAATTTTGCGGAAGCGAATTTATTACTGGGGATCTGTGCACAGCAAAATTTTAAATAATTGATTAATTGTTATCATTGCATACTAAACTATCTAAAAATCAAATATTCTCAGGTTAAGGGGACCTTGTGTGTATCTCAGACAGACGCTTTCAGCAATATCTTCCGCTAATAATTCACGAAAAAATCTCTTGCGATCAAGTTCAGTACGCCGGAAGCTATTATGCTATATGTGAGCAAATTTTTAATCCTCCCTGCTAGCTCATATCTTCCGGCAGATGCACATATCAATCAGTTCAATACATTTTCCCCTCCCAATGGACTGTCGCGGAATCAAAAAAAGAACTACAAGGAAAAAGAGAACGAAACACATTCAACCGTTGAAACGATTTTCGCTGCTCGATGAAATTCAAATGAAACTGTTTCGAAGCAACGGCGGAGATACAGACAGGGTAAGGCCGGGGAACACTTGAAGCACTCGCAGCAGAAAACACGAACTCGTACTCTATTTCTACTGCTCTCTTTCATTGTTGCAAATATGCGAACGTGACAATTTTTCCCGATTTTTCCCTACTCGGTTACCTGTCTGTTCGTTGTTCAGCGCACTGTGCATCGATAAAACTGAACCGTATGCTTCTCGGTAGATCACCGGCTAATGAATCGTTTTCAATCGTCCAGTTGCTGCATTGTTTGGTGAAGCGATAGTGGCGATTCTTGCTACGGCGATGTGTGACATGAATTTCAAAATTTTAGTGAGTATAAACTGTAGCAGAGTTTATTAAACAATCAATACAAAACTGCTTACTGGAAGAAAATTTTGGTTCGAACTTCGAAACAGATGAGCAGTCTCTGCTAACGACAACCAAACAAAGTACACTTCCAATTGATCATTTCAATCTAATCTATTTATTCAGATCTGTATCCCACATTCGTTTTGACAAATAATGCACACATAAACACTTTTCTGCAGCTTATCGGCATCGTTCCGTCGTCGTGTCCCGGTTGAATGCCAGAAAACTCTACGAAGAAAAATAACCGATATTGTTATGGTACTTGGGAAACTTGCTCGCCCACACGCGCCGTACCCGGCGTTGTTGTTGTTGTTGTTGTTGTTGTATTGCCAAATATGTCCGACCATGCGAAAAACGGGTTCTGCCATATTCGAGCCAAGAAAGAGAGCAAACCGATGAAAGGCGCTTGTGGAAGACCCATCGTTGTAAGAAGTTCCTCGTACTCCAGAGTGGGGAAGGACAAAGTGGTGACTTGGAACGACACACAACAAATGTTGATTATTTTTTATTTATGCACCTACACGTGTTCCGCCTGCATTGCCGGCGTTTGCCTGGGTTGCCCGCATCCGCCCGACCACTCCTTGGACCGAATAGCGGGCCTTTTCCTTTACCAAAAAGGTTACGTGAACTGGTTGAACGGGCAGTCAGTTGCTGTGCTACCTTACTTTATTCGTTGCTATTTTAAGCACCCGCTTGTTGAGCGAGAAAACAGATTGTTGAACCCAAACGTTACAGCGAGGAAATCATTTTGCATTTTAGCAAAAAAAAAAAAAATGATAAAAATAGAAAATTTCAATTTAAAATATTCTAAGGGGCCACCCACACTCCAGGTGGAAAGATTCTTGGCGAGTTTTTCAACCGTCTTAGCTTTACATAAAGTGTATAATATATTTTCAGTTGTCTTAGGTTCCAGTACCTAAGTTCTGTTAAATTTTCAAAATTGTTTTAAAATGTTACCACCAATCATTTTTTTTATGTTTCATACTCGTTCGAAATTTGCTAGAGAACCTACAGTAAGAAACTAAAAAAAAGTGCACTGCAAATATAAAAACTGTATTGTAAATGGGGAATTATGAAACTTTAATAGTTTGTAAAGAGAGGCAAAAAATCACTTTTATGTTACAGCATCTTATAACAATACTTACAGGAAGGTTATAATATTGTTTGCTTATTATGTATCTAGAAATCACTATCCGATGAATAAAAATAAAATTCTAAATAACGGCATCGGCAATAGTGCCGATTAACCGTGAATAATGTTTCTCTATTTGCTTTGATTTTCTTCAGGATATGCTGCTCATAAATAGTAGAATTAAAAATTTATGTTCAGTAAATTAGTTTGTGATATCAATACTAACAATTCTGTACCAATCTGCGGCTGAATAGTTTGGAATATTTTAAAAATTTCCGGTCACAGTAAATGAAAAACAAATGGAGAAAGTTTTGTTGCTTTTGAGCAACTTTCCAGAACTGTTTGTGGCTTATAACTGCGCATTAGACAAAGAAAACAGCAAAATGAATGACAACTACGGACTTGTAAGTGTTTCTGCAAGAAAAAAGTACAACCAAGCGCCGCAATGTAAGCGTGTCACTTACGCTTACATTGCGGTGCTTGGTTGTATTTTTTTCTTCACTCGCTGCATTTGTATTGGTGCAGGTTAATTTGAGTCTACTTTACTTACACATACGATGAATTCCTCCCGTAGCACCCCAGCCCTAAATGTCTATTTATTTTGTTCACTGAGCAGTTTCATGCAAAATGTCTCAGCTTCAATATATTTTTTAATTTGTTATTTTTGATTCTATGGGCATAAGATGCCATTTGGTGCTATTGGTTTAATTGTTTAAGCCACAAGTCGTTTTTGAGAAGCTATTCAAAATGCTATTTTGGGTAGGTATTATTGATTACAAATATTCGCAGAACCAAAACGGTTTGTTCGATCGGTGTGACATATTCAAAAATGTTGTAGAAAGTATTTTCCTTTTTTTCCAAAAAAAAAAAAAATATAACCACACTTTCAAAATATTTATTTTGAATAAATTTCAAAAAAAAAAAATTAACAATTAACTACCTATCTAAAGAAGCTCATTTTTATAAATTTATTTTTTTTATAAAAACTACAAAAAAACTTAAACTATGGAGACTGTCCGATTATGGAGATATCAGGAGAATCAAATTGCAAAACTGCAAAATCATTATACAAGTCAATATGCATTGTCTGGATAGGCATGAGTTTTGTACTATCAAAACTATCCTATCGGGAACTAGTAACATATGCAAAATGTTCGACAATACGATAACGGTGGTATTTTAGCCCACCCGGAAACATTTTACGCACCGATCTGATATGCGTCATCTGATACATTTAATGATTATTAGAAAACTATGTATGCAATATTGGAATAACATACCTAAGAATCATGCTACATTTATGAAAATATTCAAAATCATGCCAGAGTCAAACCAAAATCAAGAGTAAGTGGTAGTGTTCAAGAAAAAAGCAGATAGCTATTGCATCAAATATGTATGCTTTGAATTGTTTAATTCATTGTTGTAATAGCATACACAGGTTATTAAACTGTTTTTATACTCTAACAAGTGTTAAAAAAGTTAAAATAGTAGTTAAAGGCATGGCCGAAATATGCTTGTATCTGGCTAGAGCTGGCTTATTTCGTCCATTCCAAGAGTTGACAGCTCTTTGTTTACCATTCTGCCGTTGCGCGCTGAAAGAAGAGGTAGTTTATAGCTACTTACAGGTTATAATTGAGGATAATCAAATTACGCAAGAAAGGATGAACTTTGATTCATTTTGAAATGCTGTAACTTTGATTTCAATAATTCGAACACCAGTTAACAATGAAACCTTGAAAGTCTGGTTTTACGACCTCAAATGGGGCTAACTGGGGAGACGATTGCTTATTGGAAATATCGCGACGGATGGAGCTATCCAAGAAATTGTGAGGACTAGGCGAGCTACTGATTCCGAGAGAACTTTTATTAACTAGTGCAAGTAACAATTCAATTAAATGTGAGTATAATAAGGGTATCAAAAAAATTCGATCAGTTTCGATTTGAGTTTAGACGGCTGCATGTTTTCGGAAATGTTTTCTCTCTCATGCTCATTCAGCAACGGTAGCCGACATATGCACAGAAATGAAAAAGATATTTTATTGCCTCCACGCAATCTGAAAAATATTCATAAGAAGAGCGTAAGCAGGCGTATGATAGAAAAACAAATGACTGGCAGCCCATGCGGGGTACTTTAGTTTTGTTAAAAGCCGTCCCGAGTGGGTAAAGTCAAAAGCTTCAGAGCAAAGGCTCGAAAAATGTCCATAAATCGCCGAAAGAGACATACAGTCTTCAAATGACAATAGTCAAAGTATGACAAAAACTGGAAGTTTCCGACAAGGGACATTGATAAATTAACCCAACAAAAATGACATAAACAGGTTGCAATTGAGGAAGGAAAAAATATGAACGAAAGCGGGACATCCATGTGGAAAGTTAAGGGGGGACTCTACTCCGGAGGTTGAGGATTAATGATTTTTTGTGATTTTATTTGCAGATATTGTGAGTACGGTGAAGTGTTCGGGTAATTTGGCTGTTGATTAAGGTATACTTAAAATGTATCTTACATATCGTGGGTTAAATATAGTTAGTATTACGTTGTTGGCAGCCTTTATTACGAAATCATGTTTTTTCAATTGGTGGTAAGTTGTGCTCAGCATCTACTGAACCGATTTGACTGAAATTTTTTCTTAGTTTGTACAGTTAAATTATCCATCTTGTTACATAGCCGTTTTTCGATATATAATTTTTGAATTATTTATAATTTTCTACAAAGAGATTTTTCATGAAAAACATATTTTTTACAAAAATGACCGTCATTTTCGCAGTTTTTGGAATTTTCAAAAACGGGTATGTAACCAGTTGGCCAATCTATTTTGACATGCTAAAACAATATTTCAGCCAAATCGATTCAAGAGATGCAGAGGAAAACTTACCACTAGTGAGGTACAGATTTTGCGAGAGCATTCACGTTCCTAGCTGCCAACAGCATAATATTCGCTATATTTGCACCAATCGCATGCAACATACATCTTAAAATATACCTTATACAATAGCCAAAATACCCGAACACTGCACTTTACTCCAAACATCCAAAAAAAAAATGATAAAATTCATTATTTTTCGACCATTCAAAGTAAGGTCCCCACTCAAAACGATTAGGAGAGTGTTAAGAATGACTAACCTGACCTATTAAAACAAGGAGTGACATTTGTTCAGATGATTGTTGCACTATCCAAACGAAACCTAGGTCACGGGATGTGGGAAATTTGCAGGCACGTCAAACCTGCTAATTTTTGGATGGTTCTGGTAATGGATTGCCTGATAAAAATGCGTATTTACATTATGGGCATAGATGGGAGAATTATTTCTGAAGCGATTGATTCATCAAGATAAAAAAATCGGTCAAAAACTCATCCAGATGATGGTTCCTTTTCTTCCAGAAGATCCATACCAGAAAACCTGCAGTGAGGACATTAACATTTTTGCGAAAAAATACAGCGTGCGATCTGCGAATCTTTCCAAAGACATATATCTGATTATAGGCTGCATTGGCCACTACAGGAATGACCCGGAAAGAACCTGTAGTAGGGAACTATTAAAACTCTAGGAACTTTTTTGATGGAAATGCCAAAGATAGAGGTGTCGCACGGTATTTTTTTAAGCAAAAATACGAACACACCACGGGTTCCTTCAGGGCATCCAGGTTGTTATTGAAGTGACTCATGCAGCCTATATTCAGTTATGTGTTTTTTTTTTTTGAAAATTAATAATGAGAAATCCTGAATCTAAGAGGTGTCGTACGCTATACTTTGATGCAGGAATATAAATATCCCCACTTCAAGTTTTCTCGAGGCATCCGATTATTTCCTGAAGTGGCTAACGTCTGTGCATTATAAACAGAAGGTTGAGTTCCGGATCGGAATGTAGTGCCAAGGCTTCGCTTTTTTTGGCTAACGCAGCCTATATTTAAAAATATATCTTTTGAAAGCTTCTTGATAAAAATCCTGAAGATAAGATGTCACACGCAATATTTATGCAAAAATGTAAGTGTCCCCTACTACAGGTTCCTCTGAATGTTTCCAGATGAAACATAGACATTTCTCGATGATTTCTTGTCCGATTCGTTTTAGGAATACTTCTCCTACCTATTTCTCCTACCTAGTAAAATAAGCATTTTACTAGGTAACTCATTACCAAAACCAGCCGAAAATTAACAGGTTTGCCTTGCCTACCGAAACTTAGGAATATTTCCTACATCTGGTAACTTAGGGCACATTTTCTGTCAAAAAATGTGACCTCAAAAATTTTCCAGTTAAATGGTGTTCGGGTTATTAAAATCGAACTTTATTTGTCAAATTTATATAATTTCAAAGTTGAGCACAATTTTGCCCATCTTATTAATTTCGACTACTCCTTGTATTTCTTATATTAACTACACTCAAAGATATGAAACTAGCGGCAAATGCCTGCATAACTGCTATAAGCCCGATCTTTTCATTATCAGATGCTTAAAATTTTCGAAAACTTAGCGGCAAAAGGATGTTCTCCTCAAATAAAAAGATCGATGATGAGCTGAAAAAAAATTTCAACGAAATATCGCCATACACGGTTTTCAATATATAGTTGGGCCAAAATATAGACTTAGAGGTCTGAAATATATTTTTAGCACTTCGTAGAAATTTTGATATTTCTACGATAGTTACCAATAATTTGTTTCGTTGACCGATGTTCGTCAAAGTAGGCACTTAGATCTTAACAATGGTATGATTTAGCAGGTACTCATGTTTAAAAAATCGAGTATTTTTAACAAATTGTGTAATCACTTTCTGAAGCGGGTCAAAATACCTTCGTTACCCTATATGTGTTAATTGTTTGGTAATGAATCCATTTGCTTTTGACGTAGGGTTTCGTCTTACGGCTATAGAAGCGCAAATTCAAAAACCAAAAACGTCGAGAGCGTCACGCGGAACGTCATATTAATGAAACTCTTAGTCTTAGTCTAAATCAAACTAAAAAACCGATCACTACCTGTTGCTCGCAGCACGCCTTAAATTTCGGCTTTTATAATAAATTTTCTCCGATGTACGGTAATTAAGAGTTATTATAAAACCCCTGGTTAGATAATACTTAAAATTATAAATAGTTATTAATGTATATGAAAGAGGGGTTTACCTTCAATAATTCGACTGTGGCAACAAACGTGGGACTGAATCTGACTACGTGAATGATATTGATGAAGAAATAATCCTAAAGAGTATGTGCTGTTATATTTTTATACACCGGATAATCAAATTTTCATAAATACATATGATTTGCGGTATCTAAACTTTCAACAATTGATCTTATCACTAACTTTCACCGCTGTAAATCAAACCTTATATAGTCTATCAAATATTAAATTGAAAACGAGATTGATAATGAATATTCTGACTGCAAGAGAAGAACTGTGGAACTGTAAGAGCCTTTTTTGTCGATCTACGTCTTTTTTCTGTTTTTTCACCTGCATTTTCTTTTGCTTAACGGACAGATCCCTCCGCCACATCCCGTGGCCACAACAGTCATTCGGAGGTGATACACAACTTCACCTTCAGGTTCAGCAGTTCCACTACCAGATGGAGTAGGGCTTGATGATCGGCGTGGCGTAACTTACACTACCTTTCTCCTTCAGCACAGTCGACACTAAAGTATTCAAAAGATTTGACTTTTGCCTATTCAAGTGCACAACGACACGACCGCCAGAAGAACTATAACTCTCGGTTGTTACACACCACTTTTATATTCATTGAGTACCCATCACTGTTTTGAGAGGATGGTTTACTGGAAACTTGATCGACCAACAGCAAGCAAAGTAACTGCAAGTCGTAGCGTAGCAAGCGGTGATTTCAAATATAATATGTTCGTATGGATTTTACTGCAACACCCGCTTATCCGATCGCAGCCTTCAATAGCGAACTGACCAGTGGAGGCAAATAGTGGTCCAATAAGGCAAAAAGTGGGACATAATTCCATAGCGCCTTTCACCTTCATCCTAGCTTAAAAGTGTCTTCCGAACAATTGTTTGTATAAATGATCAACATAATTGCAAATAGTCAAAAAGTATGAAAAGTACTATATTAAGAATAAAAAAATTTACTTTTTTGTGTTAAGAGACAAAAGAATAATTTATTTAGTTGTAGAAAATTCAAAAATATGAAGCTTTGTTGAACAAAAGAAAATCCTATCTTTTTTCGGTACAAAGTTATAATACTTTATAACTACTTTATATCGAAAAAATAAACTTAAACATGCTATAAGTTTGTAAGGAAAAGTCTTGGAGATGTGTGGTTCTCAACAAAAACGTGTGTTTTGTATGATCAAATGCTTCTTTAGAACAAAGTTTTCTTATAAAATGTAGCTAACAAAAGTTAAGTGCAAAAAACTAACTTTTGAGTAACTTTTACAGAAAATACTTGGTAACTCTGGACCCAATGAAGGTAGGAATTTTGTTTGTTCAGCAATGATTCATATTTTTGCACGTTCTAAAACTTTGCCCAATAAACCATTCCTCTATCTCTTAACACAAAAAAGTTAGTATTTTTGATATATTAAAACCTACTGTAACATACGCCCGCCGTACTCAAATATTGGTTGGATTTGGACGGAACCTAAAGGAGTTTAAAGAACTCTAGCTTAACTTCATGAAAAAGTATTAACATCAACTTGCCCCTTTTTAACCTATACGTTTTTGAAATTATGGAAAAAATAAGCTGCAATATGATATAACTTTGTAAGGAAAAGTCCTGGAGATATATGTTTTTTAGCGAAAATGTGTGTTTTGTGTGCCCTAACAGTTCCTCTGAACAATACTTTCGTGTAAAATGCAACTAACAAAAGTTGAGTACAAAAATTTACTGTGAAGTAAGTTCCATGTTATATACTTTATAACTTCGTTCCAGAAAAAGGTAGGGTTTTCATTTGTTCAACAAAGTTTCATATTTTTGAGTCTTCTACAACTTTGCTAAATAAACTTTTTTTCTATCTCGCAACACAAAAAAGTTATTTCTTTTATTTTTAGTATAGTAAACTTTTCATACTTTTTGACAATTTGCGATTATGCATTCATACAAACAATTTTTATGAAGACTTTATTAAGCTAGGATGATGGTGAAAGGTGCTATGGAATCCCGAGATATAGCATTTTTACGAAAAATTAAGGTTGGCAAATGGCTGGACACGTGTAACTAGAGACCCTAATGTGGCCATTCACCTCTGTCCAGCAACTCCTATCCCAACCTCCACGTGGTGCCGACAGGAATACGAGTAACCTTAGCTGAGATCGCGTAACCAACCCCGGTGGAAACTATTGTCGTCTGCTGACTGGGAAGGAGGTCGTACGCGGCTGTATCCCCATAGGGGCGACGTACAACAGCGTCTGACCCGGAGCGGGCGGCTGAATTATGGAATGCTGTATCCCGCCAGCTACACCTAAGATGGCAGCCCCATCAGCAGGATGTAGGTATCGCGACCCTGGTAAGGTAGCATACCGAAACCTTTCATCAACCACGAACAACGAATTTAGAAATACGGAACGGATCAATCGGCAAAGACCTAGGCTACGAACACGGAAAAAGATTAAGGTAAACGATTGGAAATTGGGTACTTGTAACGTCCGATCTCTCAATGAACCGGCGCGGGCTGGCTTGCTTGATCGAGAACTACATCGGCAGGTAGTCAAAATCGCAGCGATTCAGGAGGTTCGGTGGCCAAATTCCGGAGAAAAGGAATTCCGTGCAGTAGACCCTATTGCACGCACTTCTTTCAAGTACCACATCTACTACAGTGGCGGCAAAGCAGCGGAACGGGGCGTCGGTTTCGTAGTGCTGGGAAATCAGAAAACAAGAGTCATCCGGTGGAGGCCCGTAGATGACCGTATATGCGTGTTGAGGATTAAGGGCAAATTCTTCAACTATAGTTTAATCAACAGCTACGCACCGACAACCGACAAATCCGATGAAGTCAAAGATGAGTTCTATGACAAGCTTGAGCGAATCTATGACGAGTGGCCAAAACACGACGTAAAAGTCGTCATCGGAGACGCAAACGCACAGGTTGGGAGGGAGGAATTCTTCCGTCCGGTCATTGGAAGGCATAGCCTCCACTCGTCAACCAATGAAAACGGCCTGAGGCTGATAAACTTTGCCGCGGCCAGAGGAATGGCCATATGTAGCTCCTAATTTCCACGTTTGAATATTCGGAAACACACCTGGAGGCATCCAAATGGAGAAGCCTGCTCCCAGATCGATCACGTACTGATTGACGGTCGGCACTTTTCGGATGTTACTGATGTCAGGTCTTTTCGGGGACCAAACATTGACTCTGACCATTATCTCGTCGTTTGTAAGATCCGCGCACGGTTGTCGAACGTGCTGAAGTCTCGTACAGAGAGGACGATGCGTTTCAACATTCAGCGGTTGAAAGCTGATGGCGTGGCAGCAGAATACGCCGGAGAGCTGGATCAACGGAACGCAGAACAGCAGGAGGAAGGAGTAGAAGACATAAATGGGCTGTGGAGCAGTATTCACGGCTCCGTCGAAACGACTACGAGAGAGGTGGTAGGTACGATGCGTGGAAGACAGCCTAACGGCTGGTTCGATGCCGAGTGCCAGAGAGCGACAGATGAGAAGAACCGTGCCAGGAGCCGCATGCTCACTGCGGCTACGCGTCATAACAGAGAGGGGTACAGGGTGGCAAGAGCTGCCGAAAATAGAACCCACCGTCGGAAGAAACGCGAGTACTAGGAGCAGTTGCTCGCCAGCGCAGAGGACAGCTATGCTGAAAACGACGTGCGGAGATTCTATAGAACTGTCAACAGAGTCAGAAGCAGGAATTTCCCTGTGCCGGCCATGTGTAATGACAAGGACGGCAAATGCTTACTGATAAACCGACGGTTGCAGCCAGGTGAAAGGAGCATTTTCAGGCGCTATTGAACGGTGAGGAGCCGGATGAGCAGAGCAGGAACAGGATGACGATTATGAGTGACGAACAAGCTGTGGAGCCACCAACACAGGAGGAGGTGAAAAAGGCGATTAGTGAGCTGAAAAACGGCAAAGCCGCTGGGAAAGACGGTATCCCGGCCGAACTTCTAAAAGCAGGAAGCGAGCGGCTGTACTATGTGGTCCACCAGATAATACTAAGAATCTGGGAGGACGAACAAATGCCGAACGACTGGTTGGAAGGCCTCATGTGCCCTATCTATAAGAAGGGCCATCGATTGGATTATGGCAACTATCGAGGGATAACGTTGCTCAACTCCGCATATAAAGTGCTCTCCCGTATCCTGTTCTTCAGATTGATACCGTTAACGGAATCCTTTGTTGGCGAATACCAAGCTGGTTTTCGACAAGGGCGTTCCACGACGGATCAAATTTTCACCCTGCGACAGATCCTCGATAAGTTCCGGGAGTACAACTTATCGACTCACCATCTGTTTGTGGACTTCAGGGCGGCATACGACTCAGTGAAAAAAAAAAACGAGCTGTGGCAGATCATGCTGGAACACGGTTTCTCTACGAAACTAATAAAGCTGAGTCGTATGACACTGGAGGGATCAAAATCGTGCGTGCGGATAGCTGGTGAGACATCAGCCGCTTTCGTAACGTTGAATGGACTGAAGCAGGGGGATGCGCTCTCCAACCTACTGTTTAACATCGCTCTTGAGGGTGCAGTACGAAGAGCAAACGTCGAAAGAAACGGAACGATCATCACGAAATCTCACATGCTTCTTGGTTTTGCGGACGACGTCGATATCATCGGCATCAACCGTAAGGCCGTGGAGGAGGCCTTCGTACTTTTTAAGAGAGAAGCAGCGAGATTGGGACTTGTCATTAACTCTGCCAAAACGAAGTACATGGTAGCTGGCAGAGAGCGTGGGAGTCCCCGTGGTGTTGGTGCTGAGGTGGAGATAGATGGGGAACGATTTGAAGTGGTTGACGAATTCGTTTATCTTGGTACGCTTGTGACATGTGACAATGATATGAGCCGTGAAGTGAAACGACGTGTTGCAGCTGCGAACAGGGCTTTCTACGGACTGCGTAACCAGCTGAGGTCCCGTAGTTTGCAAACTCGCACAAAACTAGCGCTGTATAGGACGCTGATACTCCCGGTGGCCCTTAACGGACATGAAGCATAGACGCTGAAGGAAGCTGATCGACGAGTGCTCGAAGTTTTTGAGCGTAAAGTACTGCCATCGATACTTGGCGGTAAATTGGAAGGTGGAGTGTGGCGCAGACGCATGAATCACGAGTTGTACCAGGTATACAAACATGCTGATATAGTGAAGGTAATACAGCGGGGCAGGCTTCAGTGGGCTGGACACTTAGCCAGGATGCCTGACGAGAGAGCCGCCAAAACTATCTTCAGTAGAGAACCAGGAAGAGGCCGTCGACTCCATGGTAGGCCTCGCACGCGGTGGATGTGCGCGGTGGAAATAGATGCACGATCTGCTGGTGTACGGGGAAACTGGAGAACGGCTGCCCAAGACAGAAGAAGCTGGACATCTCTAAATCGTTCGGCCCTAGACCGGTGAACGGTCCGTTAGCCAAAAAAGTAAAAGTAAAGTACGAAAAATTAATTACCAAATTTAGAACTATTTTCGTAAAAATGCTATATCTCGAGATTGGCTCATATTACCATCGGGTGATAAGTGTTTCTTACGTAAAATTTTCCAAGAAATACGATGAAACCATCAAATTTAAAATAAAATTAGCTGCAATTGCCGAAAAATGCAAATTTAGTTTTAAAATACGAAAATAGTCTATCTGGCAACACTTCCAATCAAAAATAATATTTTTTTCTGGATTCCTTGGACTATTTTCATCAAAATTCACCTATCAATATTTTCCGGGTGTCTTACGTCTATAAATTGTAAAAAAAAATCAACTACGAAGTTTACAACTTTTTTCGTAAAAATGTTATATCTCGAGACTGGCTCATATTACCTCGAGATGATAGTTGTTTCTTATGTAAAATTTTGCAAGGAATATGATGAAATTATCAAATTTGTAATTAAAATGGCTGCAATCGCCGAAAAATGTAAATTTAGTTTTCAAATACAAAAATTATTTATCTGGCAACACTTCCGGTCGAAACTTATATTATTAAAAACAAAATTTTGAACAAAAAATGCGTGACTTTGCAATAAACAGGGGGTTCCCACAGAGCGGGGGGTATTCCAATCGACACCAAATTTGGGAATTTTCCAAAGTGACAGTAAATGAATAATTCTCCCAACTATGAGCAAAATCTGTGATGGCCGTGTCCAAGTTTGTGCTTTTTCGTGGACACTTCGTATGGAATGACCCATATGGTGATTGCCATAGTATCTTCAGAAAAGTGGTAGATATATGCTCTGTATTTTTTTTTTTTTCAAAATATTATAACTTATTTTTTCTTCATTTCTTTATAATTGGACAGTTATTTGTATTCAGGTAATCTTTTATAATGTTCATAATAGAAAGATTTAAAAAAAGAGATTTTTCAGATAATTATTTGAAAAAAAATTCTTTAGAGTGTATATATTTTTTTATAAGACAAAATTATTATCTACAACATTGCCGAAGACGTCACACCGATCAAATAAGTCGTTATGACTCTAAAAATATTCATATCGAACGTTACTTATGGCTACATAGGGGAGAGGGAGGGGGAGGGGAGGGTCTGAAGTCTAGGTTCGCAGCGTTACGTAATTTGTGTACGACGCCTAACGTTTATACTAAACTGTTCTACGGAAGTGCATATTTGATATTAATAACTCCTATCGTTTAAGAATTTTCTAAATCAATAATTTACAATCAATTTTAACGAACAAAACGTGCAAAGTGCCTGAATGGTTATAGTAGACCAGTGTAGAGTGCAGTCCGCCCTCTTTTTTGAATTCTTTCATTCTATCACCGACGCCGCGCCGTCTGCTTGTTGCGTTAGTCCTCTCCGTAGATTTTCAAGGCAATCGCACGGGTTTTTCCATCATGCAGTTAGTACACTGGGGTCTTTTTTTACGCGGTTGGTTGTACCGCGTAGAAAAAATCCGTGTATAAAAAACCGCGTAATTTGAAAAAATCGCGTAAAAAAACTCCATTTAATAATAAGATCCGATTGAAAATAATGGCACGTGAGTAAATATAAAATTGAAAAATGATATAAAATGGTAACAAAACACACAAAATGAGTTTCTAGTGCTTCCAAAATGAAAATTCATTAAATAACAAGACAATAACTTTTTATAATGATTTTGCCATATTTTTAGGCTTTCTCTACTTAATCGGAACTCAATCGCAACGACCCTGACTTGTATCGTTATACAATTATTAATGTATTTTTATGTCTTTTTCCCGAATCAACTGAAATTGCCTATTATATGATAAGAACAGCAAATATTTTAAAAATATGCATCATCTAGATTGATATAGCAGAAAATCTTATTGTCATGAACCATAGGATTGATTTTTTACTTATTAGATTTACTTATACTAAATTTATTTGATACCTCGTAAAAATAATCTTCCAAATAATCCGCGTTATTGTAAATAATCGCGTAATAAAGCCGCGTATAAAAAACCGCATAAAAATAACCCGCGTAAAAAAAGACATCATCGTCACATCCGTTCAATCAATTTTCTAGTTATGTTATGAAGATAAACATAAAGTTCTGTTCATCTCATGCTGAGCTTCGATTCCCAGTAGGTCAAAATCATCCTCTGCTGCGTAATGGAAATTATGTGCGTTAGTGCTAGAGTACCTGTAGATCTGGTGGCTGTAAAGGAGTATCTTCCTGCAAAAGTGCTGGAGTTGGCGGGGACCGCTTTTATCCGGTGTCGCTATTGCCCAGGGAAGTATTCTGCCATATATCCAATCGATTCTGCTTGCAAAGAAAATGGGTAAAAGGTTCGAGCTTTGTTGAACCATATATTCCATTGAAGCAGAAACATAAGTTTTCAAATATAATTAGAATTTGAAATTTGACAAATCTACTTATAATCAATTCCAAATCCACTCCGAATCTGATCCAAAAGTTTTCCAGATTCACTCCAAATCCAGTGAATATTCAGTGAATATTCGTTTCAAATCAGGTCCAATTCAAGTCTAATTCCTCTTCAATTCGGCCAAAATTCAGCTCAATTTTATTTAAAATATTTTTCCACTACAGAGTTTAAATTCAGACCAAACTCAGTCCAAACCCAGCCGAATTAGAGTACAAACGTTTTATAGATGACTTTACTTCCAAGCCAGTGCGAATATTGTTCTATTCTATTTCGAATTCAGCACAATCTAATCCAATATAATTTTATTTAAATCCCATCTAATCCCGTTTTCTGAGTTTTCTGTGTTTCAGGATTTATTCAAAATTCAAGCCAACTAAGGCTAGAGTAAAAATTAATTAAATAGAAGTACAATTAGTTATAACATAAAACTTCCAAGCTAGTTCTACAATTCCTTGTCAATCGGTGCACTTCTAAGTGATGTAGCTAACGAGCATATTTCCCCACCATACATCTACACAATTTCTATCCATTCTTTCAAGTATCCGTCTTGAAGAAGTTTGCCCGCTTTGCCACCTTTCTCGTGACAATGACAAAACACGGCAATGAAATATGCAAGAATGTGAGTACATAATATAAATGCAAATGTTTGTTTGTGTGTGGGTGAGAGTAAGTGTCTTTTTCGAATGCCAACGTGGTTGCAATGTAGCTCTCGTTTTGTAACCTACATGCGAGAGGGGAAAGCCGAGAATGGCTGCGACAAGTTGCAGTTAGTGAAATGGATTGTACCGGCCGCTCTGTCCTGTCCTACGGTCGCAAAACGGCAAAAGTTTTCGCAATCCAGACGATGAAGTGCTCCTTCGGGGAAGGACAACGCGTTATTGATGACAGTTGTGTGCCCTGGTTGAGGGTCCAGGGTTGTTCCCGGCTGAATGAATTTCTTTTATTTTCACATTAAAGGCCACAATCGCCGTACAAATTTTTAAAGTGCTTATTTAAAAATCAACGACCTCAAAAAAACAACCCTTTTCTAAGCAATGACTTAGATGAGAAAGACTTTTACGACGGCTACCAACGCGACCACAAAAGGAGCGAACAAGTATGAGAAAACTTTCAGATATGGAATTTATTTTGCTCATTCTTGTCTTCATTACATGCCCAGCTCAGGTACCTTGTAGGGGAAAAAATGTGCTGTTACTTTACTGCTGTTTGAAGAATGTAAGTTTTTTCGTTGTCGTTCGCACCTTTTCTCCGGAGCGCTTCAGATACCATCCTGGGAAGATACTTCATCACCTTGGCGAATGCTCCAGGCAGTTCATCAACTAGAAACAATTAGATGTAATTACACTCCACTTACTTACTGGTGGAAGCCAGCTGCTGGACCATCGATTAAATGGCCCTGCTCAATATGACGTACGTATATTAACAGTCCGCTTCTGATTTAATGATCACTCCAAAGGTGCACTTTAGTCGCTAGACTGCAGTCGGGAAACGTGGTCGCACATGGCTGCTGCGAAAAACCACCGCTGCCATTTAATTACCCCACACTGCTGGCACCGAAACGTCGTCGCGGAAAGCACAACGCTAAACCGCATTTGTGTTAAATCCGAATGAGAAGCTGCCCGCGGAGTGTAAAGTCGAACCAGAGCGTCGTAAATTTGCCATCAAATTAGCGCTTGCTTTCACGCCACTTAAGCCCTAGCAGCGAGGACGGTCTGGAGAAGGCATCCCTTTTAGGGTTAATTTTCACCAGCTCGGTCGTCTATAGTAGTAGTTCTCCACACTGGAGATTATTTTGGGTTGTCCGCGGATAGTGTGTTCGCGATTGTAGCGCCACCTTCCTACACGCTTTGTGAACCGAACGAACTCGGATTCTGCTTTGCGGCACCAGCTAATCAGTAAACAGGTCCGGATAGAGTTACCTTATGACTGGTAGGTACAGCTCTTGAGAAGAGACCCAGACAAAGTTTGGGCAACCGAGCGAGAGCTGCTTCACTTAACGCTTCTGTAAATTTTGGCTGGTCAGTTATTTGAAAAACCATGTGTTGAGGGTGGGAAAAGCTGGTGTTTTTCGGCTCACGCTTGTTTGAAATGAATGTGAAAGTTACTGGTTTGGTTGGGTTTTAACGGCCTACGGTTGAAAAATAAACTCTTCCGGTAGATATAGGGATAATTTTGCGTTCTACAGAATTGGTTTGCGAAAATGGTGTCTAGCTATTTGAAAATAGTTGTAGCGCTACAGTCACAGATGCTGAGCTTCGTGTCTGGGTGTTACAGAAAATTCAATGATTGGTTTTTTATTTTGTCCACCAAATTTATTTGCTTGAGAGTTTCCTAGTTTAGTCCTACTGATATGTTCTTTTTTTGGTATCTCTTCAGATATCGGATAGCTAGAAATTATTCGATAATAATTAACCAAAATTCTTGTTCATGGTTTGGCTATAATAAGACTCCTTATTACTTGCTATAGCTTTAAGATTTGAAATCGCTTCGTGTTTTGGTGAAAATATAAGTTGCATAATTTAATTCCAGGTACTTTATGAATTACCATTTAAAAAATCGTTAGAGACAAAAAAAATAATTTCACGCATTCAATCGATTCTTCTCAATTAACAGTGGATACCTGCAACTTTTCCGCTCAAACTACACGGGCAAAGTCCACTGTCATCTAAGCCTGTAATCACTTTATGGTTTTCTTTCACACCAGCACCGATTACATCCTCGCTGGGCAACCAAGAATTTCACGCTTTTGCCAACCGACCGAGGACATCATTCGGAATCGGATTGTTGCTCTACGAGATCTCACCTGCCATCGAACACCAATCCGCCATGAAGCGGGTTGGCTTCTTTGTCCGTTCACCGTCCGATCGTTAGTGGGTGAGCGAAATTCGACAGTGCCTTCTAGTCCGATTGGGCTGCACCCACACACGTGCACACAGAGTATGCAACCACTCGGACTTCGTATGGACAATTGTCTACACTCTGTGGTGCCGTGAAAGCAACGCTCAAAAAACAGTTTGCAACATCTCAATTTGCACCATCCATAGAAGAAAGGCAACGGTGAAAGGATGCAATCTTTCATCGTTGTCAATTTTCGAAACATCGATGCACGGTAGCCCGTCATGCGAGCACAGTTTCCTGTACATTGTTCGAAACATGATTTAGCCTTGAGGTTGTTCCGAGAGGCAAGCACCTGCCGTTTGAGTACACAGCTTCTATCAAACAATAGAATAGTTTTCAGACTGGGTGTAACTGAAAAACGCCAACGGCCGGAAGATTGCTTCGGAGACAGTGTGCTAAATTGATGTTTGGATGCTGGGAGCTCTTTGCAGCTAGTATTTGTCTGCCAACCAGGGGCAAATAGTAAAGAGATTAAGTTCTCAATTACTTCATGCGGGTAGGTCTGTGATAGAATTGTTGCTAAAGCAGAACGCTCGCTCCATCCCATCTCTCTCTCTCTCTCTCTCTCTCTCTCTCTCTCTCTCTCTCTCTCTCAAATTCTGATGACAAAGCTTTTACGACGGAACAAACTCAGATACAATATAACGAGCTAATTCATTCGAAACAACCGAGCCGACTCGAGTGCGAAGTTGAATTCACATCATCATTAATTTTTATCATCCAACTCCCAGTGCCAACGGAGCAGATTGAAACGGAAACAACATTAACGGGAACGAGCCGCCAGTGCGTGTTAAATTCTCATAACGCAACACACCCCATTTATACGGTTGTTATGCCCGACAGCATTCCGAGACGCTTAGCAAAAGGCAACAGACAACAAAGGTGCCATTCCGACGAAATACAACAGTGGAAAAAATCACAGTAAATCCTATTCACGTGAAAAACTCTCCTATCGAAAGCGGAGAGGAGGGGTCTTTAAATCTGGTTACCACTGACAACTGGTGGCTGATGCCGGCTCGGAACGCAACTCCCAAACTGGAAGTTTGTTTTCCATAGGTAGAACCTTCCGATACACACACACACACACACACACACACACACACACACACACACACACAGACATACAGCCACAGATCCAAATTTCAATCCCATTTCGATTGGGATCTGCGCTGGGGGTTGAGCAAAAGGGATATCGTGCCGGGGAGTGAGTGGGTCTCACTCAGGCACATATCTCTGGAGGTCTATCGTTCATAAATCATACCCGTGAATAGCGAAGCTTTGTGAATCTATCGGAGAGAGCCGCATGAAAGGCTGCTAAGAAAGTGTTCTATCAATGGGTTTCGGTTATGAATGACGCACAGCTTAACACGTGCTTGAGACCGTATTTCGGAACTGGGCAGAACTGCTCAACAGGAAAGTGACTAAACTGTTTCGCGGAAGTGGAAAACTCAACTCTTGGAAGGAAGTTTTCTATGCTATTTGGCTGTTGTACTATAGAATGGATTGATGAGAGTACGACTACAAAATATTAACGCTGATGTTCTTTTATCAAAAGCATAGTCGATGGCAAAATCGGATTAAAACCTTTCATAACTTCTTAACTTCATAAATCGTGCGTATAATTGGATATTATCAAATACTAGTTTGGTTAATATTAGATAATTGAAAGTGGAGGAAATACAGTCGTTTCGAAATTTTGAGTTGAACTTTGAATGAAAATAACTTTGAACTAGAATTGAAATTTTTGCCAATGAAACTTAAATTATTAAAATCTCTCCCACTACGTATATCAAACATCAGTACCTATGATTCAGAGCAGTTTCCGATTGTTAACGCAGTCAAAACAAAAAATTAATTCGTTTCAACCCAATCCCAAATGTGGTTTCAAATTTAAAAAATTCCAAAATCCAAGTCTGAAACGGATCCGGATCCGATTTCAAATGCAAATTATATTTTTTTTTTGTAAATTTTGCAAACGCAGTCAAACCTGAATCCAGAGTAAAACTTAAATTCTTATCTACGTTAAAATAGAATCTTTTCCCAAACCCAACACCAATGCCAATCTCAAATCCAAGAGAATTGATAGAACACTAATTCGAATCCAGATTTGAAATCAACAACAAATTCAATCCCATATTCTGTATCAACTCCAAGTTCTAATTAAATTTAAAACAAATATCAAATTAGCTGAAATCCAGTTCAAGACCAGAAGAAATTCAATCCAAATTCAGTCAAAATCTAGTTTATATGCAGTTTAGGTTGAATTCGAGTCCAGTCTAAATCTAATCCTTATTCAAATGCCATTCAAATTCTTTTTAAACTTAAGTCCAGATCCAGTTGAAAAACGGTTGAATTCCATTCCAATTCCAGTAGTGATGTAGTTCTCATTTAGGCCAATTGCAATTCAATTTCTTCTATATTTATTGCAGATCCAATCCAAACTAATTCAAACCTAGTTCAACTCCAAATCATTTCAAATCTAGTCGAATTCAATTTGAATTCCGTTCTAACTCAAAACAAATGAAATCCCATTTCAAGTAATTTCAAGTCATGAACCACTTAAAATACAATCAAAACACGGTCCAAACAAAGATCAAAGCGAGATAAAATCAACTCTGAATCTAGCGTTGTATCTGAATTTATTATAAATCCATTCCTAATTCATTTCAAATCCGATCAACATTCAACAGAAAATTTCGTTCAAATCAGGTTAAAATTGAGCTCGTATGTAGTAAAAATACAGTTCCGAACCTATCTATCCCAAATACAACCGATATCCGATCAAAATCTAATTTGCAACTCAGTCCATCCGAGTACACTCCGAGTTTTATTTCAATCCGTTCCAAATCTTATCCAAATCAATCTGAACAATGCATCTAAACCATTTCAAAACAAATCCAGATCAAATCCAAATTCAATCAAAATTCAATCCAAATTAATTCTAAATCGACCTAATTCACGCATGAATCAATTTGAAACCAATCTTAATTCTGTCTGAATCTAATTTATCCTAATCTGTTTAACAATCCAATCAAAATTAAATTTATTTAAATTAAACTAAAAAATTAAGTCCCATGAAAATCAAATCAATATGCAATTAAAAGCTGTTTTTTCTTCAGTTCAAAATCCAGTCCAAAATTGTTAAAATCCTGTCATATTCAACTCAAATCTGCTTTCCAAACATAATCTTTTCAAATTCGGTCTGAATCCAAGTCCCAAAGACAATCCGAATCAAAATTACATAGAGATCGAATACAACACAAATCTAGTTTATATCAATTTCAGTTTATATTCTGTTGAAACACAAGAAGTATTTACATCACTTCCTTTTAATATCCATTTCAAGTATGATTTCTTTCGCCTCTAGTCAAATTCCAGTTCGAATGAAATCGAAATCAATATCGAATCCAGTCTGAATTTGTTCCAAATCTAGTTTAAAATAATTGCAGATCCTCTCCCGATTCGGCCTTAACCCAATCAAAATCTTTCAGAAGTCTACACCAGCGAAAATCTCATTCATATCCAATCCTAATTCATTATAAATTCTGTCATAATTTATTTTAAACTCACTTCAAATCTGGTTGAAATATATTTAAAAGCCAAATCCAGTCAAAAACTTATCAAATTCCTGCTGAGAAGCAGTGTAGACCTAATCCAATTCAAATCTACTGAATTTTTTTTAATATCAGTCAAAACCCACAAAAACTTCATTTCAAATAACATCCCGGAAAAGTTTATTTGAAATCTATTAGGCATTCAGGCTAAATGTAATTGAAGTCTATTGTGATCCCCGTAGCTCTGTGGTTAGCGATGTCGGTCGGTTAGCTCTCCCACATGGTTGTGATATCGGGTTCGATTCCCGATCGAGTCAAGGAACTTTTCGAGCTGGAAATTTTCTCGACTCAGCACTGGGGCACGGTGTATCGTTAGTAGTATCAAACACATATCAAAATTTAGAACAGTATAATAACAAACATTGTTAGAAATAGCAGGTTTTGATAAAAACGAAAAATTAGTTAGACTTGTTTCAGAGCTACTTCATTTCAGGTGTTGTTATTATAACTCATTCGGATTCAATTTTGTTATTAAAATTATATGGAAAACATGTTATGTGTATCTCGCGTTGATAGAATTTTGTATTTTTTAGTTCTGCTCTTCTGATCGGGTTGGCTGTGAAGTCTGTGTATAATAAACAGAAGGTCGAATTCCGAAACGGAATGTAGCACCAAGGCTTTGCTTTGGATGAGAGCCCGGTTGCTCTGGTTGTCAAAACGCAATGAGATTTTTCGTATATTTATATCAATACTTAACGGGGGAAATAACATATCTAAGCAAAAACCTGAATTAATCCACCTAGCGGTGAGACCCAGCCTTTCTCCTTCGAACTTATAATTTGTTAAAATCGACTTACTTCAACGCTTAAAATATACACCTTGATTATTTCTGCTGGATTTGGTTATTCATTCGAAACAACAAATTTTTCGTAGTCAACAGCACAACCGAACATTTAATATTTAACATATCATCGGCTTCGTGCAAGACTGGCAAAACTCAAAATTTTGCATTTTTATGTTTTTGATAGCAAACGATGCCAAATACTGTTAAGTTTCATCACACGAAATCCCATTTCGAAAATCACAAAAATTCCAGAGTTATGAGTAGAAGTGCCTTTGCTGCACAAATCGAAATTTTTCCTTGAAGTTAGTAAAAATAAGGTTTTAACTTGGACAACGTGAGCACGTAATATGTGCATAATAGACCCAAAGGTGTTTAATGAGGATTGGTAATCTTAAATTTTGAAGTTTCCTTGAAAATCGAAAACTAAATTTTTGACGCAAATTTTCAAACGCGTTTCTCTCGAAACTATGTTTTTTGAGTTGTGCCAGTGTTGCACGAAACCGACGATATGAATATAAATTAACACATATACATGAAAATAACATTAAATTCTTTCAACTATGTGATGCGATTTTGTTTTTGATTCAGATTCTTCAAGTCAACGTTGGTCAGTAGATTTCAAATAATGTATATTTAAGTGTTGTTCCTTATACATTAATTTGAATGATCTTATCAGTGAAATTGAAATGCTTTAACGCAGTTGATATTACTGATCGTTTCTGAGAGACATCCAATGAATGGCCAAATATCAATCAATATGGGTTCTTGAAACCTAGATTATACCCAGTGACCAGAATCCGACCCAAAACCCAATTTTCAATCCAGATGACCACTTCTGGTTGCCTGATAACCATAAAATCATAAAATCCATTATAAAATTACCGAACTGCCTAATCTGGGTATTTCTATGGCGAAGATGGTGACAGTTTCCGATCAAAAGCCTAAAGTGACAAATATCATGTAATACGATTTGGGGAAGCGGTATGATACTCTGAGGCCAGAAATCATCTTCAGACGCCATTTTAAATTTCTAGACAGTAGCTTCCGGTTTCTACCAGTCTAAAAGGGACAAACATTACCCAATGTGAGTTTTTCAGTTCCCGGGATGATGCTCAGAGACCAGGAATCAACTTCATACTTCATTTTGAAATACGAACTTGCGACACCTGTTTTCTTTAAATAAGTCGGGTAATCTTTGAAAGAAGAGATTTTCAATATTTTTACAATTTAACACATAATGGATAAAATAAAAGTCCGATTGCACTTGGCAACACAAGTGTTGCCCCGAAGGTCAAACTAAGAAAAAATGAAAAATTATAGCATTTCCTGTGAAGTTTTTTCTTTCTAGGGCAATTATTATGAGCTTTGGAGCAGCATTTCTTTCGATTTTGTCAACCAGTGTTATAATCAAATTAAATGGCTACCAATAAAGCAACAAAATCTTCAATTCAAAAATAAGATTGTTGAAATCAGTGATGCCATCTTTGGCAAAACGAGTTAATTTAACAACGTCAGCACGAACATAAATTTGTTTTTTTTCAGCCGCACTGGTGCAATATGCAACACGCAACAGCGTAATAAACTGTGGTGCTTCTGATATCACAAGAAGAATTTGATTGTTTTCCTTCCAAACCCGCAACACGATACAACGAGTTGTTTTGTTGCGTGGATGAGTCGGTCCGGTTCCATTGCTCGCCAAAATGAAGTGCGATCCATTTTTGGTCGTCGATGCTTTTTTTTGCACGAGGTATACGAAAAACCGTGCAAAAACCCGTGTTATTTGGAGAGACCGTCTAATAAAGACGTGTAAAATATCCGTCTAAGAGAGATCGTGCAAAAACAGAATCCGGTGAAGACGAAAAACTAACGCTAAGAAGAAAAACGAGATTTTATTTAAAAGTTTTTCGCGTAGCTTCTATCTCTATTAGCAATACCTTGACGAGTGACAGAAAAATTGACGGTTCCGCATCATGCGTCAGGACAGCGGGCGAATTTTCGGACGCGTTTGTAACGTTGGATGGTCTGAAGCAAGGTGACGGGCTCTCGAACTTGCTGTTCAACATAGCTTTGGAAGGTGCAATACGAAGGACAGGTGTGCAGAGGAGCGGCACCATCATCACTAAGTTTCACATGCTTCTGGGCTTTGCGGATGACATTGATATAAATGGTGTTAACCGTAGAGCAGTTGGGGAGGCCTTTACGGCTCTCAAAAAGGAAGCTGTGAGAATTGGACTCACCATAAACACTGCCAAAACGAAGTACCTGGTGGCTGGCAGAGAGCGTGGTAGTTCTACGGGTGTTGGTGCTGCGGTGGAGATGGATGGGAATACTTTAGAAGTGGTCGCCGAATTTGTTTATCTTGGTACTCTCGTGACATGTGACAACGAGGTGAGCCGCGAGGTGAAGAGGCGGACTGCGGCGGCGAATAGGGCTTATTACAAATTGCGAAGCCACCTTAGGTCCCGTATCCTACAGATCCGTACGAAATTTGCGCTCTATAGGACTCTGATCCTCCCGGTGGCACTTTACGGACATGAATCGTGGACGTGGAAGGAGGCCGATCGACGAGCGCTTGGGGTCTTCGAGCATAGAATCCTGCGATCAATACTCGGAGGCAAACTAGAGAACGGGGTGTGGCGCAGGCGTATAAATCACGAGCTGTACGAAGTATAAAAACACGCTGATATTGTCAAACTGATGAAACACGGCAGGTTACAGTGGGCTGGCCATGTAGCACGGATGGAGGATGAGAGACCGGCAAAGATAACATTTAGTAGAGAACCGGATAGTGGCGACGACTTCGAGGCAGACCGCGCACGCGCTGGATTTGTGCTGTCGACAAGGATGCCAGAGCAGCGGGTGTAAGGGGAGACTGGAGAGTAGCAGCCCAAGACCGAGTTTTGTGGAGACGTATTCTGGATTCGGCATAGGATCTTAATGATCTGTCGCCATAAAAGTGAAGTAAAGTAAGTAATAGATCCCGAGCATCGCCGGGAACGTTCAACTAGTTTCAAGTATTAACTTAGCGCTTAGTTTTGAGACTATTACCAACGTTTTGATGAGGGGTAGAAAAATGATAACTACTTCAATTGAATGATTTTAGGGTGCTTAAAAGCGCCCACATGTTCAACAGTGCTACAGGTATGCTTGTATGACGATACTTCCCACACAGACAGAGAAATCTACTTATCGCTGTGGAAGGTGATCTCAAATCACCAGTGTGGTCCACCAGTTTTATTTGTAACTTACTTATTTTACCTTACTTTTATGATGAAAGGTCGTTAACGACTCACAACTTCATTCAAAATACGTCTCCATATCACCCGAATATTCTCTACCCATTCCCGATATTCTACCCCAATAGACCCTTATACCCACGATCAGGCGTCTTCATGTACACTCCATTTCCAATTTTTCGCCAAGCTTTGAACGCAGAATCCAAGTACTTACCAGCCGGCCTTCAATATCGACCAACACTCATGGCCGTAGAGTCCCGAGAGAATCAGCGTAGGCTACCATTGTTGTCACCAAGGTACAAAAATTCGTCGACTACTTCATAAATTCTCTCATCTACAACAATCTCCGTACCAAAACTCAACGAACCTCAACGCTCTCTACCAACCACGAACTGCTTTGTTTTGGTTGAGTTGATGGTAAGTCCGAAACTCGCTGCTTCCTTCATAAAGGGCACGAATGCCTCTTCCACTGCTTTGCGGTTGATAACGACAAACCAAGGAGCCTCAATGCACCGTCCAACGTAATTTTGAACAACAGATTCGAGAGCCCGTCACCTTGCATCGGACCGTCCAAACGTTTCGCTGTGAAATCGTGTTCGAACATGATCTAGAATAACTCGTTATGCTTAACTGAATCGCATGCCGCCTTGAAGCCTATAAACAGGTGATAAATATGCAAGTTTACTTTTCACTGTGAGATTTTCAAACAAATCTTTCTACCAATTATAAATTTGGGATGTGTAGAAAATGTTTTAGAGGTTACCGTAAAATGGAATGAATAGAAACAGTGGGGCGAACAAAAACAGAACTTCTGAACTTGAAAAATGTCATTACAAGTTTCTAATAACATCAAAGAATCAAGTAAGATAATTTTCTCGGATTGTTTAATTGTAACCAAGTACTTGAAGTACTCATTTATGGGTTAAAAGCACTACCGTCAGTTAGTTAAAAAAAAAACACAAAATGGAAACTCAAGTTCAGAGCGAATCTTTGCCTATCGAAAAACTTTGCCTATGAAAGCTCTTTTGTTCTACTCTGGGCTAGTACGTGTACTGTACTGGGTCGGTAGCAACGCATTTCAAGTTTAAACGATGAAGTTGAGAATTACTGTAAGGTATTTATCAACATTTTACTTATGTTTCATGGAAAACTCCCGGTTCACAAATTTGCGAATAGAAACAACGCCACAGTGAATAGTTTCACACAAATACAAGTAGTTTTGAAAAATGAATTCATATTTTTATGTAAAATGATACCTGAATCATATTTTTTATGTAAAATGATATCTGAAACATTCTCAGCCTATTTTGGTCAGGATTGTAAGTCCTGACCAAAATAGGCTGAGAAGGTTCAAAAACGTACAAAAATCCGGATCCACTCCGCCTGATGCAATCTGCATGAATGTTACCTACATAAAAACTGTCCCTTTGTCAAGCGAAATATGAAATTAACTACCTCAGCTTCTATCAGAACCCTATTTAGCAGACAACCAAGCTAAAAGACAAAAACTTGACGAAAATTTGACAAAGGCATCAACAACCCGAATGAAACGGACCAAGATTCCAGTTCTACCAGCACGAAGTTTAACTGGATGCCGTATCTAGACAAAATACAAGTAGACCCTGAGTCGGTAGAAATGATTGACTCAATACGGAATCCTTTCGTTCCTAACTCTAGGATATATCCATACATTAAGATGACATTCATGAATATTATCAAGCATTTCCGCTATTTAAATACATTTTAATTTTTTTTTCACCTTGTATCGATAAAGATGATGCAATTGTTATTTATCTCTATACATAATGAAATTCAAATTTTCCATCAGAACAGGATAAAATGCTGGGTTGAAAAAAAGCAAACATTTTTTTCAATGAAAGACAAATCAAATTGTCAAATTGTTATTTACACCATTGATAGAGAAAGGCTAGACCCATGGTTTGAAAATTTTATATTCGTTATAAACATTACAGTATTTTTCGTACACTGCAAAATTTAGCGGAGACTGTTTCTATTCACCCCATTTTACGGTATTTTATCCAATGGTGGTTGAAAAACATGCTTCATAATTTCGTCATTTTCATATCACCTTTGTACTCTACGAGTTTCAAAGAAGCTATACTCAAAGATGTATCGTACGATTTTGACCAGAGATGTAATATGACCTAACCAATCAAATGGTGTACTCAGATCTTTTGGTGCACTTTTTTCTAAACGGTCTAGGGAGGGTCCGTGTTATATACACCCTGCTGCGCAAATCTGCTTGCTTCTGGTCGATCTAGTTTCAATTATATCATCCTCCTGTTACAGCGACCGAATAAACAAAGAAGACTTAATTTCTGCATGCTAGCGTTCGTATGTGACTACTGAGAGTTATACTTCCGGTGGGGGTGTTGTTGGACACCTGAGCGAGCAAAACAACAACAAATCCTTCACAAAGTTAAATCATTTGTATACTTTAGTGGCGGCTGTGCTAGGGACGAAAGGTCTAGTTAGCAAACCAAAGCAAAACCTTGGTGCTACATTGGGATTCAGAACTCGACCTTGTGGTTATTGTACACAGACTTCGCAGCAAACTGTTAAGTGTACTAGACAATTTCTATCCTACTGACTCTAACCTACGACGACTGGCTTGTTAGGCCAACACCTCGAGACCAGGCTGGGGAGTTTAGTCAGCATCTGGACAATATATGGGTCAGAATTCGTGAAACGGATCACTAAAAATCGCGATGTCAATTTTTTTTCAAATAAGTATTAAAAACTTCAAGAGTTTCTCTAGCAAACTTGATTTTCTAATTTTTATTGAATTTGAGAAAGTTTACAAGTTGTTATTGTCATTTGAAATTCAGATCAAAATTGTTTTTAAACAGACATAGCATTGGAAATGTTGCATCGAATGTTCTGGGGCACTGAAAAATCTGAAAAAAATCACAGGTATTTTTGACGAAATTTCGAAGCTGCCCTGAAAATTTCGTGGTGGTGTTATTTTTTTATCAAAAGATGTGGGCTTTCAAAGTTGGTGCCGAACGCCAATAACAACTTGTTAACATACTCAAATTCAATAAAAATTGGAAAATCAACTTCGCTAGTGAAACTCTTGAAGTTTTTAATACTTATTTGAAAAAAATTGACATCGCGATTTTTAGTGATCCGTTTCACGAATTCTGACCCATATGTCTGTTGGTTGGAAGCAAATAAATGACTTGATATAAGAATGAAGGAAAATCATTGGAAATTGAATGAGTTTTGAGCATGAGTAAGTGAACAATTTTTGTGACGCTCTCGATGTTTTTGGTTTTTCAATTTGCTTTCTATGTTTCCGTAAGACGTAATTCAACGCAAAAAAAGGCGGAGCCACTTACAACATGGTACTGAAATAAACATCGTGAACAGAGAGCGAGTTCGTGATTGGTCAACCGCTGCTTTTCCAAACGATTTTGGCTCCGGTGAACCGGTTTGCAATAGAAAAGATAGATTTTTTTTATACCAAAAGTATAATGCAACCTCCACCTTTCGATCAAGTCCTCTGCGTTCGAAACCCGTTAGTAGTGTCTCCAGAACTTTTTCTTACAAAGTTCTCTTATATGGGTTAATTGCGACAGATGGAACCTGTAACAGTTTGTAGAACTTCAGCTTAGCTTTGACAGAAAGTATTGACATTATGCCTCCACTTACCCCTATTTACCCTATACTCTCTTTAATTTATCGGAAAAAAGCTAATAATGCTATAACTTTGTAAAGAAGTTCTAAAAGTGTGTGACTTTTGGCAAAAATGTGTGTTTTATGTGCCTCAAAGATTCCTTAGAACAACGTTCTTTTGTAAAATGCCATTAACAAAAGTGAAATACAAAAAACTACATTTAAAGTCACCCACATTTAAAATATTTTATAACTCTGAATTCAATAAAGATATGAATTTTGTTAATTCAGAAAAGTTTCATATTTTTACATGCTCAAAAACTTTGCCGAATAAATTATTCCTCTATCTCTTAACATAGAAAAGTTTTCTATCATAGGAAGCTTGAAACAACTTTTGACACTTTGAAATTATGCGGTTCATTCATACAAACATTTGCTTCGAAGACGCTATCTAGGTAGGAGGGTAAAAATTGCTAAGGAATTAAGTTCCACTTTTTGTCAGTTGGGTTTGTGTCGTTAAACTGGTTGGAAACTCAGTCATCCAACGCTTCACTTAAATTTGTTATGAACAGCGTAGCAAACTTTATTTTAATGTGGTTTGCCATCTTTCCTAGAACCAATTTCAAATCATTATTTTTTTCAATTTGCTCGATTACCACCTGCTTCGAAGGCTCATTAAAAATATAATATCTCTCCAAAGGGAACTCCAGAACGCGAGAAAAAAAATCGTAAACATCTTACAAGCAAAAGCAAGTTTCAAAATTTAGAAAAAAAAACTTGTAGGTATTGCTATATCTATGAAAATATTTTTCTCAAATTTTAGAATATTTTATTGGAATTTTATTAAGATGGTTCACGAATAATACCTTAAGAATTTCATACAAATTGTGAATTGTTATATTTTATTTATTTTTGTTGTTTGCTTGTTCGGACATCACACGAATGGCTATTTTTGGTACAAATTTTATTTGCACTGAATTAAATCCGTACCAAAGTAGCAAATATTTGCTTTGTCTAATACCTGCTTAAAGTTTCTCCGTAAAATGTAATGGAGTTCCGAAGTTTTGTTTTAGCTGGCAAAGCTATTCTACATTTTTTTTTTCAAATTTTTCATATATGATTATGAAAAAAAAAAAAACTTGAAAAACTGACTTGTGCATATAAATGGTAAATACCTCAGCTTTTTTTCCTAACTCTATCATTATTTTTTTTTTCTGCCTGGCTCTGACGAAAGAGGTTTATTACCGAAAAATTCGTATAACTTAGTAATTCAAAATTAACTGTATGTTAGCAACTGGTATTCTTGACCTGTTTTTCAAACCACTATTAAAGTCAAATCAAAAGCTTCCTCTCTGCCAATGAGAACATTCCGAACTCATCGCGAAACGCAATCAAACGCTGCGCGCCTCCGCGCTCATTTTTGATCTGTACGCGGCAGACAGCCAGGCCGCTTTCGAGCCCAGTCTCTTCACGCTGATTGCACCTCATAAAGGATTCATCTTCATCAATAACAGATCTCTCTGCCGGGGCGAACGATAAACTCGCAATATCAATATTGAATATCTGAATATCGAGAAACCCGAGAGTAGCAGCAGCAGCAGTGGCAACGGGCTAGGGAAAGACAAACCAACAATGGATGGCCGATCATTGGTGCTGTTGTTCCGGTGGTAGACAGCGGTGCCCGCCTTTGGGGTGATGAGAACAAAAAAAAAACGGCCATATAAAAGAAGGAGCAAACCCAAGGAAAGCTGGAATTGGTTGGAATTTTCTGCTGTGTTTCCGACAGGCACTATTGCGTGACTTGTGTGTGGGTTCGACCGGCCGGTTGGTGCTTTTATTATCCGTTGATGCGAGATGAGTACCCCGCAGAAGAAGAGAAAAAGTATTGGAGCCCGAGGCCAAACGCACATTCACGCACATAGGTGTGGACTGTGGGGCGGGGGATGCGGCTGGGGGTCCGGTCTAACACCCGCACGACCGACGGGTTGTGCACTGTGTTTTCGCCTCTTTTCAATCAACTAACGCAACCATTGATGTTCAGCCTGCCAGTGAGGCTCTGGAAAGAGCTCATTAGGGCGGTGATTCGAAACGTTGCGCACGGACGGTGAGTTTCAATTAATTACGCAGGTTTTTTTCCTGCGCCCGTGTTATACACAGAATTCGGAACGGAAGAAGAAACAAACGCAATTGATTGAAATCGGGAAAGTCATTAAAAGCACAGCTGAAATTAATGCTGTTTTATGTGGCGCTTCAAATCTGCGATGAGCACATTTTAGGTCAATTCAGGTACACGAAGCATTCAGTTAGGGAATTGTTCGTATTCAATTCCAAATTCAATTTTATAACATTTTACATTTATTTGATACTTTTTTCAATCTGGGAAAAAATAGAGGAAAAAAAACCCAAATGCCTAAATGAGTAATTAATTAATCGTTAGTAAATTTATCAAATAGTATTGTTGAGAAGATTGCTTAGAATGTTTTTTTTTTACCAGCTATACAAATCGCTATTGTCCTTTAATTTGTGAATAGATAGTAGCGCTTCGCAACGGATGATTTCAATACCACAAACAATGATGACGAGGTCGATTTCACCGTTTTGTTTTGTGTGTGAGAATAGGAAAACAATAATAAACGAGCCACCGGCGGTGCATCCGAAACTGAATAAATTTCACCGCCCGGTATTTGGTCCACTCTATTGTAGGTGTATTATTTATTTTCGATCGCAAAATATGGACGCAAAAGATTGATGCTCTTCGTGCTGTGTTTGTGTTGACCCTGTTCGAAACCGACCGGGATTTTCATTAAATGTACGGAAATTGATATGTAATTCCACCAATCTGGTTGCCAGATAACCTCTGCGACAGGGGCAATTCAATGCCAAAAATAAACAAACCCGCACGTTAAATTACAAATTCCGTTCGATGCTCCGGCCATAATTACTTCTGTTTATGCTGTATTATGAAAATAAATTATAGCTGCGTTCGAATGTTTGAACATAATATTTCAAACGTGTATTCTTTATCAACCTCACTGGCACAGAAGGTGCGTTGTAATTCGGTCAGCCTCAAACCCCCCTCTCGTTTTTATTCGTGTCCCATTACAGAATGCCGCCAGGTGCTGGCCCTGCAGCTGACAGATATCACTGTTCCGGATGTAGTCGACTATCGGGCCACGGTGACGCTGTCCTGCTCGTACGACTTGGGACCCCACCAGCTAAACTCCGTCAAGTGGTACAAAGGAAATCAGGAATTTTTCAGGTAGGATCGCATTTCCAATTATTACCTACTGTCCCTCCCTTTTCCTCTTACCTTTCACTCTCTCTCTATCTCACACAACAACTGATATAATTAGCGAAACTAAAATTGCCTTCATCCGGATTCGCACAGATACGCTCCGATGCTTAGCCCCAAAATAAAAACCTTTCCGGTGGAGGGAGTCGTCCTGGCGAACGAGAACCTTTGCCACCAGCACCTGTGCCAGATTCGGTTGACCAACCTGGAGCGGCGTTCCGGTGGCGAGTATCGGTGTGAAATTTCCGGCGATGCGCCCAAATTTGCGCTCGCTAACGGCAGTCGGAACATGACGGTAGAAGTGCTGCCACAGCACGACCCCATCATCAGTGGGCTGGCCGCGACCTACTATCCGGGGGAGACGATCGAGGCGAACTGCACCTCGGACATGTCCAGTTTAGCCACGCGACTGTACTTTTTCGTCAACGAAAAAGCGGTAAGAGCGAAATGCGGAACCTTCCCCGCTATAATGTCACAATGCGCACCGTTTCGAAAAACGACGCTTTGATGCAGCACCAGTAGCAGCCTAACGAATATTGCATTTGGTTGTATCGCTTCTATTCCCCGTAGGTTCCCATCGAGTACCTTCAGCCGCTGCAGGAGACTACGCTGGAGAGCGATAGTTTCGTGATGAGATACCGCATCCTGGAAATGCACCTTCCGGTGGATCGGTTATTCCCCAAGGGGGTGGACCGCACCATCCTGCACATCAAATGCATTGCGGCGATTGATGCAGTTCGGACGGCCGGACGTGAGGCGACCGCACTGGTTGCTGTGCAAAGCCATCGCTGGTCCTGGATTATTGGCGGAATGCACAGCGGGACTCACCAGCAGCATCCAGCGCGGATTACAGCCGGTAAGTTTGTGCGATACGAGCTGACACACATTGGCAACTGACAAGCCTTGAACATCCAATCTACCAACCAACGCCGGGGTCGCCGTTTTTGGTGCGTCGATTTGCTTCCCGGTTACAGACGGCATGTGTAACACTTGACGATTCCATTAAGCGAAGACTGCACCGAACCGAACCGAAACTTCCGCAGCAATGCAAACACACTCAGGCAAATCGCAAACGAGCATTAATCAACAACATCAAGCTCATTTCATCCGGCTTGAATCCACTCGCAAGGCTACCATCTTGATCAGCTTAGGCTCCGTGATTGATCAAGCAAACAGGTTACTTTGTATCTACTACAGCAGCTACCGGTTGTCGGTTGCAAATATTGTCCTGCGTTGAGTAATTGCTTCGCTAGCAAAGAAACCGCTTGGCTCAGTGAGTGGAGCTTACTTTCCTTTTGTTTGTGATGCTAATTTGAGACACAAGTATTGTCTTCTTGCTGCTTTTGCAGCACCATGTTTCTTGTGCAAATTTCAGTCATTATTTGTTTCTAGATAATAAATCATCATGCGTCTCCATATACTGAAATTAATAAAGGGGACGCGTGGTCAATAATGTTGTCTTCGAGCGGTACAAATAAAATTCCTACGCCTATCACAGTAAATTTTCTCTCGTTATCAACTTTTCTTCTTCTGGAAGAGCTTGCTTCTGGATCTTTCACTTTTAGAAGGGTCACTTGAACAGAAGATTCGCATTCACATTCACAAGAAGAAGTCGCAGTGTTTGTTTATATTAGCACATTACAAAGTAAATCTTTCGAATTTTTATGCGTATTGGTTCGCTTTGAGCAGTAAACCTGATAAACAAAAATTTTATGTTTTGACGTGGGGTTACGTCTTTGTTTCATATACTGGTATGCATTCTGTAAAATTGGAAATATAACTGGCAAGTGTTGCGTCAGATTTCAAACTATAATAAGAGCATAACCACATGATGGATAACAATAACCAATATGTTGTTAGATAGACAAAATGATGAACAATTTTGTAATACGCTAGTAATCTTTTTTTTTTCATTACAAAGCGGTGAAAATCGATAAAAAGTGTCAAGGACAACTTTACGCGAACAATGAATCAATCACATGCGAGCATTTCTAGCACAGACGACATGAATAGATATCAACCATTCCCTGTGATATTCTCTGTATCAACATAAAAAAAATTGACAGAATTTCCCCGTCCCAATAGGTCAATTTATGTTTGCTTCCATGAACCTAGACTAATTTGATGTGTCGAAGGTAAAGAGTTTTCGAAATTGTAATTTTTTTGTCCAATTAGTAAGATCTATTCAGAATCTTTTTTTTTTTCATTTGACATTTCAACATTGTTAGATAGTATTTTTTTTATTTTTAACTTTACGTATTTTGACGCAAAAACAAATTTCGTCGAGTTTGAAGGGGCAACAGTGGAGCCATTTAGAATTTTTGAGAAATCGCAAATTCTTGATGTTTTTTCGTCGCCATTTTGTTTTGAAGCCAAAAAAAATATAAAAAAAAAATAATAAAATATAAAAAAAATATAAAAATTCCAAGAGTTTTTCCACATATTAGCATTTACTTACCCATCTTTAAAAAAAACAGAAGTTAAATTGAACGAAAACTGAGCACAAAACGGTGATTCTACGAAAACAGTTTTGGCATGGTTTTAGTATATTTCATAAAACGGCGTCAAGAAAAACATCAAAAATTTCCAATTTCTAAAAAGTTCAAAATGGTGCCCTTAAGGCTAAATGTGTTCAAACTCGGGGAAATTTGTTTCTGCGTGAAAATGCGTTAAAAAATCATACATCGTCGGGATATACGTGCCGCGTAAAAAGAAACCACGTAAAAAAATCGCGTAAATTTCGGAATCCGCGTAAAAAAACCGCGTAGATTCCAAAATCTGAAAATAACCGCGTAAACAAACCGCGTAAAAAGCGACCTCAGTGTATATATTTGAGGTGCAAGTATTGCCTTTTCTGCTAATCATTGCAATGTTCTATACCACAAATTTATTTGACAATATTTTAATCACCATCCGTTTCTTGACAGTAAATCATAATGCGTCTCCATATAATAAAATTGTAGAGGGGACGCTTGGTAAACAGTGTTGTCATCGAGGGATATTAATAAAGGCAAGATATAAATCGAAGGGAAACTATTTGATATGTCGAAGTAACAAAAAATCCAGTAGGGGTACCTGGGGTTATAAGCATTGTTGAGGCAAGATGCACCCCATCTGATTTACAATGGAGAAACATTTTAATAACAAAAAAATGATTCTATTATTTGAATCTATGTTTTCTTTAGTCACCCTGTCATTTTGGCAGCACTAAAATGTCAGAAAATGTGAATCAATACATAAAAAAGTTCTTGTTGCATACGGTCTAATTTTCTTCTCGGCTAAATTAAGTGTTTTTAGCTCTTGAATTGAGGTTTATCATCAGCGAAAAGTGTTATTGCATCGAATATATGTCGAGCAACATATTTCTGATGAAATATTGGTAAGTTTCAATGAGTATCACCGTTATGTAACCTGAAACATTCTCTTATTACGTTCGCAGAATAACGCTTCCCTAAGCTCGGGGCAAAAGGACTCTTTGTAAACAAATTTTTTGCTTACATTTCATCTCGTTTCCAGCATTGTCCGGAATTCCAATCGGCGGTCATGGATCGTTCAACAGCTACGATCGGTGCTAGAGACAATCAAAAACAGTGTTTCCCAAAACCATGCCGCTCGAGTGTATTCCATAGAAAACCTTTTTGCCTTTATTTATTGGATGACAAAATGAGTCGTACTGCCCCAATATTGTAGTGCATTCTGCTCCGTAGACGGGGTGCATTTTACCTCATTTGCTTCTCTGGTGCTTCTTGTCCCTTTGTTGCGGTGTATTTTACCCCAGGAAGAGTGCATTTTGCCTCGATTGACGACTTTTATAAAATTATTACACTCACCTAAGAAATGTGTATTAACGTGTGAGGAAAAAAATCCGAACAACTTCTAAATTAGTCTACGATTCCAAAGTGCTGCACAAATCGAAAAATCCTTTTCCACAAAATGAAGATCCACTTTTATATAACTAGTAACTCGACTAGTTGATTCTGTCAAGTGAAACTTAGTTGGGAAAAAGGCGTGGTGGGAAGAAGATCGTCGTAAATTGATTTGCAATTTTTGTGAGCGAAATAAAGAAAAAATTAATGTGAAGTGTTCCACTAATCTAAAAATCTTGGATATAGAAAAAAACATTTATATACATTATTGAAGAACTCTTCGAGAATGGAGATACCTTCAAAAGAAAATCTGGCTCCGGACGAAAATGCACTTTGCAAGAGAGCAAAGTTCGAGCGAAGTTGAGAGCGGAAACGCCTGGTCGGTCGGCGTAATCATATCGTGAGCTGGGCAAAAAATATCCGATTGATTCAAAAACGGTGAACAAGTATGTGCATGAAATGGGTTCAAAACTTTGAATATAAGTACCATAAAAATGACAAAATAGTGTTTTGGCCAGACCTTGCGGCAAGACAATATCGGGTTTATTCCGAAAGGATACAATTCTCAAAATGTACCACAGCTGCAATCTATTGAAACATTCTGAGCAAATTTGAAGAGAATGGTCTACCATGAATAGTACAGAGCAAAAAACGTCGATTGTTTGATAAAAAGTAGGAGGGTGGTATTCAAGACACGACCGCATGACGTTGACTACCGTATTCTTAAAAAAAAAATATTCCATTGAAGCAAATAGTATAGGGAATTGCAACGCTTCTTTTACAAAACTTCTGTAACAAAATTTCGAGGCTCCAAAAGGTACCAGTTTCCGATTATTTTCGTCCAGAATTCCAGCCATTTTAGTATTTTGCAGTAGCCATTTATTACTAACAGCCACCAGCATAACGGGTGAAACCGGCACGAGATGACCGGTACTATTTTGTCTTTCCTCCTTTCAGCTGCTAACACCTAGCGCTGTCGTGAAATTAACATCAACATGAACATGCATTTTTGCAAGGTTTTTTTTCCGCTAGCAACAGCAATTGTAAAACATAAAATTCAACTAACCGCTTCTATTATAAAACTGCGAGGCACCAAAAGGTGCCAGTTGCCGATTTCTTGTTTACTGGTTTCCGTCCAGAATTCCAGCCATTTTAGTACTTTGCAGTAGCCACCAGCATCACGGATCAAACCGGCACGAGATGACCGGTACTATTTTGTTTTTCCTCCGAGCGTCCGTATGTATCCGGTACGGTTTAATAATGAAACTGATGGAGTGAAATGTTCGAACGATACGTTTTATACCAAGGCTTCGTCAGATAAATAGAAAGAGGAATGGGCTAAAAAGATGATGAAATGGCAGAGACAAATGTTTCTTGAAAGCTGCGCCGGCCGCTGTCGTAATATTAACACCAACACAAACATGCATTTTTGCAAGGTTTTTTTCCGCTAGCAGCAGCATTTGGTAAAACAGAAAATTCAATTAGCCGCTTCTGTAACAAAATTTAGAGGCACCAAAAGGTGCCAGTTGCCGATTATAGTTTCCTGGTTAGTCCGTCCAGAATTCCAGCCATTTAAGTGTTTTGCAGTAGCCATTTACTACTAAAGCCACCAGCATTACGGGTGAAACCGGCACGAGATGACCGGTACTATTTTGTATTTCCTCCTTTCAGCTGCTATCACCTAGCGTCCGCATGTCACTGGTGCGGTTTTGGAATCAGAATGATGGGGCGCCGGCCGCTGTCGTAAAATTAACACCAACAAAAAGATGCATATTTACAAGGTTTTTTCCGCTAGCAGCAGCATTTCGTAACAAAACAGAAAATTCAATTAGCCGCTTCTGTAACAAAATTTCGAGGCACCAAAAGGGGCCAGGTGCCGAATATATCCATGTTTTTGGTCAGTCCGTCCAGAATTCTTTCAAGATAGCGTCCGTATGTAGCCGGTACGGTTTAGTAATGAAACTGATGGGGTGAAATGTTCGAACGGTACGTTTTATACCAAGGCTTCGTCAGATAAATTAAAAGTGGGATGGGCTACGCAAATTATGGAATGGAAGAGACAAATGTTTCTTGAAAGCTGCGCCGGCCGCTGTCATAATATTAACACCAACACAAACATGCATTTTTGCAAGGTTTTTTCCGCTAGCAGCATCATTTGGTAAAACAGAAAATTCAATTTGCCGCTTCTGTAACAAAATTTAGAGGCACCAAAAGGTGCCAGTTGCCGATTATATTTTCCTGGTTAGTCCGTCCAGAATTCCAGCCATTTAAGTGTTTTGCAGTAGCCATTTACTACTAAAGCCACCAGCATTACGGGTGAAACCGGCACGAGATGACCGGTACTATTTTGTATTTCCTCCTTTCAGCTGCTATCACCTAACGTCCGCATGTCACTGGTGCGGTTTTGGAATCAGAATGATGGGGCGCCGGCCGCTGTCGTAAAATTAACACCAACAAAAAGATGCATATTTGCAAGGTTTTTTCCGCTAGCAGCAGCATTTCGTAACAAAACAGAAAATTCAATTAGCCGCTTCTGTAACAAAATTTCGAGGCACCAAAAGGGGCCAGGTGCCGAATATATCCATGTTTTTGGTCAGTCCGTCCAGAATTCTTTCAAGATAGCGTCCGTATGTAGCCGGTACGGTTTAGTAATGAAACTGATGGGGTGAAATGTTCGAACGGTACGTTTTATACCAAGGCTTCGTCAGATAAATTAAAAGTGGGATGGGCTACGCAAATTATGGAATGGAAGAGACAAATGTTTCTTGAAAGCTGCGCCGGCCGCTGTCATAATATTAACACCAACACAAACATGCATTTTTGCAAGGTTTTTTCCGCTAGCAGCATCATTTGGTAAAACAGAAAATTCAATTTGCCGCTTCTGTAACAAAATTTAGAGGCACCAAAAGGTGCCAGTTGCCGATTATATTTTCCTGGTTAGTCCGTCCAGAATTCCAGCCATTTAAGTGTTTTGCAGTAGCCATTTACTACTAAAGCCACCAGCATTACGGGTGAAACCGGCACGAGATGACCGGTACTATTTTGTATTTCCTCCTTTCAGCTGCTATCACCTAGCGTCCGCATGTCACTGGTGCGGTTTTGGAATCAGAATGATGGGGCGCCGGCCGCTGTCGTAAAATTAACACCAACAAAAAGATGCATATTTACAAGGTTTTTTCCGCTAGCAGCAGCATTTCGTAACAAAACAGAAAATTCAATTAGCCGCTTCTGTAACAAAATTTCGAGGCACCAAAAGGGGCCAGGTGCCGAATATATCCATGTTTTTGGTCAGTCCGTCCAGAATTCTTTCAAGATAGCGTCCGTATGTAGCCGGTACGGTTTAGTAATGAAACTGATGGGGTGAAATGTTCGAACGGTACGTTTTATACCAAGGCTTCGTCAGATAAATTAAAAGTGGGATGGGCTACGCAAATTATGGAATGGAAGAGACAAATGTTTCTTGAAAGCTGCGCCGGCCGCTGTCATAATATTAACACCAACACAAACATGCATTTTTGCAAGGTTTTTTCCGCTAGCAGCATCATTTGGTAAAACAGAAAATTCAATTTGCCGCTTCTGTAACAAAATTTAGAGGCACCAAAAGGTGCCAGTTGCCGATTATAGTTTCCTGGTTAGTCCGTCCAGAATTCCAGCCATTTAAGTGTTTTGCAGTAGCCATTTACTACTAAAGCCACCAGCATTACGGGTGAAACCGGCACGAGATGACCGGTACTATTTTGTATTTCCTCCTTTCAGCTGCTATCACCTAGCGTCCGCATGTCACTGGTGCGGTTTTGGAATCAGAATGATGGGGCGCCGGCCGCTGTCGTAAAATTAACACCAACAAAAAGATGCATATTTGCAAGGTTTTTTCCGCTAGCAGCAGCATTTTGTAATAAAACAGAAAATTCAATTAGCCGCTTCTGTAACAAAATTTCGAGGCACCAAAAGGGGCCAGGTGCCGAATATATCCATTTTTTTGGTCAGTCCGTCCAGAATTCTTTCAAGATAGCGTCCGTATGTAGCCGGTACGGTTTAGTAATGAAACTGATGGGGTGAAATGTTCGAACGGTACGTTTTATACCAAGGCTTCGTCAGATAAATTAAAAGTGGGATGGGCTACGCAAATTATGGAATGGAAGAGACAAATGTTTCTTGAAAGCTGCGCCGGCCGCTGTCATAATATTAACACCAACACAAACATGCATTTTTGCAAGGTTTTTTCCGCTAGCAGCATCATTTGGTAAAACAGAAAATTCAATTTGCCGCTTCTGTAACAAAATTTAGAGGCACCAAAAGGTGCCAGTTGCCGATTATAGTTTCCTGGTTAGTCCGTCCAGAATTCCAGCCATTTAAATGTTTTGCAGTAGCCATTTACTACTAAAGCCACCAGCATTACGGGTGAAACCGGCACGAGATGACCGGTACTATTTTGTATTTCCTCCTTTCAGCTGCTATCACCTAGCGTCCGCATGTCACTGGTGCGGTTTTGGAATCAGAATGATGGGGCGCCGGCCGCTGTCGTAAAATTAACACCAACAAAAAGATGCATATTTGCAAGGTTTTTTCCGCTAGCAGCAGCATAAACATCGGAAACAGAAAGTGACAACAACAATAACAACAAAGTCAGATCGATTGTATCCGTTAGTGTCGACTGTGCTTGGGAAGAGAGGTAGTGATTGGCTGCGCGGTATGATTTAGACAATCGATATTAATTACCAATTTTTCAATAGTGTATCTCAAACAATAGTTTGTTTTTGTTACATAAATTTAACCGTAAAAGAATTTCTGATCGATTGATGCCAAAACCTCGAAAACCTGATTATAGATGACTGCAAAATAAGCGCTCAAAACCTGACCACTTTTCTCTGGTTTTCCCTGGTTGAATTACTAGATTTTTAAATTCAGGGGCCTAACTTCGATATAGACGTTAGTCAACGTCAAAAAATCAAGAAGGAGCTCAAAACAATTGAAACATCCGGAATTCAGGAAGCTATAAAGCAAGTACCCCAGAGGATCAGGAAATCAGCGCGATGTGGAACTGAGTTTTTCCTATGGGGTTTGTTAATGAGTTACATTACTTGAATAAATAAACAAGTATAGAAAAATAAGTTGCGCAAGATTTTAATTTGGAATTGAAAGTTTGTTCGGATTTTTTTCCTCATACGTTATGCATTTTCTCTAATGTTTCAGATGCGAGTTTGAACGAATAAATAAGGGTTTTTATAATTTGATCAGTATATAACATTGGTTTTATCTCTCAGCTTTAACAAAAATATACTCTGCTTTAGTTAACTGTTGCCTTTTACCCCAGGAACCCCTACTCGACAAATTTGGTTCTCTAGTTACTGTTTCCTTTTCTCTTGATTCGTTCACAATGACTTGCTTCTGGTCCTTTCAACTGAAGAAAGGTAACATAAACCAACAACTCCTCGCCTGAAATCCTTCTTGTAATAGGATACGCCGCTTATAATATTACTTTTCTTTCATGATATTATTTGCAGATTCCTTTTTCATTCTTGATAGTGTTTACTTTACTACGGTACATCAATCAATGTATTATTCTACAGTTATATATTATTTCGTGTTTTTAGTAAGCGTGCTGATGAGACTAAGTAGCATTTTTGTATACATTGTGTTTGAATTTACTCGTGTAAACGAAAGAAATTGTACAACAAATTACACTTAAAAGTATTGAGTTTTAAAACATAATTGCGATTCCTACTATTTTTTTTATTTGATTGGTTGCGATAGTATTTTTAGAACAATATTTACTTTTTAAATGGCAAGAATGCAGGAATGAATGAAACTATTTCTTTGCTATAGTACCGTCTTAAACTTATTTTTTAATTTTATGCACCCTTATAGTTTGGCCAAATTTCAAATACAGGTCGGACTCGATTATAAAGAGACTCCATTATATATTAACCTCGATTATATATGATTCGATTATATATAATTTTAGACTCGATAATATATAAAAGCAAAAAAAAAATTTCTTGAATTTAAAATATGACTTATCTACAGCTAATATATCGTAAGGGAATATCTACAAAATATGTAACGCTTGATAAAAAAAGAAAAAATAGAAAAAAAATTTAAAAGAAAATAATTTTGAAAATTGTTTTAAAAAATTTAAAAATAAAAAACTAAAAATACTTAAACAAAAATACCTGAAAAAAAATAATTTCAAAAATAAACAAAAAAATAGAAAAAAAGAAATTAAATCCAATTTTTAAATATGAGAAATTAAATACAAACAAGTTGACAAATCTACAAATACATACTTTTATAATTTTTTTAATAATTTTTCTTCACATTTGACTTTACGTTACATCAGGAATAACTATGACAGGAATATATATGTATATTTTTTGTAAGAAATGTGTTTTCTGAGTTTTAGGGGGATGAATCAAAATTGAAAATGAATCAATATGAAAAATAAATATAAAACATTTTTTTCCTCTGATTTGATCATGTATAAAATTCGATTATATATAGTGAAAAAATAACATCGGAGACTATATATAATCGAGTCCGACCTGTAATAGCGTCTTTTTAGCACTTTGATAATTTTCATTACATCGGATATGGGGTACTGTTATTATATTCGGAGTTATATTTTTTTGAAATTTAATAAGTTTCTTCCTAATCATCTAATCTTTTTGACTGTTGGCTTCTTGATAAAACTTTATAAGTTTGGCTTGTAAACTATTTTTAAATCTCAGATATTTTTACCAAAAGAAATGAGAAATTAAATAATAATATTTCGTGTACAAATCAGATTTGACATGTTTTGCTCGAAAACCTAAATTTGTACTTTCGTTTTGCTCGAAAACCTAAATTTGTACCCGCCGTTCGCGTGTATGACACAATTTAAAATTCAGTACCAATATAGGTACTTTAATCGTGAAATAGATGTTGATTCGTTGGCTGTAAAGTATGCTTTAAAAATAAAATCTTGGAAATGCTTCAAGCTGGTACTACTATGTTTACGATTAAGAAAAATGTCTACATTTTTTTATTTGTCATGTTGTGAATCAAAAAGGCTCATAGACCTGTTTTATTGCTTTGTTGAATGATTTTTTGTAGCAAAATGATAGAAAAATAATTCTTTTGGCGGTTTCAAAATAGGATGTGCAGAACTATTGTTTCAATACGACTGGCTCAGTGCGAATGTTGGCAGGTGGCGATTAATCATCTAGAATAGCGCCTCCCCAGCTGGTCTCGAGGTACGATGCTGGCCTAACAAGCCAGTCGTCGTATGTTCGAGTCTTGTCTCGGGAGAGACTGTTAGTGTCAGTAGGATCGTAGCGCTAGCCCCGCAATTGTCCTGTACACTCAACGGTTGGCTGCGAAGTCTGTGTATAGTAAACAGAAGGTCAAGTTCCGAATCGGAATGTAGCACCAAGGCTTTGCTTTTTTACAGCGCCTTAGAAGCAAACTGTATTTTATTTGCACCCAATTTTTGGTCTCTTCAAAACAAAAACGGTGTTGGTTAGCCAGACCATGCGTCATTGAATGGAAAAGATGGCAAAAGAGCGGGTCACATTTCTGCGTTTTCAGATACTTTTTCACGACGACGGAAGCATGTGCTCGAGCGTTGTCGTGCAAAAGAATCACTTTATCGTGTCTTTGCTTAGATTGTAACCGTTTTTCTTTTAACTTTTAACAATCGCATCATTTATCGTCCCCGATTTTTTCCATAGCTCTAGCACACTCTGTGTTTGCGGTTTTGCAACCATTCACGACAACTTTAATCACTTATGCAGTCTTCACCATAAGTTTCAGCAATCATTCGACGGGCTTCGGCTGCAAATGTTATCAAATCAAAACTGAACTTTCCGCAAAGGATATATTTTGGCCAATCGAAAATTGACCCAGAGAGATGTGACCATTTCTATCGACTAACAATGCAGAGGTTTCTCAGCTGGTGTCGAGGTACGATGCTGGTCAAACACGCCAATAATTTACACAATGTTAGCCAAACATTGATACATGTTTGAACTTGGAAATATAAAATATAAAAAACCTAAATTAATCCACCTAGCGGTGAGACCCAGTCTTTCTCCTTCGAACTTATAATTTGTTAACCCTCTCCCGCTCACAAGGTTCATCATAAAAAATTATAGCTTCACGAGAAAATTCAAGCTGAACACTTTGTAGACTAACCAAAATTACTGTCAACTGTAGTATTTTGTAGAAAATGCCCAGTGATGCTCTGAGGCAGAATATAAAAGTTTATGGAACAATCGTAAGCACAACAAACTATTTTATGTCAAGATATGATGATTATTATTCTTGGTGCTCTAGAGTTACCATGAGCGGGAAAGGGTTAAAATAGATTTACTCCAACACTTAAAAAATACGCCTTGATTATTTCTGCTGGATTTGTTATTCATTCTAAACAACAAATTTTTGTTAGCCAACAGCACAACTATACCGAACATTTAAAATTTAACATATCATCGGCTTCGTGCAAAACTGGCACAACTCAAAATTTTGCATTTTTGAGTTTTTGATGGCAAACGATGCCAAATACTGTTAAGTTTCATCACATGAAATCCCATTTCAAAAATCACAAAAATTCCAGAGTTATGAGTAGAAGTGCCGTTGCTGCACAAATCGAAGTTTCTCCATAAAGTTAGTAAAAATAAGGTTTTAACTTGGACAACGTGAGCACGTAATATGTGCATAATAGACCCAAAGGTGTTTAATAAGGATTGGTAATCTTAAACTTCAAAGTTTTCTTGAAAATCGAAAACTAAATTTTTGACGCAAATTTTCAAACGCGTTTTTCTCGAAACTATGTTTTTTGAGTTGTGCCAGTGTTGCACGAAACCGACGATATGAATATAAATTAACACATATACATGAAAATAACATTAAATTCTTTCAACTATGTGATGCGATTCTGTTTTTGATTGTGGCATAATCGATTTGTACTCATATACTGCCTATAAATATTCAGATTCTTCAAGTCAACGTTAGTCAGTAGATTTCAAATAATGTATATTTAAATGTTGTTCTTTATACAAAAATTTGAATGATCTTATCAGTGAAATTGAAATGCTTTAACGCAGTTGATATTACTGATCGTTTCTGAGAGGCATCCAATGAATGGCCAAATATCAATCAATATGGGTTCTTGAAACCTAGATTATACCCAGTGGCCAGAATCCGACCCAAAACCCAATTTTCAATCTAGATGACCACTTCTGGTTGCCTGATAACCATAAAATCATAAAATCCATCATAAAATTACCGAACTGCCTAATCTGGGTATTTCTATGGCAAAGATGGTGACAGTTTCCAATCAACAGCCTAAAGTGACAAATATCATCCAATACGATTTGGGGAAGCGGTATGATACCCTGAGGCCAGAAATCATCTTCAATCGCCATTTTAAATTTCTAGACAGTAGCTTCCGGTTTCTACCAGTCTAAAAGGGACAAACATTACCCAATGTAAGTTTTTCAGTACTCGGGATGATGCTCAGAGACCAAGAATCAACTTCATACTTCATTTTGAAATCCGAATTTGCGACACCTGTTTTCTTTAAATAAGTTGTGTAATCTTTGAAAGAAGAGATTTTCAATATTTTTACAATTTAACACATAATGGATAAAATAAAAGTCCGATTACAGTGGTCAACATAAGTGTCGCCCCGAAGGTCAAACTAAGAAAAAATGAAAAATTATAGCTTTTCCTGTGAATTTTTTTCTCTCTGGGGCAACTATTATGAGCTTTAGAGCAGCATTTTTTTCGATTTTGTCAACAAGTGTTATAATAAAATTAAATGGGTACCAATAAAGCAACTAAACCTTCAATTTAAAACTAAGATTGTTGAAATCAGTGAAGCCTTCTTTGGCAAAACGAGTGAATTTGATAAAGTTTTCTGGATACGTTTCTTTTCATAATCTTCGAACTACATGTTAAATCATCATAAAATTCGTTATTTAGGGGTTTTAAAGACAGCCCGTTCATTTGATACCTATTTTGTTCAAATCAGTTGTGTAGTTTCTGAGATAATGGAGTTTCATAACTTTTACATTTTGATACATAACAGACAAAGTTACAGTCCGATTATAATAGAATTCAAATGTGTTTTATCAGGCAACTAGACCTTCCCATTGCAACTTATTTTGTGAAAATCGGTCCATCCATCTCTGAGGAAAGTGGGTGAGTTCATACAGTCTTAGGATCATGTTTCTTGACATAGCCTGATTTCACATTATTATACATAACGAACAAAGTTAAAGTCCAGTAACAATAAAAATCAATGGGATCTTATGGGGCAATAAGACCTCCCATATGACACTAATTTTGTGAAAATCGGTCCAGCCATCTCTGAGAAAAGTGAGTGAGTTTAAACAGTGTTTGAAACACGTTTCTTTGCATAACTTTTGAACTACATGTCCAATCATTATAAAATTTTTTCACAAACGGTTCAAAAACAAGCCCGTTCTTTTGATACCAATTTTGTTCAAATCGGTTTTGTAGTTTCTGAGATAATGAAGTTTTGTGATTTTCACATTTTGATACATAACCTCGAAACTAAAAATCCGATTACAATAAAATACAATAGGGTCTTATGGGGCAACTAGGCCTTTCATTTGCAATAAATTTTATGAAAATCGGTCCAGCCATCTCTGAGAAAATCGAGTGAGATTGGGAGACCGTTACATACATACACACACACACACATACACACACACATACAGAAAATTCTCAGCTCGTCGAACTAAGTCGATTGATATACGAGATTCGACCCTTTGGAGCACTTTTATACCTTTGGTTTTCTCAGTGATTGCTATCACTTTCTAGGGGAAAGGCAAAAAGGCGTTTCGGGGAAGCACCAATCATTCCAGTAATATTTGGTATATCTCATAATCAAACGAATTTTGTTGTTGTTGATAAACTGTACTTTCAGAAAAATACCAATAAAAATGGTGCTTTGCCCTTAAAAATAAATTCAAACTTCCCTAATTTTCCTCGACCGAAAAGGTATATAACCCCTTAATAAATTTGAGAAAAACAGAGTGTAGGGTTCGAAATTAAACAACGCATTCTATCTGTACAATGCACCTAATTTAAATACCCTGCTACCTGCCTTTACCGGCGCGTACAGATATCTGTTGTCCCCGGTGGCGCAGCGTATTTTGCGGCACCCGATTAATCATATTGAATACTGATTTTTGCTACTATACGGAACAAGAATAAGAAGACAATTCAAACGGCACTTCGGTTGTGATCACAAAATGACGTCTACGCGTTAATCCAACACGCCTCACTGTGCGTCGACAGCGACAATGTAGTCTTCATTTAGCTTGACTGCACAGAACAGAATATCATGTTCTTCTGCACTGATAGACGACGAGTGACCAGCGCTCTATTCATACATTGCTCGGTGCAGTACTGATGCCTGTGCCAGCATGTTTTCCTTCAAGACATCAGGTTTAGTAACATTATAACGGCAGAACGTGAAACCATCTGATCTGATGGTGGAGGTGGTTACGAACTTTCCGAAAAAGCTTCACCTTCAAGACATCAAAATAGTCTAGGCTCATAGAAGCAAACATTAGTTTGACCTATTGGAACCGGAGGATTCTGTCAATTTTTTTTGCCACTGCTATACTGGATATTATAGCAGGCAGTTGGTGTCTTCTCATGAAGTCTGTGCCAGGCGTGCTCGCATGTGGTTGGTACATTGTTCGTGAAAATTCGACCTTGAAACTTTTATTCAATTTTCACTGTTCAACAATGAAGTGATAATGTTAACTGAAGAATCACAAAATTGTCCATCATTTTATCAATCCAACGAAATATTGATTATTGTGAACCATCATGTGGTTACATTAGTATTTCCGTTTGAAATCTTTCATTCCAACGTTACACCTTGGATTTAGCTTCCGCATAATGTTTCTCAATATAGTGCGGTTAGACGTAGTCTTACGTCAAAAACCGTTGCACTGTGTAATACATTTTATTATTTTCAGTCAATACTTTCATTATCATTTTTAGAGCCATAATATTTTGATATGTTCATGTTATGGAGATACGTGCCTCGTAAAATGAAATCGCGTAAAAAACGCTTTAATTCCAGAATTTGCGTAAAAAACCCGCGTGAATTCCGGAATCCGCGTGAAAACAATCGCTTAGCTTAGCTTAGCTCGACTTACTGCACATATCAATGGTTGCACTCCGTGGTTGATCCGAATCAGTAAAATTGCACAGTGAATCAACTGAATGGGGCTGGGAGTGACCGACCATTCTCATTGTACAAGTTTTAGTGACTCAATACTTTGAAGGATCAACAACGACGCCGGCCACTTCCTTGCAATCAGGATGTAGGCGTGACCTTTGCTATTCAGAGACCGTGTTAACCTCTGCATCTCCACAAAGGTCACAGGAAGGAGGTTTTGTTAGTTGGGAAGAGTTAATTGGATCAGGATTCACCTTAAGTGATGCGATCATACTTGTACTCTATACTCGTCGCTATTGGACTATAACCGGTTTATTCTACGTTAAGTCGGCTGATTAGAGATGCACATTTGTTTTGTTTATATTTGGTACCGATTTAAGTTTTGGTACCGGTTGTTAGTAATGCTGTAGGGATCACGCGTGAGTGTGTGTGGTTTAATTCACTAGTGCACAAGACTGCTCAACTTCCCGATTTCAGACCGATTCCAACCAACAAACAAACGCCCAGTGACTAGTGAGTGATATATTTCAGTGATCTGATAAATACTATGCTACAAGATGTGGTTTCAATTTATACCAATATACCACCGGAAGGCCGTTCGGATCACTCACAATTTGTGGTGTTCACTTGACTGAACAATTTGTGGTGTTCACTTGAAACTCAAGTTATCTTATTTACAAACCCTAATTGTCTGATCAGGAATAACCGTGGTGAGCAATGCGTTAGGATATATCCTAATCTCGCGGGTTATCCTAACAGTAACGGTCGAATTTATTATGTTAGGTCTTCTATTAATATCCAATCTGTCTAACTTTTTGGCATTCAAAATCCGAGAAATCTATGAAATTAAATGACATAACAATTTTTATTTAAAAGTGAGTTAATAATAAAATAGTTGCCCAAAAGTAATCACATACGACCGATATTCAGAATATGTAATGATAAAAATGATAATTATTATTGATTATTTAGTTAATTAACATATCTAATTCAACGGGATGATAATATGTGTCAAACATTGCTGTTCTGTTTGAGCTGTTCTCAAATAGACTAGGAATATTAGACTGAGGGACGGCTTGTTGTTAGGTTTGGACAGATGTAATCTCGTCCATCGTCGTTCTCCAGAGTTTAAAAAATCACTAACACTTCTATAAGGGAACAAAAGAAACTGTGTACTTATCTGTTGATAGCACCGAAACCCACGTCGCACAGCAGAGTTCAACCGGGGAAGCAGGACAGCAAGAACGATGAGCCTGCTCCATGATCTGAATGTCGGTCCTACCAAGAACTTGGATTTTGGAGAAGGATTGTGAGCCATGCACTGTGCGCTCCGCTATCCGGATAATCGAGACAGACAACAATTCCAATTATAACGATAACTGCCGGCTTATGTACGAAACAAAATCGAGAAAACGCGAAAATATAGACACTAAACTTTTTCTCAACCGTTTTTGATCCAACTCTCACACACAAGCACGGTTATAAATGAAAAGCGTATCATTTACTGCAATAGTGATACTGCCAATGATATAAAGTGCGGGGTACAGGAAACACCTGGGTAATATCATAATAGATCAAATGTCTATAGCTGCAGTGATGAGTTCATACAGAGAAAAAAATGTTACTGTTGTTGTTTTCGAACTCCTATAAAACGTTAACAAACAATTCGGTCATATCACTGTTCGTTAGCATGATAGCTAGATAGATGTGCTAAGTATTAGGCTCTAAGATCAGACTTTAATCAATGACTAAATCTATCGAAATAGTTTTGAAAAAAAAAAAAGACACACCAGGTCACAAAAACTGCACAAAGAAGGACGTAAATGTTAACTCAGACCGTTGGAGGCTCACTAATTTCTGCGACTAGTGTGTATTTCCCATTAGGGGCCGTTCAATAATTACGTAAGCATATTTTTTCACTTTTTCAATCCCCCCTCCCCCCCTTGTAAGACATCGTAAGATTTTTTGGTACCCCCCCCTTCCCCTTGTAAGATCTTACTATATATACTAAATATAGATTTTTATTATAGTTTTATCATCCTGAAGCAAGCACAATACATTTTTTCCTTTTATGTCTCTAATTCGAGTTAATCGGCCCACATAGGAGTAAATCAAGTAAAAACCTGATCAAAAGTCAAAAAAGCCATGTTCTGCATAGTCTCATTTTGAAGTGTGATACCTACTAAATCTTTTGACGGCTCATGAGCATCCAGAAGTATTGTTGACCTTTGTTACAGCTGGTTGAAATCGATAAAATTTTAGCTTTCTGTTGTTGCATTCGATACTTCCGTACCGTTCACTTATTTTCAAAACAATCAAGTACAACGTAGTCATTCATTATTAAACCAACTGTAGATTGTCAAAGAAGGTTAGTTTATTCAATTTGTAAACTTAAAAGACTTTTAAATAGTCTCTATATTGCCAGGGAACATTCTAATGAACACAAAAATTCTGTAAATGAGATTTTTTATGTGTCATATTATATGAAGTAAGTTAAGTATCAGTGAATTGCAAATCAAAGTCTGTATGTTTCTGGTCAAACTGGTGGTTTTAGATCATCCGATTCAGGCCGAACTCATGAGTTACATCATTGTGAAAATCATCGAAAAATTCCCACTTTTCAGCTTCCGGCAGTGTTGTTGCCTTAGTATAAAGAACATACATACCTCTGTCATGTAATGGATGAGTGTTCTGAGACATTCTCAACAGGTTGCTATTGAATTCGGATCATTTGATTGCGAGCTCTAAGCCAAAATCCAAGATAAACGGTCAAACTTTTTCGTCGGAAGCAATGCAAATGTTTCGAGTGAAATGTTCGTACAAGGACAATGATAAAAATACTAGTGACTCTTTAGATTCTTCTGAGTGCTCAGATTGATTAATAAACTTAACAGTTTTAACCCCGAATCTAACTGATAGTAATAGAAATGTTTCATTCATAAAGGCTCAGTCATTTATTGTAGAAAAGAAACTACTATTGAATCCGAACTACATCATCAGAAAAGTAACAAATCACTCAAAGAAGGGTTATTATACTATATTTTCGATCAATATACGTTTCCAGTCCAAAAATACTTAAAAATAATTTTGATCAGGTTTGATGTTCTAAGTACTCCACTGTGCGGCCGTCCGTAATTATTTTTTATGATTTTTACCGTCCACACTTTGAACATGGTTTTTTGAATAGCTCCATCAACAAAGTTTTTCTTACGTAAGATAATCAATTCACCCCCCTCCCTTCCCTGTAAGATAGCGTAAGAAAATTGCACACCCCCCCCCTTCCCCCCATAATTGCTTACGTAATTATTGAACGGCCCCTTACCGGAAGCACACAAATATAAAACCATACTCTACCCACTGACGGGCTGTTGCTACTAAATACATTAAAAGCTGCACCGAAAACGCATTAGATATCAAATGATAGATGTATGAATTTTTAATGCCCCTAAATGGAGCGTCGATGAGGCGAAGACGTTTCGATGTCCATGTACACTTTCGTATCGTTCTGCTTTCGCTAATCAAATATGTTCTAATGAATGTGTGAAAGGCCGAAAGCAACGACGACTTAAATTGAAGCATAGATATGCGGCACGGCAACTGCTCGGTTCAAAATAACAGCGTAAAAAACCCGCGTTGAAAAAACCGCGTAAAAAGCGACCTTAGTGTACATATTTAAGGTGCAAGTATTGCCTTTTCTGCTAATCATTAGTGCGGGGACTTTTAACCGGATATATTCGTGATCCGGTTATCCGAAGCTCGGATCACGGATGTGTAAACGAATACTATTCGGATGTCCGGATATCTGGATACGGATAATCGAATAGTCGGATATCCGGATTAATCAAGGTAACATTCTACAGTTATATATTATTTCGTGTTTTTAGTAAGCATGCTGATGAATATGTCCACAGATAGTTAAAAGAGAATAAACAGACATTGTTTTCTCTAACTATGTAAAATGAACTGAGAATGAGAAGATTTTTGTATCTCGAATTTTGGCTGAAAGAAACTGTATTTTTGTCGGCCAATTTTTGCACGTTATAGTCTCTAGTGAAACGTTTCCGGCCTTATTCGGGAAAAATGGTTTCAAAACTTAGAATTACTTTTCATGTTTTGCTGCTCATTTAGCCATCTTGACAATCAAAATGGCTTCAAGAATCATACCGTTTCCAAAAATATTTATACGGGATGGTTTTTCGTCATTTGAAGCGACTCGCCGGAAACCGAAAGTGGCAAACTCTGGTTCTAAAATGGTGGCTGTAATACGTTTTTCATTTTCTACTCGATAAACATCTTAAATTTCTTTTTATAAAAATTCAAGTTATAGTATTTTTTCTGTTTCCGTAATAAAAAAATTATTAAGGACATCCTGATTAAGTTTTACAATGTTTGTCTAGTCCTCCTGTTGAGCAGAGTTCCGGAAGAAAATTTTATTCCTTCTGCTGTCCCATCAGACCATTTACTTACGCAAAGCTTTCTTGAATCGCCAAAGTTAGATGGAGATCAAATTCTTCACCTATTTTGCAAACTCCGAGTAAACTCACAATTCACCCACATTCTCCCTGTCTGTACTTTTTGATCCCGCAGTCAGTAAAAATGGATTCTCCGAACAAAAACAACCAACAACAATTCCCACCGTTGATCCCCACCAATTTTACCTCTAAACCATAAGTAGATCATTTTAATACCACCAGTCAAAAAGTCGTTAGAACTTCACTTCTAGATACACTTTGTTCCAGGTATCTCGTGCAACTCGGACCGAATATTACTATACTAGCGACCCCACCATAACCTCTGCGAAAACCCTTCGGTGATGGTAGGGGCTACTGCTGCTACTGTAGCCGTCTAGCGAAACCGAACGTTCCGATGGTTTTGACAGCATCGCGACCGACATTTGCTCGTTCACTACAACGAATGAAGATTTTTTTTTCGCATGGTAAAGTACAAAAAATCCGCATCGATGTTATAAATTTTAAATAAACCTCGCAATGATGCGCTGCTCTCGCTTATGATGCTACACTACAGCTTTCGGGGTGGGGTTTCTACTGGCTTCATTTTTTTTTTGCTCTCCCCACATTGCTACCATTATTGGCTTGATCGCTTTCTCCGTTTGCTGCTTTCTTGAAGGCAACCCACTCAGCCCGGCCAGGGCAAGCCAGCCAGCCACAAACAGGCAGCCGTAAAAAGGGAAATTTTATCTGTGGACTTTGCGGATGGTTCATTATTTTTTGGTCAGAAGTCGGCAGATTGCAACCATTTCTCGAACTTCGCTCGTGCCCTCCTGCCTGCCTGACTGTCAGCCTGCGGTACCAAACGTTGTTATGTTGCTCGGTTGATTGCGTGGCATTTGCTGGCGCTTCCAGCGCGCGCGTGTGTGTGTATGATAAAATGAGGATTTTTTCTAATGAAATTGAATGGGTTTGGCGGTCGCAGGAATTTCAGGAGGTTTCTCCTCCGAATAGGGTAGTGATTTTTTGGGTCCTCCGAAAAACGTAAAATTTTTGGTCAAGCAAACGGAATTAATTAGTTTATCCTTAAGTAAAAGGTTTTGCTTTGCACAATGATTTTATGGTTATTAGCGGTTGTTTGGAAATGGCTTATCAACGATTTTTCCAAACAACTTGAGACACAACAGAAGAGATAAATTCACCAGTTTATAGCACTTAGCCCCGCTGCTCCCTGACTTGGCCGCCCTTTTGGTCGGTCTATTTTTATTACCTTCTCTGGGAAGTACCAGATCTGCAGAAATACAAACTAAAAAATGAACAGATGCTATAGGCCTCCATTAACTCGGGAAGCGAACCATCGATGGGTCGCCGAAATTTATTCTCCCGGACCGTTGTTGGCGCGTCAAACCGAAGCAAAAGGGGGTGCGCATTTTTCGAGGGGTGAAACTTTCTTCGACAAGGCGACCTCCTGTTTCGATGGCGACTGATTTCGCCACAAAGTGCCGATGAAAATATTGACTGTATGCCAAGGTCAGCCTTGGCAGCCGGAAGTCCGTAGCGCTCCCTACCCTCGGGTCAGCGGAAGCCGTGCTTCTCCAGTGAACCGTTTCATTGTTATGTTTATTTTCGGGTAGTTTCTTTTTTATCGGTAGATAAACATGATAACCGGGCCGACTATGACTTCTAGGGGTCAGCTTCGCTGGATCGCCACTCGAGGGGTACGATCCGTATGCCAAGGCACCCTTCGGTAGTTTTAGGTTAAAAGCAATCTGACGGACTGACGATAACGATAAGAATCGGTAAAGAGAGATTTTACAAGGCTATAAATATCCCCTCTGTAGATCCTACTGGGGGACAAGCAAGATAGCGGGCGGATTCAATATTTATCCGATTTGTTATATCGGCTGTGAAAAATATGAAAGCAGATTTACCCGCCACGGGACGTGGGCGCAAGCAAAAACAATGTGAGCTGATTTGATATTGAGGGTGAGGTGGGCCTAACAATCAAGTTATGAAACGTTTAAGAAATTTACTGTTCACTCAGCCGTGGAACAATGAAATTCGCTGGTCGATTACCTTTTGTTTATTTTCTTGTGTTTTTGAGAACAAACAAATTTTATTCCGATCACTGGCGTGCCCAGACTTCGAGAAAAAGTAATACATGGTGTTTTTTTGTCTGCCAGATTTTTTCTTAAAGTAGTGTACACATTTGTTCAGTTATTTAAGTGAACAGATTCAAAATCAATGCACGCGAAATTCATTTGGTTCCACGAGCTATCTCAATTATGGATGTGTCCAAAATAAAATAGAGTCAGAAGAATCTATATCTATCTAATAATCAGCACTAAGAAGATATCAATTTTAGGAATGGTACTTCTGAATTTCACTGTAAAATATTGTTTCAATCCCTAGCCTCAATCGAAAAATTAGCCATCGAAGCATACAATCGCTGCAAAGAGGAGACATTTTGTCAACTGCTTCAAAAATGTTCGAACTGTCGGTAGAAATACCAATAAAAGACTTTTGAGGGGATGCTGAAAATTTTAAAATCAAGCGTCTACGATATCAGAGAAATTCGATAGCCCACTTCCACTCTAGTTCAATCGAAGGCAACAGAGACAAAAAAATTAAGTTTTTGTGTTCCTGGAAGTGGTCCAAACTCCTTTCCAGAATTCAAACTTATTAACCCTGGAGAAGTTTGTTTCAAATTTGCGCACCACTTTTTTCTAGTATCCTTAATTTCACGTAGAGATATCGTCGGTTTTTTTCCTGAGAAAATCGGCGTGAGTCTGGTCAATGCCAAAAATCAGTAACTCTTCAAATGTCAGACCTGCTTCTGAGACCACAACGTTGATATCTACGATGCTAGTAGAGACGTATGCGCGATACTCTTGTGTGAAAAGTTTCAAAGCAGCAATCTCATTTGCTCGTTCCAGGGTTGCGGTAGTAACACGCAATTCTATAGAGCGAACTTTTAAAGCTTTCTTTACTGTTGTATTATGCTTTTATTGTGTGAAATTTGTATACAACTGATTGCTTTGCCTTTGAAAGAACACAACGTACGGCCCAGATGATCCCTTTCTGAGAAGTCGAGGCGAAGAGAGATTTTTTTCTTCTCCTAGACCTCCCAGGTTCAAAGAAAGTAGGTCCCTCAAGTGGATTGTTAGAATCAGATTTATGGAGTTCCTATCCGTCATAGAAGTACGATGAGATTTGCGTAGTACGAGCGGTCTCTTTGAGCATTTCAGCAAAGGCGCATATCGTTCCATAAGAAGAATCCATAGCATGTGGACACGACCATCACTTTCAAAAGTGGCCTCGAAGCTTCATTTTTGTTTTTCGAAACCACTCCCGGATTGTTAACTAAATGATTTTTTTTCACTAAATATGATTAAGAGTGGTTAACAAACAACTACCGTAAAAGAGGACAGTTTTCGAAAATATTCCCAGTTCTTTTTTCGAAACCACTCCCAAGTGATCTTTTAGAATGCAAATGGTTCTATGATTAAAACTAATTCAAAGTTATGTCTGTGATGCTATGCAACACTCTGATGGTATGTAATGATGTCACGTTGTGTAACGCTGCGACGTTACCTGAACGCTGTGACATTACGTAACGCAATTACATTACCCCATCAAGAAGTGGATTCAGAAAAACCGGTAATCTCTAGAAACAGTTTTGGGAATTGACCTTCCTTACGGTAGTTCCGGAGCTTCCGGTAAACCATCTGGTTAGTGCCCCAAACCGTATTTCGATCAAAAGATCATTTACTTTCTAGTTAATTGCGCAGAAGCAGTTTCCAAAAATCAGAAAGCTCTAGCATTACTTTTGTAAATTGTCGTTATTCACGGTAGTTCTGTACCTTCCGGTGGGCCACCTATTGGCAACTTAATCTCATCTTATTCTCATCTCAGTTAACCTCATAGGGATGATTTCAAGAAAACCGGGAAGCTTGAGGACTACTTGTGAAAATTGATCTCTTGTACTCCGCATCTTCCTAAGATTACCTGGTGGCTACCTTGAACCTAGAGGTTACCAGTCAAAAGAACATATTCCTTCTCGTTGACTCTGCAGAAACAGTTTCGAAGGAACCGGGAAGCGCTATGACCATTTTTAAAAACAGACCACTCATACGGTAAGTCCAGATCTTCCGGAGGGTTACCTGCTGACCACCTTAGTCCAGAAAAACCATCTTACTCCTAGCTGACCGCCAAAAAGCGGTTTGGAAAAAAAAACGGAGAACTTTAGGACAACCGGTTCATAAAATATTCGGTGTTAAATATTTCAGAGACAAGTACCTTAAACATAATATGAAGCAAATTAAAACTGGTTTCGAGAAACTGCTCATAAAACCTCGGTGTGATAGTTGCATTTTAGATTAAATTTCTCAAGGAACTTGGCTTGGCTTGTCGAAAAATGCAAACTTAGTTTTTAAATACAAAAATAACCATATTTTGCAACACTTTAGGTCAAAAAATATATTTTTCTGGATTCCTTGGTTTATTTTCTTTGAAAATCATCTATCAGTATTTTTCAAACATCTTACGTCTATGAATTGTAAGAAGAAAAAAAACAAAAAATTTTGAACCAAGTATGCGCTGTTTTGTAACTAAGAGAGGGTCCCACAGAGTGAGGGATATTTCAATCGGCAGTAAAATTGGAATTTTTTCATAGTGTACCTAGATATATAATATCTTAAACTTTGAGCGAACAAAATCCGTGATGGTAAATGTCAAGATTGTGCTTTTTTGTGGTCACTTCGTATGAAATGACTCATATTTAATGCTAATTTACAGACTACTTGATTTGCGGGGCATGCCGAGAGTTCAAGAGGGGCTCAAGACAATACAGATATTTCTCTACGACGCGAACAGGAACGTATACACGATACTATCGCGTAAAAAGCAACCAGCAACTTCATTTGCTTGCTTCGGGGTTGCGGCAGTAACACGCAGTCTGTTTGAGCGGACTTTTAAAATTTTCTTTACAGGATAACCCTGATCGACGAAAGCGAAAAACAATGCTGCCATAAAGCTCAAAAGAATTGTTCTACATTTCCTGTTTCCTGTTGAGTTTACGAGATTTTTTATTTTTTTGCTCCCGTGCAAATTCGTATTCCTTATGGGTCCTAATACAACTGTGTTACTTTTCAGATCTATCTGTGTAACTATTATTTTGCGCCCTATTTTTAAAGTTTCCATACGATTTTATACGGGAAAATCCACTTTTTCAAAACTTGTTCTCTAGAGCTGTACAGTTGACTCCTAAAAATATATTAATACATGATATTTGTAGGAAGTTATTCGGAAGAAATTCTCCTGTGGATCATAAGGCGCTACAATGCTTGTAGAAAAAGTTATTTCCTTCAAACCTATTGAATATCTAACGAACGGCTTACCATTGAATTTATCTAGCGCTACTGCTGCAGTTTGCTAGAATTAAATTCACAGCAATAATCAAAATGTTATAATCCTTTATTTTCTCCAGTTTGAGCTCTAGGGCCGCTCCTGTGTTGACCAGTGTAATGCTTTGCCAGATCTCGTAAAATTTGCATACAATATAATGTTTTGGGCCGAAAAAATACAACATGTAGTCCAAAAACTCCCGCGCGGTAAAGCTCCACTCTTACGGCCTGTTAATGCAAGTCAGGTTGATATCTTTCGAAGAGTTGGACGAGTACAAGTCCATCTCCTTCGTGCGGTCCGTCCATCAATGTTAAAAAAAAATCGCTCACACTGAAAGTATAGAAATAAAACTATACTTATCAGTTGATAGCACCGATTCACACGTCACACCAGTAGAGTTGCGCACGTAGAACAATGACGCGTTTGAAAAATGAATTATGTGCACAACAACGCCGCAAGACCATCTCAATCGGAGGTTCGGAACCGAATGCGTTAATATTTCTGATTTCCTCAGTTTTTTTTAAAGTTCTCTCAGTTTTTCTAGTTGTTACCACTTTATGCTGAATTTTCTCTTTAATCAATGTTTTTAAGATACGTATGACACCAAGAACGCCAAGCCGTTCAAAGTTCTCTTGAAAGGTCTCACCAACGATCAAACGGTTGATGAATGGGGAGCTGCGTAGCCGCAAGGTTATAGAGTCCGCTTTGTCAAGCAAATGGTCGTGGGTTCGAATCTTAGTAGAATCAGGCCATTCGATGTCAAAATTGGGATTTTATTTATGGGTTCATTATTAGGCTCCCCACCACTTACCCTTCCTTCACGCTGAAATCTATATAACACCTTTGCGTGACTTCCTCTTAACAAAATCATAAGTCCCTCTTATTAATAAACTGGCCAGAAGGACGCACCACGACACTTCTCCAGGAAATTATAATTGGTGTTATTTGGTAAGGAGAACAAGCATCGGTATAGTAGAACAGTGAGCGTGTGAAATTTGCGCCCTATTTTTAAAGTTTCCATACGATTTTATACGGGAAAATCCACTTTTTCAAAACTTGTTCTCTAGAGCTGTACAGTTGACTCCTAAAAATATATTAATACATGATATTTGTAGGAAGTTATTCGGAAGAAATTCTCCTGTGGATCATAAGGCGCTACAATGCTTGTAGAAAAAGTTATTTCCTTCAAACCTATTGAATATCTAACGAACGGCTTACCATTGAATTTATCTAGCGCTACTGCTGCAGTTTGCTAGAATTAAATTCACAGCAATAATCAAAATGTTATAATCCTTTATTTTCTCCAGTTTGAGCTCTAGGGCCGCTCCTGTGTTGACCAGTGTAATGCTTTGCCAGATCTCGTAAAATTTGCATACAATATAATGTTTTGGGCCGAAAAAATACAACATGTAGTCCAAAAACTCCCGCGCGGTAAAGCTCCACTCTTACGGCCTGTTAATGCAAGTCAGGTTGATATCTTTCGAAGAGTTGGACGAGTACAAGTCCATCTCCTTCGTGCGGTCCGTCCATCAATGTTAAAAAAAAATCGCTCACACTGAAAGTATAGAAATAAAACTATACTTATCAGTTGATAGCACCGATTCACACGTCACACCAGTAGAGTTGCGCACGTAGAACAATGACGCGTTTGAAAAATGAATTATGTGCACAACAACGCCGCAAGACCATCTCAATCGGAGGTTCGGAACCGAATGCGTTAATATTTCTGATTTCCTCAGTTTTTTTTAAAGTTCTCTCAGTTTTTCTAGTTGTTACCACTTTATGCTGAATTTTCTCTTTAATCAATGTTTTTAAGATACGTATGACACCAAGAACGCCAAGCCGTTCAAAGTTCTCTTGAAAGGTCTCACCAACGATCAAACGGTTGATGAATGGGGAGCTGCGTAGCCGCAAGGTTATAGAGTCCGCTTTGTCAAGCAAATGGTCGTGGGTTCGAATCTTAGTAGAATCAGGCCATTCGATGTCAAAATTGGGATTTTATTTATGGGTTCATTATTAGGCTCCCCACCACTTACCCTTCCTTCACGCTGAAATCTATATAACACCTTTGCGTGACTTCCTCTTAACAAAATCATAAGTCCCTCTTATTAATAAACTGGCCAGAAGGACGCACCACGACACTTCTCCAGGAAATTATAATTGGTGTTATTTGGTAAGGAGAACAAGCATCGGTATAGTAGAACAGTGAGCGTGTGAAAGGAAGCGTATCACATTACACACAAGCACTGATAAACAATAATAATAAGCATGCCACGTCCCAATAGCGGTATAGCTAATAATAGAAGTGCTATACAGCAGACACCCGGGCATATCTCACAATAGATCTACGATTCTGGTCGCAGTGAGGAAGTCCATTTAGGAAAAAAAAACCCAAATAATCCACCTAGCGGTCAGACCCAGCCTTTCTCATTCAAACTTATTATTTGTGAAAATAGATTTACATGGACGCTTCAATCCAACAAAAGTAAAAAAAAAATATTGATGTTGTAATTAAAGTATAAAATATGAAATTTGACGTAATGTTATTGCTTAAGAAATAGCGAAATAAAAGAAATGACTTTTAATTTCGAACAATTTCATCACGAGCGATACTGAGAACGTTCAAATAGTACGAAACCGCATTTAAATTATGTTGAGTCCACGTATATTGATCAAAGCAGGTATAGTTTTAAATAGTCTTTGAATTTCTTTTCGTTCCATAACTTTTGAACCACATATCAAGTTGTTATGAAGTTAGTTGTTCGTAAGTTTAAGAGATAACTCGTTCTTATGACGCTAGTCATGTTGAATAAGTCGTGTAATCTTTGAGACTCGTTGTTCTAACAAATTAATACATAACGGTTGCTTAAGTTCGATTATAATCGAATGAAATTGAAACGTATAGGACAGCCGAATTATGAAACCACTTGTTCAAGCATAATTCATCAGTTAACCCTTAATTAGCCCATCCATTTGATACGAATGTTGTTCAAATCGGTTGTGTAGTTTCTGAGATAATGAAGTATCCTGATTTTCACATTTTGATACATTACAGGCAAAGTCACAGACCTATTACAGTGAAATTCAATAGGGTGTTATAAGGCAGCTAGACCTTTCATTTGACACTAATTTTGTGGAAATCGATTCAGCCATCTCTGAGAAAAGTGAGTGAGTTTACGTAGTCTTCGGAATATGCTTCTTTTCATAGGTGGATTTTACATTTTAAAACATAACAGGCAAAGTAAAAGTCCGATTGCAAAAAAAAATCAATAGGGTCTTTTGGGGTACCTAGACCTTCCATATGACACTGATTTTGTGGGAATCGATCTCTGAGAAACATGAGTGAGAGTAAATACTCTCCAGAACACGTTTCTGTAAATAACTTTTGAACCACATGTCTAATCTTTATGAAATTCAAAAGTTAAGGGTTTTTCAGGTAGTCCGTTCATTTAAAACCAATTTTGTTAAAATTGGTTGGGTGGTTTCTGAATAATGATGTTTCGTTATTTTTACATTTTTAAAAATAACCCCTAAACCAAAAATCCGATTACAATAAAATTCAACAGGGTCTTATGGGGCAACTAGACCTTTCAATTGCGATTGATTTTATTAAAATCAGTCCAGCCATCTCTGAGAAACTCGAGTGAGATTGGGAGAGTATTACAAACACACACACATACACACACATACACATACACACGCATACACTTACAGAAAATGCTCAGCTCGTCGAACTGAGTCGAGTGATATACGACATTCGGTCCTTTTGAGTACTATTATACCGTTAGTTTTTGCAGTGATTACTTTTCTAGGAGAAAGCCAAAAATGTCAACAAAGAGTGAATTTTCTTCGTACTGTGACGTCACACCCGGCACAGAACCCAATGTCCCGTCACGTTGCATTAGTTAGACGGTACATTTTAGCCTAGTTCGAAAAAAAGTAAGCCTTCTGCTAAATTATATGATAACAGATAGAATGTAAACCGGAACACGGCCTTCTGCCGTCGTTCACTAAAACAAGATCATTTGTAAACAAGGCAGGAAAGATCTTGAAGAAAGATCGCGAACGGTTCCGCTATTCAAATGTTAGCGGAGCACTTTGCCTTGCGCGATAGAATGACCAGTAGAGCCACCGAGGTGTTGCATAATTCGGTATAAACAAACCTTGGCAAATACCGGTACTCAACAGCGCCCGCTAGCGCTCTCAAAGAATGTCGATGTCAGTAACCAGAGCACGTAACAGAACGTGCTCTCTTGGAAGCTCCTCAAGTGGGGAGCAGAGGTAATTATTTGTACTAATAGTTAAGCATAAAAAAGAGACAGGCTGAGGAATAGCATAGGTTAGAGTAACACAGCTAGGTATGTGGTGACCAGGGCGAAGTGGAAAAAAGCCTTTCACTCTGAGTTACCCGTAGGTCAGTATTTAAACTTTTATAAAAATAAAGAATGCTAATTGTCTGCTTAAGTCTTGAGTATTAATTACGTGCCGAAGGCACGTACAGGATTTTTCCGAAAGTCCTGGTAGGGGTCCAACCTCTACAGTACGATAACCGGATTATGGTGGGGAGTCCACCCAGGGGACCTTATAGGACTTCACCAAACAACGATATTAACTATTTCTGCTTCCGCTCCGCAGCAAACACACATTTGATCAAACTGGAGCGAATACTATATCGTTGTTTGCGTATCGCCTTGGGTTGCATGCAATCGACCAATACGATGAGTTTGGAGGTCTTAGCTGGAGTACTACCATTGAAAAACCGCTTCTGGAGCCTGCCTTCTCGTATTCTTATCAAATGTGAGGTCTTGAACCATCCTGTGATTAAAAATTTTGAAAGGTTAATCGAACTCAATTCTTAAACCCATTAAATGACATTGTATTTCAATCACATGTCCCAGGATATTACCCCTTCTTCGATTATTCCAAATCCTGTCAACTTATCAAATACTTCTGATTCTACTGTGATTTCTGATACATCCATGATAGAAGAAACTCGTATAATCCCGGATCATTTACGCGTGCAGCAGATCCCCAAAATTTTTTCCAATAAATATAGAGATAAAATGTTCTACACTGACAGATCGCTTCTCGATGGGTCCACTGGCTTCGGCGCCGTTAAACATTAAATTGTATTTGTGCCGTGTCAAAAAAATGATATGAGAAAAAAAGCAGCCTGAGCCCAACCAACGCCAAAATTCAGCAGATCCTCAAATGTCAGACCTTCGATTTCTACGACACGCGCGTGGGGTCGTATCGTAACGCTCCAGGGCTGCAGCAGTAACACATGATTCACTTGGGCGGAGTTTCAACACTTTCTACTGCTGAAAAATGCTTTGCCATATCCAGTAAAATTGGTATACAGTTTAATGCTTGAGTCGGACAAACACAACGTACGGCCCAGACGATCCCTTCCTGAAAAGTCGAGGAGAAGAAAGATTTTTTTCCTAGATTTCCCAGGTTCGGTAAAAGAACTTGATCGTTAGAATCAGATGCATTGACTGAGTGTGCGTCATTGGAGCTCGATAAGATTAGTGCATCCTGAACGCTTCTTTAAAGACCTCTTGTCCTGCGGGAGATGCCGAGAATTTCAAGATGTGTACCCTCACAATAGAGACAGTTTTCAATGCCCCTATTATAGACACAAAATGAGCGTGTTGTGAGAGAAAAGTGGAAGAAGAACGAAACCACCGGGAGCATCGAATGGACATGGAGAATGATTTTCGTGCCTATGAACTACAAAAAGAAAACATTTACTGCAGAAAGCGTTGCATGTTGGCTGTATTAGAAACCTTAGATTCATTCAATTTCACTTGAAAACATATCAGTTTAAATTAATTTGTCTAAATCAACTTGTTTTTCCTTGAGTTTAACTACGCACTGCAAACGATCAAGAAACGCACCTCATGAGGCTCGCAGGTGCCATTATGATATTTTATCCCAGGCAGCAGACTTCGGCATCTAACATACCTAGATGGAAAAGTCTAGCGAAAATACAAGAAATTCAACAAACATAAAAGGGAGTAGCATAAAAGAATGAAAATAAAAATTAAAGCGAAATTTTCTCATATTTTTAACTATCGTTGATATTGTTTTTCAAATTTATCTTTCTTTCCATATATCGGTACTCTAAATTTTCTATTTACTTGTCTTCTTGTCTTCTTTTTTATGATATCTTCTAATTAATTTTTTTCAATTTTCTGAAGAAATTCTTCAAGTTCGTTGTATGAGTTTTCCATTTTTTTATTTTTTTTTTTGATGTTTTATTCGCTGAAATATTTTTATTATTATTCTTAACACTTTCTTTGAATTTTTTTTCTCTTTGTTTTCTTCTTATTGTACTTTAGCGTGCTCCATCCTGAACAAGCAAATGTTTCCAATAAAAGCAAGTCCATGCAAAAAAAATCATAATATGCTTCATCAGCATAACCATCAACCTCAGGCACAACCGCTTTTCATTATACGAGATAAAAGCTTCTCAATTGAAAGTAGCGATCATTTTTATGTGTGCATCAAATGTGTAATAAGCATATTGCCTAACTTGTTCGCATACTGCTTGATTGACAATGTGCGGCGGAAAAGAAAATTGATTTCCGAAAATCTGATCGGTGCGACAAGTTGGCAAAGTAGGCTCCCAACCTAACAATCGAACATTAAACTTCTAAGCCCCTCGTAAAAGTAGCAACGATAATCCGACCCTGTTTCCGAAAGATTTTCCAGCTCCACACACTGACGCAAAACGCACTGACCAAACAATAATAGGCACTTGCCGAAGACGAGCTTCGGAAGCGTTTTGCTGGCAATGCGCTTTCACTGCTTTTTATGACTAAATTTTATCGCCCAAACAGAGAAAAACGCCAATTGAACCCGTCCGCCCGTGCTCCCCTGTCCGTGCCGCCACCACTTCGCTTGATCCTTCGATTTATTCGGGCTTACGGCAGTACGGGCGAAACATAAAAGATATAAAGCGAATGAAATTTGATACCAGTTATAAATCAAATCAAATTTTTATTCATTATTGATACAATAATTCCCGAGTGTTGCTGCAGCTGTGCTGCGTTCGAATTTGGTTGGATTGCTGCTGCTGCTGCAGTGGAGGGATTCAGGGGCTTTTTTTGTGTTTTGTTTTACTGCTTGCCCCACGACGACTGGCAGGATGGAAGCACAATTGTAAAAATGATGATATTTTAACAGAGTCCTCCATATGCTGCTCTCTTTGTTGGTTATTCTATACGAGGCGAAGGGCATTTAGCGAAAGTCGGCTTTTGTATGACGCATTACAGTCGATCAAGTGGAAAAGTTTTACGGTAATGGATTTCGGTGGGAACGTAGGCGGCGGCTAGCATTTTCGGCTTAATTTAATACTCCATCAGACAGAAATGGAAAAAGGCAATTTCAATACCAGAACATTGAAAAGAATCAAAACTCCAAAATATTTTAACTTCAAAAAAATATAAGTGTTAGTATGTGTTTAAATTTATTGGTCGGATTTCGCGCTAATTGGATTCTGAATATTCGTAATAAATTTTGTGGCGACTGAGGACTAATTCACGACCCATAATAAAGCTACTGTTTTCTGGGTGAAAGCTCAACATCACGCAACCTAATTATTATTCCACCGAGTTCCGCAACCATCCATCATGCTGCTGGGAAAGAGCGCCGGGATTTTCCGCCCTGATTAGCTCCTATTAACATCCACCAATAGTATAAAACTGTTGTTGTCAACAATCGTAAAACTTGCCCTGATTCGCGTGTGATATACGATCGAAACTTTTCGCCCCGGATGATAATTGCTACAAATCTTTCTCTTTTCAGCCTATCTACCGCTGCTGCTTTTCACCATCAACTTACTCGGCCTCTTCACTCGCACATCCTTTCCGTTTGGCTTCTAGTGTGCTCTGCGTGCGGATGATGGCAGCAGTACCAGGCAGCCCGCGAAATTCCCGGAATCAGCATACCTTATCCAGACCGACACCAACACAAAAGTACGCGTGTGTTGTGAAGTACCACCCCCTCTCGCGTTCGTCCTCCGGCTGCGGAAAGCGCCAATGGTTCTCCAAAACAGCAGCTAATTTAATCCAGTTCCGGGAGGTAAAAAGTTTACATCGGCACATAATGTTCATGTCTACACGGATGACTTTTATCGGTAGTTAAAAAAAATGTGCGGTTTCATCGCGGAGGAAACCGACAGCGATCGACGGGTGTTCGAAATTGGCATGGCAAAATAAGCACTTTTAGATTTTTTTTTTTCTGTTGTTTACATTACCATAATAATGTTAATAAAGAAATATTTTTAAAATTGTGAAAATAAATCCCAACACTTTTGACCTCCGCTGCGCGTGATTGCTACAACTGTGCCGAGATCTATTTAAGTGAACGTGAATATTCATGAAATACGTGATTTTCACCCTTTTGGGTTAATTATTTACATGATAATCAGCTGAGCGGAAACAGGAAATGAGCAGGGATTAGCCGAGCGTGCAGCGGTGTGTGTGTGACGGGTCTGTTTCTCCACTCATTTTTTCCGCGAAAAAAATTCAAGACAACTCGTGTAGCTGTACAATAGCTTAATTCGCAGGAAACAGAGTAGGTGAAAGGCGATAAAAAGCACCCATTCTAAGTGTTAAAAAACATCAGATTCAAAAATGTTCAAAGTTGTAATTATAATGAGCTGCTGCACAATTTAGATTTGGTTGTTTCAGTTATCACAATGTTGCATACCCTGGGAGCACATTTTCCTTAATATGTGAAAATTACACTAGAAAACTTTCGACAGGAACGTGCAGCAGAAAGAAAAGTTTTAATACAGTTACCTACTAGAGGGATTGGAATGGAACAGAAAAAAACGTGATGAGCCGAAATATTGTAAATATTGATTTGTTCCAGCTCGCAGCTACTCAGTAGGAAGCTAGGCTAATGGCCACCTCTCGGTCCGGGTCGAACGGTGAGTCGATGACATTTTGGATGAGCAAAAAATATCCGACTCGGTTAGGAAAAGACAGACAAAAATTACAAAACATAAATAGCTTCTGCTAGCTGTAATAGAAACTTTTAAGTTTATCCACGTTCGCGCTCGGGTTCTTGTTTGCACAGCCTCGGAAAGTGTGTGTGTGTGTGTGAATCGAAAGCACGCTCGGAAAAGTTTTTTCTTTGCCATTTTTTTCCTAGAAAGAAATTGCCCTTCGGAGGTTTGTACTTCAAGTTCGCTGCTCTGATCGGTGTGGGGGAAAGTATGATGAGGAAGGATGGTTCTTTCGTTCGATTCGAAGCTGTTTCTGACGTCAACGATGTGCGAAACAAGACGCTCGTTTCGTTCTGTTTGTTTGGATTGAAAGAAAAAGGACAGTGTCGCATTTGTTTCATTCTGTTGTGGTCAGGCTTGTAAACGGTCAGCATTTTCATTGATTTCGCTTCCTTAGCGTGCAATACTGACAGTCGGCTTACGCTCGTAAATGTAAAATAATCGTCGCCCCTCAAACAAATAACATGCACATTTAGTCTACTTGGTTCTATTTATGTTGCGAATTTAATTACTAGATCAATGATATGAATAATTTCCAAAATATCCGCAAACAATGTGCCTAATTCTCATTTATAGAAAAAATGCTAAAATATGTTTGAGGAAAAAACGTTATGGTGGCTCGTTTGACATGTTTGTTAAAGAATTTATTAAGACAGCGAGCCTTGGTAGCATCAGGGAAAGAAGAAGACGATTATCGCAGCGAAAAGCAGTTCTGCCATGACGATTTCGAAGCCTGGTTGTGGTTTCCTTTTCTAGTTTGAAAAGAATTGGAAGAAAGAAGAGCACTAATAGTGTGAGGGTCGTCATGGCATATTTCCTTCGAAAAGGGTGTATTCCTAAATTGTGCGTTTCATGGATTGTTTATGAAAAAAATATTGCTTTTCCTGTTGCCAAAAATATATTTTTAATAATCTCTCTAGAAATAACTTTGATTTAAATTTAAATCTAGACCAACTAAATCTCAACTTCATCCTTGATTTTAACTTTGTTCTCAAAATCTATTTTTCGAACTAAATTTCTATTTTTTTACAACGGCTTCTACCCGTTAACACACAAGTTCATTCAGCAGACAGTATATGCAGTAGGGAAAGCGAAAAATAAGCGAACTGGAAATATGATACAGATTTGGAAAAATATACCACATCCCGACGGGACCGTCCCGTCCGTTTTAACAACAGCTTTCACCCGTTAACACACAAGTTCGTTAACACAAGTTCACACAAGGGAGATTTCGGATTCAAGTTCCGTCGGGATGCAGTATATTTTTCCAAATCTGTATCATATTTCCAGTTCGCTTATTTTTCGCTTTCCCTACTGCCTATACTGTCTGCTTAATGAACTTGTGTGTTAACGAGTTAAAGCCGTTGTTAAAAATAGGAATTTAGTTCGAAAAATTTAGCCCTACGGAGCCCCTCCATTGTTGTGTCGCACTTGCAAGCACGACTCAGACTGGCTTTGGCTTCAACCACACAGGTCTATAAGAGTTATCAGCATCAGCTGACTCTTCTGTGTGTGATGAGACATCCCTTTCAGTATTTAAATAACCCTTGCACAGCAGTGTGTGTAGGTAGGGATGAGCAATAATAAGTCGGCAGTGGAAATCAAAATCTAACTTCAATTTTTATTTCAACCTTGGGCCTCAGTAGCTTTACCCAAGGCTGCGACCTAAATCATGGCACTTCTTGAGTCTCGAACAGGGTCACAATTAGTATAGCCCTCGTCTCGATTAAATTTTGATCTTGACCTACACTTAAACCTAGGTTGAACTTGATGTCATCTTTACTTCGAACGAAGTCTCGATTTATTTTAATCTTGAGCTCGACCTCGGCCCCGAATTTGACCTTAGTACAGTAACTCAGTATTCTTTGAGTATTTCATCCCAGATTTTCTAAATAAATGTTTTGAGCTGTTTAAAGTTGAAAATATTGTCTATTGCTGCTGTCCTTATTTGGTCGTTTCGTGCATTGTGTGGCTGCTTCATAACAAATAACTTTTTATAAGAAATAATGAGTTCGTACCATGAAATAATTCTGCGATCGATACTTGGCGGTAAACTGGAAGACGGAGTGTGGCGCAGACGCATGAATCACGAGTTGTACCAGGTGTACAAACATGCTGATATAGTGAAGGTAATACAGCGGGGCAGGCTGCAGTGGGCTGGACATGTAGCCAGGATGCCTGACGAGAGAGCCGCCAAAACTATCTTCAGTAGAGAACCAGGAAGAGGCCGTTGACTCCGTGGTAGGCCTCGCACGCGGTGGATGTGCGCGGTGGAAGAAGATGCACGATCTGCTGGTGTACGGGGAGACTGGAGAACGGCTGCTCAAGACAGAAGAAGATGGACATCTCTAATTCGTTCGGCCCTGGACCGGTGAACGGTCCGTTAGCCAAAAAAGTAAAGTAAGTACCATGAAAGAATCGTTTTCGCACTATCGAGCCACTTTTTTTTAAAGGATTTGGACACGCCGTGAACTTTACGCTTCTCGTAGGCCTTACATCCACGGTCAGTTGCCAAAATATTGTGGACAAATCCAATAACTATATTTTAGCCGGTACCTAGTTTTCGAACTGAGCGTAGCCTTTTCGCTGCATATGCTCCCTCATAACTATAACGACTGGCGGAGGTCTCCTTGTACTATTAGATGCTTCCAAAAGCGAAAACTCGGCTCGGACTTCAATCTTAACCTTGATTCCGACCACAACCAGATATCTTACTCCGACCTCGACCTACAAAGATCGTGACTCCGATATTGATCTGAACCTCTACCTCGAGCTGAACCTTGACCACGAGTTCGAACTCGACTCCGATCTTGATGTCAATTTTAATTACAGTCTCATCTTTGTCCTTTATTTAATCTAAATCTTAACCTCGACCTTAACGAGAAATTTTACTCCCACTTTGAACTCGGTCCGGATATTGCTTCCGATCTTGACCTCAACCTCGGCTTTGACATTGATCGCGAATTCAATTCCGATCTCGATCTAGATTACAACCTCGCTACTTGATTTTGGTTTTGACCTTGACTTCGACCTTGATCTCGACCTCGAGTTTAACTAAGATCTCAACTTTGACCTTATCTCAATCCTAATCTTAACCTCAACCCTAATCAGAAATTTGGCTCTGACCTTGACCACGACCTTGCCTTCGACCTTGACTTCGACTTCGACCAAATAATTTACTCCAAATAGACTTCGACCTGGATTTTGACTCCAATCTGTACCTTGATCTAGACCTAGACCCTAACTTCGACTTCAACTACAATCTCGACCTTTAACTCAATCATACCCTTAGCCCTGACCATAACCATAAAGTGTACTACGACCTCTTCCTCGGCATAAATCTAGATTCCGATGTTAAGGCTGTGCCACCTCTACCAGGACTTTCGGATCCTGTACGCGCAGTCGGCGCGGAATTAATACTCAAGACTTGAGTGGTAATTCTCTCCCGCATCCTGTTCCACAGTCTGAGGCCGTTGCAGGAGACCTTTGTTGGCGAGTACCAATGCGGTTTTCGAGGGGGACGCTCCACGACGGACCAAATGTTTACCTTGCGACAAATCCTCGATAAATTTCGAAAATTCAACTTGCAGACGCATCATCTGTTCATAGACTCCAGGGCAGCGTTCGATTCAGTCAAGTGAAATGAGTTATGGCAGATTAGGCTGCTGATTAGGCTGATACGTGCCACCCTTGAAGGTTCTACATCAAGCGTCAGGATAGCCGGTGAGATATCGGACTCGTTCGTGACGTTAGATGGTTTGAAGCAGGGTGACGGACTGTCGAACTTATTGTTCAACATCGCATTGGAAGGTGCTATACGGAGGGCTGGTGGGCAGAGAAGCAGCACCATCATTACGAAGTCGCACATGCTTCTCGGTTTTGCGGACGATATCGACATCATTGGTATCAACCGTAAAGCTGTGGAAGAGGCCTTCGGATCTCTCAGGAGGGAAGCTGCGAGATTAGGGCTTGTCATAAACTCTGCCGAAACAAAATACATGGTGGCTGGCAGAGTGCGTGGTAGTCCGTCGGAGGTTGGTGCTGCAGTGGTGCTAGATGGGGAAACATTTAAAGTAGTCGACGAATTCATTTACCTGGGAACATTAGTGACATGTGACAACGAGGTTAGCCGTGAGATAAAGAGGCGGATAGCAACCGCAAACAGGCCTTTTACGGATTACGTAGCCAGCTAAGGTCCCGCAGTCTGCAAATCCGTACTAAACTTGCACTCTATAAAACATTGATTCTTCCGGTGGCTCTCTACGGCCATGAATCATGGACGCTGAAAGAGGCTGATCGGCGAGCTCTAGGTGTTTTTGAGTGTAGGATTTTGCATTCAATCCTTGGCGGCAAACTAGAAAATGGTGTTTGACGCAGACGCATGAACCATGAAGTGTACCAGGCATACAAATCGGCGGATATAGTCAAGCGGATAAAACACGGCAGGCTTCAGTGGGCTGGGCATGTAGCGAGAATGCCGGATGAGCGTCAAGCGAAGGCTATATTTAGCAGGAATCCCGATAGAGGTCGTCGACTTCGGGGTAGACCCCGAACTTGTTGGATTTGTGCTGTCGACGAGGATGCACGCGAAATAGGTGTTAGGGGCGATTGGAGGATAGCAGCGCAAGACCGAGGGACATGGTGACGTATTCTGGATTCGGCACTGGATCGATAATCGGTCTGTCACCTTAAAAGTAAAGTAAAGTAAGTACTTGAGTGGTAGATTAAACTTACTTTATTTACACAAAAGCCTAAATAGTAACTCAGAGCGAAAGGCTTTATCCCTTCGATCCGGTCACCGGTGTTTATTACCGAGTTATGCAATGCCACGGTGGCTTTAGTGACTATTCATCGCGGAAGGCTTTCTTTGCAAATGATCTTGTTTTGGTGGACAACGGCAGAAGGCCGCGTCCCGGTTTACACTCTACCTGTTTTCATTACATTCAACAGAAGGCTTACTTTCTCCCGGACTAAAATGTACCGTATGACAAAATCCTACGTGACGGAACATTTAGGTATTTCTGTGCGGGGTGTGACGTCACACCAATGTTGACCTCAACCTTGATCCTCACCCTGATCCCAATTCCGACAGCGATCATGACCACAACCATGCGACTATGACTTTGACTTCAATCATGACTTCGACCTGAACCTTTACCTCGACCTCGACCTCGATCTCGACCTTGACCACGATCTCTATCTTGAGGGGTAATATCTACCAAAAAAATTTATTTCGCCGTTTTTTTTCATTGACCTAAATCATGCTAAAACTATACAAGAATCAAAATCTACATCGCCCAAGTACAGATCTAAACTCAAAGTTTGTAAACTAGCAGAAGTTACCTATTTCCCTTTGTTTAGTCGATCAGCCGTTCTCGTTGTGTACATTTTTTATTTGAGTTTTTCTATACTTTTTAACTGTGAGTCATATTTAAAAGTACTTAAATATGAGTGGCAAGTTTGAGTTTTGCGTGGGATCGGGCGCCAACTGTGTCAAAGTCGCTAAGCATCACATGTCCGACATCGCGAAAAAGGCTAGGCGCAGCCATACATCAGATGACAAAAAGGAAGAAGTGGAAAATAAAACCCAGGAAGGACAATTTTACGGCGCAGGGATAGCTGACTGAAGGTAAAAAAATTATTAGGGGCTTTGTTGTTGCGATTCTTGAGATTTATAGCAATTTGAAACTTTAAAAGCGTTTTTCTCAAAACCATGTTTTCAAAATCGGCGAGCAGTAGAACTGAAAAAATTAACATCCGATTGACTTGAAATTTTAACTGTAGCTTCTGCATTAGATTATCTAGTGAAGTACACACGATTTTAGCGATTGATTAACAACAACTAAAGTTATAAACGATCAAAGTTGATTTTTTTTGTCGAAACAGAACTTTTTTTTTCAAACCGTTGCCATTTTGCGAAGAAAAATTCCAAAAATATAATCATGTGTACCGTGCTGGATCGAAACCCGTACAGTATCGGAATCCGTACACCTTGATGTGTTTCTTCAGTTTTAAGCATTACAAAGGTGAAAATTCATATGATAGTTACATGTACATATCCGTTGTTGGCCTCCTGTTAAATTAAACTATGCGCTAGTAGGCCATGAAATAAAAATATTAAAAGTGAAAAATCAATCGTGTATCGGTTTCAGTTGTCATTTCGTTGTATCGTTAGAGAATTTACTAAGGAAGCGTTCTTCAGATAAAAACGATTTTCAAGTGGGATATAAGTGTTTTACTCTGTGAATCTTTTTAAAATTGATGGAAAAGGTAAGTCTTTGTCATTTTCGAGCTGTATATTGTCTAATAAATAGTGTAAGTTGTATTTATTCAACAAAAACTGTGCCGTACGGATTTTGATTCTTGTTATTTGCTTGAATCGAAATCCGTACAGCGTGTGTATCATGCATATATTGTTGAACTTTCTTCTTGTTTTCAGCATATAATGGAAGAAAACAAGTATAAATATACGGCAAACAATTTTAAACGAGCTGTGACTGAGGTGCGCAAGGGAAAGTCGTACCGGGAAGCTTCGAGAGGTTCCGGCTTGCCGGTTACTACGAAACGCTACGAAAATTGCACTAATTCAGCTGATATAAAAAATTAGAAACCGTGTGAAACTTTAGGAGCCAGTTGATCCTCAAAATATACTTATTCGGTAATTTGAAGATAGATTATAAATAAAAGATGTAATGAACATCTTTGTACTTCTTCATCTATACGGAGTTTGATTTATTGTTGTATGGACTTTGATCCAGTCTATATAGCGTGTGTGCGGATTTCGATTCAAAAGTGTACGGGTTTTGATTCAGACAAAAAACTGTGTACGGATTTCGATTCAAAACATGTTCTATTTAAACATGATTTTTTCGAGTTTCGGAGTGATTTTAATCATTTTGCTGGAAAATAGTGATAAAATATAAGTAGACCTATAACTAAACATGTCAGTTTAAAGCAATATGTGATTTCTTGATTTTATATTGACCGTCGAAGATTATCATGTGCTTAGATGTACGGATTTCGATCCAGCACGGTACTTCACTAGCGACACTTATGTAGATAATGAGAAAATTTTTGTTTCGGTTATAGGTGGAGTTGGGCACGACTTCTACTGCTCGCCGCGGAACAACTTTTAAAAAAAGCGGTTCACGGCAATCGCTGCACAGCCGCCATTTTGTAGCCAAAAATAGCAATAACAATATTTTTTCTATTTTGCAAGAGTTGCTCCATTCAATGATATATTATTTATATACCTTACATTTCAAATGTCCTGTAAAAAAATTCATGGAAAAAGCCTTGTTTTTTTGAGCATTTGGTAGATATAACCCCTTAATACATTGAAAGTCCTTAAGTTTGAATATTGAAATAGTTGCGCTTTGATAATATTGGTACCGTAAACTGGGGTGACTTTGCTCACTCTACCACTTTTTCGAATTTGTGATAAAAAAAACTCTCGTGGAGCTTGAGATTTGTCGTAATTTTCACTGATGGTGTTTAGATATGTCTAAATTGCTACTATTTATTTATTTCTTGCTATAAAGTAAAAAGGGCAAGTGGAATCATGATGTCAATACTTTTTCTCGAAGTTTGCATTGAGTGCTCAAAACTGCTATAAGTTCAATCCGTCGCAATCCACCTAATCTTTATTCTATACGTTGTTAAAGTTATCGAAAAAATATGCAAAAATGTGCTACAACTTTGTAAGGAAAAGTCCTGGAGATGTGTAGTCTTCAACAAAAACGTGTGTTTTGTATATCCAAATGATTCTTTAAAACAACGTTTCCTTGTAAAATGCAACTAACAACAGTTAAGTGCAAAAAATTAAATTTTAAGTAACTTTTATGGAAAATACTCTGTAACTCTGTACCCCTGAAGATAGGAATTTTGTTTGTTCAGCAAAATTTCATGTTTGCACGTTCTAAAACATTGCCGAATAAACCATTCTTAACATAGATAAGTTAGTATTTTATATATATGAAAACCTACTGTAATATATGCTCGCCGTACTCTAATATGGGTATGGATATGGGAACCTGAAAGAGTTTATAGTACTTCAGCTTAATTTCAAGGAAAAGTATTGATATCATGATTCCACTTGCCCCTTATTAACCTAAACGTTCTTGAAGTCATCCAAAAATAAGCTGATGATATAACTTTGTAACGAACAGTCCTGAAGATGTATAGTCTTTGGCAAAAATGAGTGTTTTGTGTGCTCTAGCAATTCTTCCGAACTACACTTTCGTGTAAAATGCAACTAACACAAGTTAAGTACAAAAAAATTACTTTTAAATAAGATCCATGTAATAAACTTTATAACTTTGTACCGAAAAAAGATAGGATTTTCATTTGTTCAACAAAGTTTCATATGTTTGAATTTTCTACAACTTTGCCGAATAAACTATTCTTCTGTCTCTTAACACAAAAAGTATATTTTTTTTAGTATAATAGAGCAAGATCGCACGAAATGACCTATGGTCGAATATCGAGCATTTTTTATTTGAATGAAACTTTGCACACGTGTTTGACGTAGCATACTGAGCATTTTTCACAGATGGAGAGATTTTTTACACCCTTGAGTTACATTCTAAAAGGGCGTATGCCTTTTGGCATAGGTTTTATTCGAAGCATTGTAGCCCAGAAACCGTTGGTTGTATAGAAAAACTGTCTGAGAATGAGTTGTAGGGAATTAGAAATGCACCATAGAAAAAAATATACACTGTACAACAAAAATTTTTTTTGATAAAAAAAAATTAAAAATAAACATTAAATTTCAATTTAAAAAAAAATTGAATCTTTTTTATTTTTTTTTTTCAAGAAACTTGACGTTAATACGCAACTTTAAAAAAAAAGTCCAGGATGGAGAAATGAAAAATAATTTTTTTATGGTAGATTAATTTTTTTATGAAAATTCTAATTCAAACATTTTTCAAAATATTTGTATTCTGATGATTTTAAAAGATGCAGAGAGTCATTTTGAATCAAAAAGCTCTGGATAGTCAACATTCTAAAGGCATAGGTTTTCGAGTTATTTTAAATTTAAGCTCAATAAATTATTAATATTTCGAAAAATACACGTTTTTTTAAATTTGTCCATGGTTCTCTAGAAAAAACCATACGTTCATGGGAATGCTTGATCAAAAATATACAATTCATTCTTTGACAACAAAACGATTGGATAAATAACTCAAGCGCTAAACCTTAGCCTACCTACACGTTCTCCCTTGCCGAATGTTTTATAAGAAAATATGTTTGTCGTGCAACACTACCTACTTGTTTACTAATAATAACTGTTTGTAAAGTACGCAACCAATCACTACTGGGTTACCTATAATATCTGTTTTCGTATATAAATACGATTGCACTACTCCAGATGTGTTAGTAACAGTTGGCATTTTGTGAAGATGAATAAAGTGAAAATGGAATACACCAAACCCAAATGTTGTAAACCTTTTCCTGATTATCGGTGCTCATCAAGCTTACGCAAATTAAACGAAAACGTTATTGCAAAATTAAAAATATTGAACAGTCAAGCTCATTTTAATACGTCTTTATCAATTTGTGATTCGTGTAGTTATTGGAATGATAGTCAAGCCACCATTCAGGTTCAGGTGTTCATTGCCAAATTAATGAGTTTTTTTGAAAACAACAATAGAGTTGAAAAAAGCGATATTAATGTCTGATGGAGTTGCCTCACAATATAAAAATAGAAAAAACTTTGCAAGTTCAAAACAAAATATAACGTCGATGCAGAGTGGCATTTTTTTGCGACTTCTCATGTTAAAGGCCCATGCGATGCAATTGGTGGCATATTAGAACGAATGGCAGGAAATGCAAGTTTAGCTGAAGAACATGAACATCCCATTACAAGCGCAAAAGAATTGTATGATTGTAATAAAAATTCATCAAAAATGTCATTTAGTTGGGTATAATATGAAGAATATGAACAAGGAGTAACAGAATGGAGCAATATTTTCAAACAATCTATGATAATAGCTGCCACACAAAAGTATTACTCTTTTGTTCCGATTTCAGAAAATAAGATACAAACGAAGCTGTTTTCAAAAGATGACGAATCATTTACTTATGATGTATATAAAATATAAGGTGGAACTAGTTCTGTAAGGACATAAAGACATAGTTACTATGTCATAAAAAATATGTTCCTAAGATAATAAAACTCGAAAATAAATATTTGATTCTTATATATATTTATATCACTTAGAACATTTAACTCTTTTCTTGAGAACCGTTCGCCCAATCGTTTTGTTGTCAGAGATTGAATTGTATATTTTTGATCAAGCATTCCAATGAACGTATGGTTTTTGCTGGAGAACCATGGACAAATTAAAAACATGTGTATTTTCCTAAATAATTATAATTTTTCGAGCTTAAATTAGAAATAACTCGAAAACCAATGCCTTTAGAATGTTTATTATCAAGAGCTTTTTGATTCAAAATGACTCTCTGCATCTTTTAAAATCTTCAGAATACAAATATTTTGAAAAATGTTTGAATTAGAATTTTCATAAAAAAATTAATCTACCATAAAAAAATATTTTTCATTTCTCCATCCTGGACTTTTTTTTAAAAGTTGCGTATTAACGTCAAGTTTCTTTAAAAAAAATAAAAAAAAATCAATTTTTTTTTTCTAAATTGAAATTTAATGTTTATTTTTAATATTTCTTGGTCAGAAATTTTTTTTTGTACAGTATATATTTTCTTTATGGTGCATTTTTAATTTCCAACAACTCATTCTCAGACGGTTTTTCTATACAACCAACGGTTTCTGGGCTACAATGCTTCGAATAAAACCTATGCCAAAAGGCATACGCCCTTTCAGAATGTAACTCATGGGTGTAAAAAATCTCTCCACCTGTGAAAAATGCCCAGTTATCTAAGTTTCATTCAAATCAAAAATGGTCGATTAAATTTTCGCGTATTTCCAGGCGATTTGAAATGATTTTGCTCAATAAACTTTTCATATTTTTTGACAATTCGCGATTATGCGAGTCATTCATACAAATAATCGCTCCGAAGACACTATTAAGCTAGGATGCAGGTGAAAGGCGCTATGGAATTAAGTTCCACTTTTTGCCTTATTGGACCGCTGTGCACTGTTCTTGTGCTAATCACCGACACCCGGGGAAGCGACTCCACCCAGGACTTTAACTTACGACCAGTTTATTAACGGACCGGCGCTACACCAGTTGTGTTGATTGTGAGTGGATCACGCCACCCCACAACCATCGACACCTAGGTCAGCGTTGATATTCGAACCTAGGCCATTAGCATGGTGGGCGGAGACGTTACCAACTACACTAGCCCCCCCCCCCCCCGCTGATATTCAAACTTTGATACTTTTGAATTTCCTAATCTTGTTTTTTCTTGACTTCGTAAGCGGCTAAATAAAGTCTCACTAAAACAGTTAAGCCGTCATAATCGAACGATAAAAGCGGTGCATTTCGAGCTAACGGGAGTGGATTTACCGAGTGTTTTCATTCTTTTTTTTTGCCCCCAGAAAACCGAGATACCGCCTACGAAGTCGGAAGCGGCTCCCCCGGCCAAAAGGTGGGATGCGATGGTTACTCTTACCAAGCGTGAAAATACTCCAATGGTTTATTCCATAAATTCTCTAATGAACGAAAAGCTTTCGTGTAATGAAGGGGATTAGTTATGCAAATGAAACACGCCGGAAACGAGACTCTTCTGACCCGAAGGTTTTATTCTCTTTTCCCGTCCAGTTTTCCTACCTCCTCATTTTCAGCGCTTTATAATGATTATTTCGAAGGTTTGTTTTCGCGAGCCGGCGGGTAACCGAGGAAACCGTTTCTGCACATTAATTAATGGAATGGATTTTTTTTCCTTAAACGCATATTTTAATAGTGTAGAATATTTTCCCAATACTGACTAGAGCTCCGTTACGGTGGATTCCTGATCTAAAATCCTCTGAATTCCTAGTGGGCACTCATCGAGAGTTCTCAGCTTACTGAATTTATAATTATAATTTAGCTAGTGCATTTTGAATCAGAGATATTTATTTTCCAATTATTTCTCAGAAAGTTACATTTGAGGGAAATTAGAGCTTGTAGCTGATTCAAACCAACATAATTGAGTTTCGTTTTGCTGTTTTCCGTGTACGAGTATGCTAAACAGTCAAACATTAACCTATCAGCAGCAGCTCTGCTGCCAGTCACTTTTGCCATCCGATAAAACTGCATGCCACAGGATCGTGTCATACTTGCTAACCCGAAACAGTTGACCTCAGCGCCAGGCAAACGATGAGCTAGAAAATTGAAACCATCTCCTGGGCTGCAATTGTCACTGCTGTTCGCAGTACAATAATTACCTCACTCATTGCGGTCTGTAATTGGCAGATTCATTAAACTTTTGCTCCTCGTCTTTCAACTCTGCTCCAGTCGCTCGAACAGGCAATCTCGCCGTCGCCCACGCATTGTGCAACGAAGTTCAGACGCAAATAATGCCCACGTTCGCTCTGCGTGGACGAAGTTTAGCCGCAAGGATTGTCCCGCTTTGTCAACAGAAGCCAAACCAAACTTCATCAGTAGCGGGAATTGGAAAGCAAACTTTTCTCACACTCCCGCTCTTAGTCAGGGAGACACAGAGTAGGGTGTAGGGTAGGATTCTATATTTTAGGATTGAGGTTAGGGAATGGAAGCAAGGCACCGACATTGGCAATCACACTCTACCTATACATCGGATAGCTCCATTATCGTTGCTCGCCACGGGAAACAAATCAACAACCGGTACGGGCGCTCCGACAAAGCGTAAAAAGACCGACCGACGTAAAGAGGATGCTGTGTGGCGTGTCCCAGGAGCTTGCAGAGTTATTTTCAAAATTGCATAATTGTGTTCCGGTGATTATTATTTTCATCCTTTCCCGGTTGCCACAACCAGGAACACAAACTGGGTACGTTGTTAGGGGTGATGAGGCGAAGGCGGAAAAACAATACAAAATGAGCCACAGGGAATCGGAAACTGGGACTACTAAAACAAGTTCCGTTCCGTAGCATTCGCGTACGGTTACACTCCTACCCAGGCTCTGCTATCACAATAACTCGACAAAACTCTCATTAAAATTTATCGATTGATATATTAGTTTCAAACCTGATTGAACAATTACTGAATTCAGTCCGTACTGTGTTAACTACAGCTCTTTGAATGCAACATAACCATCTCAGTGAAGACAAACAAACCAGAGGAGTGTGAAATGTGCAAACAAACCAGTGTGATGAAAATAAACCCAAGACGAGCAACCCAAGAACACTGCTAACTGGCGAAACCATAATATTTTTCAAGCCTCTCCCCGAAGGTTTCTAACCGAGCCGAGCTCGAGCCGCGCGGTGGTAATTTATTACCCTAAACAGTGTCTCTAGAGTAACAACACAGTCGAACGAAACCTCTCCTGCAGCCTGGTGTTGTATAACCAATCCGCAATCGGTAGACATTATTTGCAACTGGCAGCTATTTTCAAATGAAACAATTTCGAATTTCGAAAGCATGCTACTTAACAGTAATAGATTTAAATCGCCTGGCTAGAGCAACCAATTATGGGCGGCGGCGCCGGGGTGGTGACGGGGACACCAAAAGGTGTTTTGATTGCGAGAGAAAGCTTTGATTGCTTAATTACGCTTCAGCCACAGATGATTTACACTTCAAATGATAGAAAGAGCAGCGTTGCTATTAGGTGTGCATGTGGAAACACTTCTTCGTTGCTCAGCTTTGAGTTATAAATTATTTGTTCTAGCCCAAATTTTGCTTTGTGATTTTCATTTTAAATTTAATAAAATTTTCTCTGCTTATAGATGAAAATTGATTTTTTGTTAACGTTCTGAACTAATTTATAATCTACTAGCTGACCCGACAAACTTCGTCCCGCCCATTTTTGTGTTTAACTGAATAATTTTAAACATTCCAAATTCATTGATTCCTTGCGGTTTGTTTACAGTCAGCAAATGCGCGACGAATCGGCCATAGGATATAATGAAAGTCAAAAGACAAATCGTTTGAAATGATTGGTTTTATCGGAATGACAACATCCCCAACTTTTGGCTTCTGTAAATCACCTTTATTCTGAAAATATCCATATTAGTTGTATTCGGTCAATTTCAGCTGTATTTCTGGCATCAATCAATTCCGGAAATACCCATATGGGGTGGTTTTCAGTTATTTTGGTTGCGGTCATCTTTGAATTCAAAATGGTGTCCAGGGTCTCAATTACGGAAATGTCCATATTGAGCAGTATTTAGTCATTTTTGGCTGTTTCCCAGAAGTTGCCATATTACCATACAAAATGGTGTCTGAGGTCAATTTTTAGCATCATTCTGGTTCCGGAGATACTCATATTGGAGATATTTGGTCACTTTAGGCTGTTTTGCAGGGGACCGAGACACTAGGCGTATGGACGCTAGGCATAATGGATGTGAGGCATAATGGATACGAGGCATACTGCCACAAGACATAACGAATGCGAGGTCGAACACGATGTTATATGATCGCATGAGATCCTATTAACGTGACTATGTGTTTCGAATTTGCAACAATCATTTCGCATCAGAATGTCGATTTGAAAAAATGTCACGCGTTTTATGATAAACAAAAAGCGTCACTCAGCAACAATTCCTGGCTACTGCGCCATTCTGGTTCAAAAAACACCCATATTGGATGTTATTCGGTCATTTTCGGCTGTTTTACAGAAACCGGAAATTGCCATCTTAGAATTCAATCTGGTGTCTGTGGTCGATTTTGACTCCTGTGTATCATTCTGGTTCCCGATATAATCATATTGGGTGAAAATCGGCCATTTTCGGCTTTTCTAGAAACCGGAAGTTGCAATCTTGGATTCCAAAATGGATTTTTGAGACATTTTCTGATCTCTGGGTGTCATTCTGGTTCCGAAAATACCCAAATTAGAAACCGGAAGTTTCCATCCTTAATTTAAAAAAAGGCGACTGGGGTTCAGTTTTAGCTCGTGTGCATCGACCTGACCCTTTTAGGCTGTTTTCCGGAAAACCTGGTTGAAATATCTGTTCAATTTGCATGGGAGACCTACTTCCCCTTTCAAAGTACGGAGGAGTGTCAAACCACCATAGAAATTTATTGGTTTCATTTACTCGATTAGTTCTTGAGTTGTGAATAAATTGAGGTTTCATTTGTATGAGCCCTCTCTTCCAGAAGAGGGAGGAGTGTCGAACCACCTTGAAAATTTTGCTTGCTCTCAAAAAACCTCAACATATTAAACTTGGTTCCATTTATGGGAATTGTGGGTAAAATAAACAGGAGTGGCAAAATGGACACCTGCTTAAATCTCGACTATTACGTTGAAAAGATGTACAAACTCCATTGGCACCTTATCTTAGATGCACGACAAGCTATTCAAGACAAACTATGCGACATGAAACAGCCAAACTACGAAAATAATAAACAGAAACGAAATACGCGTACACATTTGTGGTAGTGATGTTATTTTTGGCTCACAAGAAATAACCTTTTTTCGATGTAAAACAGTTTTTCGTAAAGACTTTTGTGCATATATCTGTACTCAGACTCCTAACCACCAGAAATCATCAAAGGTTAGTAATTGTTTGAATGATTTTTTCAATATTTTTGAGTATTTTCAAAAATACGTACTGTGCGGGTAAAATGGACAGCCCATAGTATTTGTAGAAAAATTGTGCAAATTTCCCTTTAAAATTGTAGATGCTTTGTGTTTGTATCGGAAAACGCAAAATGAAACCCGGACCGATAAACAGATGGCAGCGGCTAATCGTGCCGTTGAATGCGGCATGTCCATAAAACAAACTTCCACCATTTCCCAGTCTCTTGCGGATAAGGTCATATATTGTTATTAATTCTATGACAAACGGAGAAAATTGAACCGTAGGTGAATACATAACTGTGTCACGTGTAATCGAACAACATTTTGCTATCAATAAAGCGATAATTAACGTCCTTGTCCAAAATGGTCATATTACCACCACTCTATGTTCATTTTACCCACACGTGTCCATTTTACCCCCAAAAACCTGTTTTTGAAAAAGCTCAAGAAAACTTCGAAAAATACTATATTAGAGTATCTCTACCTATTTTTTGCAGAAACCATTAGTTGCTCAGTTGATGTGCACGATCGACTCATGGTTTTAGTGTTTAATTGTAGAGAAGATGGAGAAATAGCATAGGGTTTCCATTTTATAACCCCTTCCCCTACTTGGTTAGTTCTCGAGATGTGCAGAAATATTTGTTACATTTGTATGAAACCCTTTTTTTCCAGAAGAAGGAGGGGAGCCGAACCGTTATTGGCATATTTGTTACCCCTAAAAACATTCACATGCCAAATTTTGTTGTGTTTGCTTGACTGGTTCCCGAACTATGCAGAAATTTATGTGTCATTTGTATGGGATCCCTTCCCTTCCAGAGAAGGGAGAGGTCTCAAACCATCATAGAAACCTTTCTCGGCACCAAAAACCCCACATACAAATTTTCAAGTCGACCGGTTCGGTAGTTTCCGAGCCTATACGGATCAGATAGACAGAAAGAGAGACAGACAGACTGGACTGCATTTTTATATGTATAAATTTAAACCTTTTCTGGTCTTGAGAAACATTTTTCAATGATTTTAGCCTTAGGAATCATTCAAAAACTTTGGACCCTAACTTAGAATCAGCGCTCTCGATAGTCTCAACTTAATGTTAAGTTTTTCGACGTAAAGCTACGTCTTTTAGGAAGTTTGGCTACTACATAGGGATGCAAAATGAAAATCTAGTACCGGAAAAAGCGAAAAATATGTCCAATTTCAAATGCTAATAAATCGGTTACTTTCGATGGATTCCCTTCGTTCTTGCAACAATCGATTGGAAAATCTTGATTACTTTCCCAAGCACGGTCGACAGAATTATAGACCTTGTAATTCAGAATGTATTAGGGTAACCGCTCCTATATTCAGCTCAGTACCTATACTCATCTCATCACGCCTTTTTGATCAATGTATCGTCAAATTTTACCATATTTTCAACGCAAAACTGTTAACCACCGAGAAGCAAATAGAATTACCCTCAAAAATTTGTAGAAATTTGACGGTAAATTGGACAAATGAGAGAAATAAGATGACTATAGGTGCAGCTAACCGTTGAGATGAATAATGGATAATGGAGCGATTACCCTATTTGGCCTACATAAGAGCTTGTTTTAACCGAAACCGCTTTTGGTAGTTTCAGACAGCGACGACAACTTAGCAGCAGCAGCAACAGCAGCGGATAGCAGCAGCAGTTGCTGTGGGAGTTACAACAGCGATAGTGGCAGGGCCAGCTGGTGCAGCTGCACTTCCTCTAGTGAAAAGCTGCCTTTGTGCAGTAGCGGGTAGCATCATTAGTAGGTACATTAGCCGGCCCTTTTTCTAATGAAAAGTTGCCATATTTTTACAACACACAAACATTTTATTTTAATCTGCATATATTCTGACTGTTGAAACTTACTGAGGTTGTATAGGGTCTGTTCCATTCCTGTTAGCATTTCGGTAGCACTTCAACTCCTCTTTTGAACCAAATTTTAAACATTTTCAATACTAGTAGGTTATGTAACAAACATCTCTCTGTAGTTCTACGTCAACCTTGCGGTCGTGGCTTTACATACAACCCTTGTGATTTTTTGATTTGGTTTTCTCCAGTCAGAATTAGAATTTTTTGTTGATTTTAATCTTAATTTAGGATCATTTTAGTTCAAAATTTTGCTAACTCAGGCTTTTAAATATTTCCAATTTGAATATGTTTAAACTTAAAAAGCGTATTTAAGTATAAGTCATTTTTCTTTGTTGATTTTTCACGCCAATACGAAGGTGTATTTCGGTGATTTTAAGCAGAACTTGCGCTTCATGTTTTGGACTACTTTGGCCACTGAAGGAATTTACAACGATTTTGAGCCCAATTTCGTATCATTCACTAGCATAATATTTCTCAGCCTTTAAGAAACCCTTCTACACCGATGAAAGGCCCGATTATACTGTATTTCATTTGAAAAATTATTTTTTAGCGATTTAGAGCTCGATATGGGGTCATTTTGCGGTTATTTAGGGGCTTCAGGAACGTTATTCTGATATTCTGAACCAGGGATGTTACGTATGTGATTTTTAAGACATCTTCAGATGCGGATGCGGATGCGGATATGTGATTACGGATGAAGATGTTGATGCGGATGTCAACTTTTATGCGGATGCGGATATCCGTTACATCCCTGTTCTGAAACTATTTTCTGATTATTTTATAGACCTTTTTAAACCTTTATTCCCCTCCCAGTTGGCTTCGAGGTACGATGGTGGCCTAACAAGCCAGTTGTCGTAGGTTCGAGTCTCGGCTCGGGAGAGACTGTTAGTGTTAGTAGGATCGTAGCGCTAGCCCCGCAATTGTCCTGTACACTAAACAGTTAGCTGCGAAGTCTGTGTATAATAAACAGAAGGCCAAGTTCCGAATCGGAATGTAGCACCCAAGGCTTTGCTTGCTTAGACTTTTAATCATTTTAGCTATTTGAAACGATTCCGAGCGTCCTTAGGATGTTATTGTGTGCTTAAGTGGATCTTCTCATCAGTCGGAAAATTTTTTTAAATTTTTTTTCGAGCTTAAAGGAAAAATAACACGGGATAATGAATATTGCAATAATTCAAAATTATGTTCGGGCATGCGAAAAATAAACTCGATAAAACAAACTAGCGGACCTATAAATACTATCACATTGTACTGGATAAGCATGCCAATTACATTTCCTTAATAAAAATACGGAGTGATTCCACCACAGCCGGAATAAATGGTTTATCGATGTTTTTCAACACATTTGTTGAAAAAAAGTGGTATCGAAACTAAAATACCTATTGACAATTGATTCCATATTTATTTTTCGAAAAACTTTGACATAAAAACTTGATAATATGCAGAAGGTCTTCCAAACATGGAATTATTTTGTGTGTTACAGATGAAAAAAAGGCCAAACCGTGCACGTTTTTTGAGCTGTCAGTGATTTGCCGCCTATAAGATCATTAATAATTTCGCCATTTTGGTTATTTAAAAATAAATTCTCATGTTCAAACATAGCTTTAAGTAAATGCAATGAATTACTCTGTGTTACTTTTTTCACATTGAAAAGTAATCTAAAAAAAAACTTTCTTATTTAAAACCTAATAAAAAGGCTTCTTTAAAAATATGTTTTCTAGCAAACTGAGTTTATCTTGCATCATTTGATATTTTTGTGTCTTGAAGAGAGCCATATCCATCAAAATTTGAGCTCGGTTTTAGATGTTAATTTGGCCTATTGCAGTTTTTGTAATGTTTTTCAGCGATTCTGAACGTTTTAAATCATACTATTGTGACCCAAAAAACTTTTAAAAACGGTTTTCAGCAGACCATGGAACATAGGTAAAAACAAAATTTTTTTTTTGGCATGTCATTTCACTGAAACTTTTCACAATTGTTAGTTTTTGATAAAGAGGTCATTTATGATATTGTTTTTAACGGATTTTAACTCATTTATGATGTAATTTCTTCATGTAGACTCGCGACTGCTGCTTCAAAAGGGCCTATTCAAAATGGTGACTGATAGATAAAAATTTCTACATCAGAAAAACGATTTATTTGATTTAAATGTTGTCTCCAGCAAAATTGTAGGTAATAAAACAACTTTTCCCAATTGTCAAAAAATATTAAATATCTCAAAAAGTACCTTCTATAAAAAACTTATTTTTTTACACATTGAAGATGACAATATGTACTACTATCTGTCAAAATTTGGTGATGGTAAAAAGAAAAGGTTATGGATGTTTGAGTATTTGACATATTCACTCTGAATGTTTTTAGAGCGATTTTTTTTCTAGTCATTCATAAAAATGTTGAAAATTTATCGCTAAGAGCATGATACCAATTCAACGCGTTGTTTTTGTACCATAATCGAACATTTTTATACTGGCCCTGTTGAAATTGAATATGCGTAATTCATCGGCGAACCCTGTTATCAGAAGGTTGTTAAAATAAGACGAACACACAAGGTAACCAATTTATACAGTGCGTGTTTATATCAAGTAAATTCAGATTTAGAGAACCGCAAACTGGGATATTGAGCAGAGACAGGTTTCGCTATTAAAGGTGCGTCTGATGCAGTCTGTCTGATTGAGTCAGTTGAGTCTGATGGTCCATGGCGGTTCAGAACAATCTTGACGTTCCATATAAGGTGATCGAAACCAATCGCCACATGTGGAGTAGGGATAGTCCTACACTTCCATCAGGCATCACGTGTTTCTATACAGATGGGTTAAAATTGGATTCAACACTGACTCCAGAGTCTACGGGCCCGGCGGTGTTAAGGAAACTTTTCCAATGTGTGTATGGACCACCATATTTCATGCAGAATTATATGTCATACTCGTCTGCGCCAAAATGTGTCATAAACGTAATTACAGGTATGCGAAAATTGGCATATTCTCGAACAGCCAAAGCCAAAAAACTATGCCATGCATTCAAACCGTTTTGGCCGTAGAAATATTTTTATTTTCCAATGGAGCACTCTATTGGGTATCAAAAATATTTTTACAGTCAAAACGGTTTTCTTTATTGGTTTAGTCTTTTTGGCAAAGTTGTAGATAAGTATTTTGACAAGACTGGTTGCATTGTTCAGGTTATCTTTTGTAGTTTTTATAAAAAAATTAGATTTTTGAAAAAGTGAGCTTTTTCAGATAATTGATTTTTAATTTTTCTTTTAACTAACTTTTAATTTAAAAAAATTTTCTTCAGTATGTATTTTTTTCGGAAAGACTAAATTATTATCTACAATTTTGCCAAAGACGTCACACCGATGATACAAACCGTTTTAATCCTGAAAACATTGATAATCATTAATACCTTCCCAAAATAGCATTTTTAAATAGCGTATTCCAAAAAAATCTGTTGCCTATAGAAACGTCTATGCAAAGTTTCAGCCAAATCAAAAATGGCAATGTAGAAAACACAATAATACTGTGACATTTTTTGTGCAACTGCTTTTAATTTTAACTCATTTTTTGCTTAGAACCTTTCGGGCCTGAAGAACGTTTTCCAGCGATTCTGAGTTCAAATTGAGGTTGTCTTCTTGATTTGAGATTATTTTCTATTTTGTCCTTTTCTGTCCTTTACTGATTTTAGGTTTTCCTTTACTCTTCTGAACAAACCAAAGTGGTCATACATGTGTGACCGATCACTTCGTGTTTGTTAATTTTAGCGATGTGCCTCAAGGAAGCAAGTTGAGGCCGTTAATGTTTCACTGGAACAAGCAGCATATAATGTTTGAAAATCGAAAGGTTCGAACAGACAAATCATTTTGAGCGTGATACTCGATCAAAAAACTTTCCTTTGACAGTCTCTGATCCGTCGACATTGCTAAGGCTTATAGTCAGCAAGGGTTTGAATGCAACAGTGTTAAAAATTTCTAGGAGCCGGCTTTTTTTTATATATTTCTCTGGCAATATATTTCTCTGGCAAAGTGTAAACTGTCTTTAATAAAATTAATAATAATAATAGTAATATTTCTCTAGTAATGGGTCCATCTTAGACAATGCTTTACTAGTTTGAGCTCCAAAACAACTGAACTAGATCTACGAATCGAAAATTACAAAACGAATCACCTGATTTGCTCTGAAAAACTTGTCATGGTTTGACGTTCGGAGATCGATGCAATCGTTCACCATTTCCAGCAAAATGTTTAAAGTAGGCAGTTGGGTAGTGTCAGTTCAACAAGATGGATGAAATTGGATGTATATTTGGATAATTAGGGACGAATGACCGTTTAGGGTTAAAGTCCTTTCAAAAAAAATAAATCAATCAATTTTTGGATAATCTTAAACTTTTAAAATCCTTCACACTCGCTTGTCCGTTTTTGTGGCAATTGATATGATTATCATCAAATTCGGTGGCAAAATGGATTCTGCTGAGTAATTTATGCTTCTCTCGAGATGAGCACCACTAAGAGCAACATCATCAAGTCTAGTCTCGAGCGCTGGTGATTTGGCAATATAACAGATGCATTTAGCAACCAGGGCCGCACATATTCCTTCTTTTGAATATCCTCAGGGTTCGAGTAATACAACTCTATGTCTCAGTTTGTGACACTGTTGTGCTGAGTTCTTAATAGTACTGATACGAAATAGCTTTATCATTCAGTGTAGAATTTTTGATGAAGATGTCTCAGGATTATATTCATAATCCCAAAATTCGTCCTCACTGTAAACCTATTTGGGAAAACAGGCATCTTACTAGGCTCAAGCGTGTTCGTAAATCAACCCTGCGTGCCTTTCAAAGAAACAAGCTTTTCTTCTCAAATTTAGAAAATCTATAACGAGCGTCTTAGCAGAGTGACTGCTCTTTTCTTTGTGCATTAGTCATGTTACTAAAGTTCTGGCAACTGGCACACGATTATTGTACGCAGATGATATTTAAATATTCCAAATTATTGAAAACCATGATGATTGTTATAGACTTCAAACGCAACTCGATTCGTTCACCGACTAGTGCCTACACAACTAGGGTTTCATACACAACATCTTCAACTTTTTCTCTGAAATATTTTAAGTGAAACTTAATTTTTGATTTTTCTTTTCGTTAGCTACAATTTAGCCAAAATAATCTTTTTAGCGAACATATACTAACAACAGGATCTTATCACGGCCATAGTTAGGTTTACTAAAAAAAGCTGTTCGAAATTTAAACGCAATACCATTTTTTCCGTTAGCTGGTTTTTTTTCATCCAGTTTTTCTTCAATAGTAATTATGTTTCAATCGTTCTGAGCCTATCATTTTTCATGCAGAGTTTTCTTTTTATTATTACATGGAGCCCCATTCGAGTTCAGTTTCTATTTTGCCTAATTTGACCTTCAGATGTTTTTAGCGATTCTGTGCTAATTCAAAATTATTTTCCGTTTCGGTCCCTACTGGCCTTTCCAGTGATTTTCAATAACGCATTCTTATCGTTTTTTCTTCTTGCTAAAAACTTTTCTTTCTAGAAACTTTTTTCAGAAATTTTAACTTTATCAGGGATAATTTTTTTATTTGAGTCATTTCTCGGGAATCGACAGAGAAATAGAAGATAGTACAAGTGTTCAAAACCTTGCGATATTTTCTGTGCAGCCGTTTTTAAATTTTGATTAAAACCCCATACCTTCCTGTAAGGTGTAGTTCAAACTTTTCGAAATTCTATTTCTTTTATTTTAGCTAAAATAATTTTTGTTTCAATAGCTGGATTTCATCCGATAGCGTGTTAATACAGTTTAAATCGCTTAAACCCATTAGTTTTTGTGACACTGACGTAGGTCGAAAATTAGCAACCTATTATTAGTCGTATTCCAGCTTCCTTAAATAGAATAATGCGATTCTAAGTACATTTTAAGATAATTTTCTTTTTCGGTAGTGTTTGGCACTCACATAGAAGAAATTTTAGTGATTCTCAGCTATGCTTGGGATCATTTTATATATCGGATATTATGAACTAAATTTCAATTGTTAATTGCAGTTTATTTTAATTCAACAGTATAATAATGATTCAAAAATGTTCACTTGTCACAAAGTTCACAAAGCTCACATCGTTCAAAACTTATCATCTTTTCGTGACACTCACGCGAACCTAGATATTTAGTTCGTGATAACATAACATAATGCAGAGCTACACGTACCGCTTTTAACTGTTTACCCCCATCATTACCTCAAAATGTCATTGCCGCACGGTAAATTGAACTAAGATAATAACAGCGCAGTAGAATATCGCTTCACAAGCCTCATATCGCACGAGTACCATAATTACTCAATGACCATAATTCGACGATTTAAACATCAGTCATCGGAGCGAGCTCGAATCGGATTTCCAATCTAATCTGATAGGATACACTCAGATGCTTCACCTAATACAATTCACTCACGTACGCTGGTCATTTGAGGAGCCGTGCCTTCGTGCAACGCGGAGTGTTGTCACTTTGTTCTATTATTGTGTTGTAATTACCTCGTATTATGTTACACCTTCCCTGTACGTCCGTGAAATTTCGATCAAAATGGTGATATACCTTCCTACACTGAAAAACTTTTCACAGTCTGGTTTTAAATCGAAGGAAATTCAACCACGCTTTAAGTTCGCCTCCACAAAACGTATCACGTACCTAATTCGTAACCCTTTTGTTTTCCCACTAACCGAGTTTCGTTGTACGACTCACAGTGCCTGCCACGTGGGTGCAACATGGAATTGATGTCTCGTCTCGGCTCTCGAGAAAGTGTCACTGTTAGAGAACTACGCACGTAACGCAGACAGAACTGTCGTCGGTCTCCCACACTGATTTGTGACAAAGAAAATGAGCAACACAGGGGGAAGAATTTAGAGACCAGCTGGAGGAGGGGGGGGGGGGGAGGGGATGAAACGGTTGTAATTGTAATCCGTAATGGGAAACGTGATTACGGTTCATTATGGGATGATTAATGTTTAGTCGTCGGTTTGATTGTTGGCACGGCAGAAATTGGAAAGCACTGGAACCGAGGCGAAATGAATTAATTAGTTTAGGCAGATCTGTGTCAATCTGGAAAGGAAAGCGCAATAGATTGAAAGCTTATCTAACTTATTGGAGATATCTTAAAGAGGGACAATGATTTGAACAGCTTATGGTTTATGTTTAAATTAAGCTGACTTCATCTCAAACCCTACTGAGCAAGTGACTTCATTGTCTTCCGATTAGAAGTATAGTCTGACGCGTTTCCCTGAAAGATAATGCAAATTCCACACTATCTAAGAAGACTACCAACGCAGATATATATGCAAATCGACGGTGTTGTTTTGTTTTTCCGGCATCGTTGAAACCATTCGCGGAAAAATATTGTTTCACCGTGGAAGGCAAAAGTTTTGCTACTCTTATCCCCGCCCGTTGAAACCGCCAGTTTATCCCATTCTCATTCGCTTTTTTTTGCAGTCAGATTTTTACTCTACGAGCAGCAGAACAAAGACTTGTCGCTCCGTGGGAGGGTGGCAAAGTTCCGACTTCAGAACTCGGTCGACCGCGGTCGCGCGCGCCAAACAAGGACTCTTGAAAAGTGCGACGGAAACATTGTTTACAGCTACTCTCCGATGAGATGGTTAGAGGTGCATAATGGAATGAAAGCGATTAAGGGTTTCTTTCGCTCGTTGTTCTGTTCTTGTATTTGATTTGCTGTAGTAGGAAATAACACACTTGCAGCATTAACCCCTTAGGTAACTGAATCGAAAGAAGTATAGTTTGAGTTCCCTTCCAAACTCAAAAGTTGGATAACCTTCAAACTAGAAAAGTATGTAGATTCTCCAAGGTTTCTCATCTTAAAGGTTATAATTGGAATTTTTTATTGGAAAAAATGAGGTATATTAGAAAGGTAATGGAAACAACCGCGCTTAACTAAATCGTACGCTGCATTGAAATGTATGAATAGATTTTAAATTTGCAAGAAAACTTCTCTGAACGTGTAATGAATTGGTAAGAAAGGTGAACATTCGATTCGCTCTGGATGCTCTTTCTCTAAAACCAAGCCGCTACTTTTCAACCTAAACTTTCTGCAATGCCCTCAGTTTGTGTAACACAATGCGAGTGAAAATTCAAAACTCGATCTTCACTTGAAGGAACTTTTTCGGATAAGATTTTAGTCACTAGAAAAGAGGTTATACCCTGACATTTTCATTAAATTTTTGTGTTATACAACAGCAAAAATCTCAAAAGGAAAATTTGTTCTCAGTCATCTAATTCCGGTGGAATTTTACCCCTGGCGTACCTCGTAGCCTTGATCGGAGGTATTTTTCCGCTACACATGTTTAATCAACCAACCGTCCAGGAATGGCAATGAGTTGCGTATATACCAATTATTTCCTAGCTGTGTTGAATAACTCATTTATAATTTTATTCGAGCATCCAAAAGGGAAAATATTAAATTTATGTACATACCTAGTGCTTGGCTGTGCGAAGATAAATCTGCCGGTGCGGTGCCTATACGGAGTGAGTCCTCAAAGTGGTGGGTGTGAGTAAGTCACAACCAGAGAGCAGGCAATATGCGTGCAAAGTTTCACGCTGGGATCCATTTCGGGGGCCAGCCTCGGCAAAAGAAGGATGTTTTTGATGGACGATTCTCCTATACTGGGAATCAGTCTGCGGTTCCGGGATGAGGGTACATATTTTATGAGTTTTCCGAAATTACAGTAGCTTCGCAGTCCAAGATACGAGTGCACACATAGACTCTTACACGTGCAGACATACAGCCGAGCGCACCAAGCGGAAATTATAACTGTTGAGCATCGAATGATTAGCGACATATTCAAGATGAAAACTCGAGCAATCTTGGAAGAACAAAAAAAAAAAAACGGCGCCAGGATTATTTATGTATCGCTAGCATTTTGTAATGTATAGTCTCCACCAGAGGCAGCAGTCTGACGCTGTTGCTGATTTTTATTCAAACAAATACTGTGAATCATTCGTCGATAGCCTTACCGGTGGACTTGTGCTCACTGCTAGTGATCAGTGCCGGATTTGGTTACCGAAAATCAATTATTTTTTAGTAACCAGTTGTGAGCTTTAGAGAATAAATTTACATCTATTCATCCCAGAAAACCAGAAAACTATTTACGTTGTAGGAAATAGATAATTTCTCGAACCACACCTGAATTCAAATCTGTTTTCCAACGAAGAAAACAAAGCGAAAATTTACCGGAAACCCGCAACTTGTTCGTATAGAAGAGCAACTCTGAGAGTGCTACTAACCAAAACCGTCCGACGGCCAACGGTGTATTGTTGTAGAGGATTAACGGACGCCGGAGTGTACCGGCCGTTATTGGCGCTCTTTGGGACCACAGCAGGCCCAATCCAGTGCAGGAAGGCAAATGAAATATTTTCTTTCCTTGGTAATATTTCAAATTTCATGCTTCTACCGGTAGCAGGCTCCTCGGAACGAAGGGCGGGCCCGCACTTACCAGACTGAACCGGACGCGAACAAGCCCGCTGTAAATCATACCGATTTCAATTACTCCTAGAATGAGTAATCGACAAATTGGATTGATTTGTTTTGTCTGCGATGAAGGGGGAGCACAGCGGGAGTATGGATTTCCATTATGAATGGTCGGTTTGATCTGCTTGGAGGTTACGTACCAAAAATAGCAATCCGTGGGTTTGATTTCAATTTTAGAATCAATTTTTTCCCGATTCATTCTTTCTAGTGAGAATTATGTTGCATAATGATGATCAAGAAAATTTATCGAATGGAAAGTGAAAGTTAAATTATTTATTGCCCCTTACTCGTAGTTCATAGATAAGGAGAAGCAAAACACATATGTTTCGAAATCTAAGTTGTAGAAGACCAATTTTTTGACACAAATTGCACCTAATTTTGGAGATGGTGAAAAATACTTTCGGCACCGGCATGATTTTAGTAGCGCGCAAATAATCGTGTTAAGATCAATTAAGGGATAATTTCCCACAGTTTTGCAATCTGTATTATTTTGAGTATGCATTTGTAAGAGCCCATCGCTTCCAACTGCGGGATAGGAGTCGATTCAGAGAAACGAGTATCCCCGTAACTCGAGAGCGAAGCATCTGGGTGACATAAATACCACTCACTAAAAAAAACTTCCTATTTCTAAGATTATCTAAGCATTAAAATAACAAATTTGAACTTATTTAGGTAAGGTATCTATCTTAATCTTGACTTCATAAGATTAGGATAAAAAATTCGTTTTCCATGCTTGACCCCAGCTCAAAAATTTCTTAGAAAAGGCAAGAGAGACGATTCAAAAAAAAAAATTACTTGAATAACAGTAAATCTAAATTTCATATAGTTAAAAGATATTTTCCAATTAAAAAGTCGCGATATCGACAATTTCATGAACTACTGTGTTTTTTTTATTATTCAAAAAAGCGGTCAAAGAGACCGCTTTGAGGTACGTGTTCCCCAGGTCAGTTTGAGCTTGAATTTTGCATTGGGTCTTCTTTTGAAAAGACGGAACTGTTGAGCTCTACTTCTAAATGAAATTCGAAAAACAATTTTCATTGCCATCCTAGACGAAAATAATGGAATGTTCGTTGCGAACAACCTTCAAATATATTGAAACTATTCTGAACTTTTCTACAGCGCATAATCTTTGACAATGTTTGAAACCAAAAAAATGACAAACTAAACCAACAATTACACAGTTTTTAAGACTAGTTTAGGCCGTTACAAATTTTATTTTCATTTTATTGCAACCCCCAACCCCCCCCCTTCAAAAATCTTGAATATTGGAAGGGGAAGAAAAAAAAAGCACAAACCGATTTGTTAATTTTATTGGTTTTCCGACAGCATAAATGCTTAATTTAGCAATAAACAAGTCCAGTGACAGCGAGAGTGTCGTCAAAAGGCAAGCGAAATAAATAATAATAATAATAATAATAAAGTGTTATTTTTCAACATTTATTTGAATGCAAGTTACAAACGTCATACCTTGCATACAAACTTTGATCAAAGAAATTTTATTTCGTCTCGGTGTTATTTATTTTTTACCACCCCCTTTGCTAATTTTGATAACCTTGGACATAAAAATAATTCGAAATTTGCATCAGCCTCATTAAAAAAAAAAATAGTACTTTGGTCGCATAAATACGTCTAACTAAAGTATCCCACATTTTTTATTATTGAATTATTGACGTATAAGTTGACTAAAAACTAATGAAAAAAAAGGCACATCGTTCGTCTGTATACCTCGATGTGTGCAACGCAGTCCGTACTCTTTTTTGAATTCCCTCATTTTATCATTTACGTCGCTTCGCCTACGTTGTGGCGATAGTCCTTTCCGTAGCTGTTTAAAACGATCAAGCGGGTTTTTTTCATCTTGTAGGTAGCAATTTATTCATCATCATATTGCTATTCCGTTCAACCGAAATTATTATTGTATCGTTTGGATCTAACGCTTTTCCAAATCGACGAAAAGTTTGATAACAAATAAGAATTTTGAGAATATTGGATAGAGAGTAGCCTAACTCAACGACTATCATTTAGCAAAATTGGGTTGGAAAAACAGTGGTTTGGCTGCTAACATCACTAACTCTAAATACTGTTTGCGTTGGAAATAACTTAGCGATACTGCTTACGGTGCAGCGCACGGGCTGCACAACACGTTTCCTTGTTTAGCCAAAGGTCAGTTCGAGAACTACATTCGAATTGCTGTTTATCGCATGATAAAAATTGTAGTGTGCCAATGGAAATCGCCTTTTCGTATTTTGTTTAACAATAAGCATTAAAAGTTTTGTTTTCTTGAAAAAAGTTCCCATGAAAATTGCAGCTCAATCTTACAGCAGCCTCCATTGCACAACCAGGTGTAGTCACGCAATTGCATTCAAACAGACAGATAGATATTCTAAACAGCCTTTTGTTGGGTAATCTCAGAAGATATTTTTTTGATATTCCTTCACTGCTGATACTAGACACCTTGTTTCCCGAAGGTGAAACAACGACAAGTCTTTGGCAAAGGTCATGAATTAACATTGCCTTTGAATTGGTCCTTGGAAATCTTGTCCCAAATCCATCGAATATTTCATTCAAAATATCTTGAAAATGAATAAATCGTCGAACTCTGGTGCTGTCACCAGAAAGTTTTCTTTCAAGAATCGACATTGAGGAGTCAGAAAGTTTTAAAGCTGAAAGGCTTTCTTGGGAAGTCGTTTTTCGAGTATTTTTTGATGAAATACTTGATTCTGAACTCTCAAAAATATTCAATAACTCTTGCAACTTTTGACAGTCAGATAAATCTTCAACAACAACAAAAATCTTCAAATCATTTGACGTAGGACTACGTCTATTTGGAAGTTAGGTACCTGAATTTGAAAATTTAGTGATTCAACCAGGGAAATCAGAGAAAAAAGGGTCAGAATTTGAGTGCTTATATTTCGGTCATTTATAATCAGGTCATGGAGGTTCTGGCATTAATCGATCAGAAATTCTTTTACGGTTAAATTTATGTAACAAAAACAACCTATTATTCGAGATGCACTATTGAAAAATTGGTAAATAACATCGATTGTCTAAATCATACCCACCGGCCAATCACTACCTCTCTTTCCAAGCACAGCCGACACTAACGGATACAATTGATCGGACTTTGTAAACGATTTGTTGTTGTTGTTGTTGTCACTTTCTATTTCCGATGCTTTTTACTTCCCTTGCCATTCTCTTCGCTTCATAACTCCGCCCTCTTTCCAACTTACTGACGAAACCTTGATATAAAAGGTACATTCGAACAATTCACCCCATCATTTGCATTCTCAAACCGTACCAGTGACGTACGGACGCTATGTGCTAGCGGTTGGAAGGAGGAAAGCAAAGTAGTACCGGTCATCTCGTGGCGGGTTTAAACGTAATGCTGGCGGCTGTTAGTAGTATACATGGCTACTGCAAAAGTATTAAAATGGCTGGAAATCTGGCCGTAATAATCAGAGTACAAGAATCATCGGCAAAATCGTTTAAAATCTGCCAACGTGGTATTTGGATGGCCCCTTAGTCTACTTTCTTCTCAACACTATTTTCCAAAATACATTTCTTTCGGCTGAAAAATTTCGACAAATCAATTTCTTGTTGCTTTTCACTGCTATTTTTTCTACCCGCATTTCGTTTTCTCTCTCTCTAAATTAGTACTATATTTTTTGTTTTCATTTTTTCAATTTAGAAGGATGGTTTCGTCTACAAATTTGTTCATTATCCAATAATATGAAAGTCTTCCAAAGTCACAACTATTTAAGAAGGCATCGTGTATGAGATATTGATTTTTTTGGGCAAAATGAATAAAAAACTGTTATTTTCATTTTATTATTTTTTTTCTAAGTGTACTAACAAACTTCATGAGTTTCTTACCATAAATCCTTTAAACTTCGATCTTTGCCGCAGAATTACCATGGCTATGGCATGTATTTTTTGAATTTTTTGATTTTCTTCAAAATGTCATATCTCCATTAGCGCACAATGGCGCTACCTGAAACTCTCAGGGTTGCAAGAATATTAAACTAGGTACCTGTAGACAAAATTTCAGCCCGGAGCTCCTTGGAGTTTTTACCCTGTGAGTAATTTTGTAAAATTCTTCAAAATTATAAAAAAAAGTGCTATTTTGTTTCCAACATCATGCCCAATGTCTTCAGAGATGTTAAAGAGAATTAAATATGCACTCTTTTAGCCTAAAAATATGTTTGTCTACAGGCACCTTATTTAATATTCTTTCAACCCTGAGAGTTTCAGGTTGTGCTTTTGTGCGCTAATGGAAATATGACATTTTAAAAAATTCATCGAAATTTTAGTTTTTTAGATATCTTAAAAACTACAGGCCAAGGGCATCCTATTTCTGCGGCAAAGTTCAAAATTTGAAAAATTTATAATTAGAAACTCATAAAGTTCGTTAGTACACTTAAAAAAAAAATAAAAGCTTTCGTCTATTTTGTCCAGAAAATATCAATATCTCATACACTATGGCTTCTTGAATAGATATGACTTTGGAAGAGTTTCATATTATAGGTTAATGATCAACTTTGTAAAATAAACCATCCTTCTAAATTGAAAAAATGAAGACAAAAAAAAAGTACTTGTTTAGTACCCGTTTAGTACAAATATTTTCATAAAAAAATATTCCTTGATGATTTTCATGAACATTGCCGAAAACACTGTCTCAAAGAACCAACACGATCGGGAGTCATTAATTTTGTTCCGCTAGATTGCATTCCTGGACCACTGTGCTCTGTACGCGTTAAAAATTGTCAAACCTTGTTGAAACCCAGATTTCCCAAACACAGTCGACAGAAATATACCAAGTTAACCAAGACTGCACTCTATATCAGGGCCTGCTTCTGCTTAAACCAATCATTTGACTAGTGGATGGCCACTAAGATGGTCTTAACTCAGCTGCAGCGGGTAGCAGCATTAGCGGCAGAGAATAGCAGTGGTAGTAGCATCAGCACATTTATTCCTTTAGCAAAAAGCTGTCTTTGTGCGGTAGAAGCAGCATCAGCGGTAGGTGTCTTGACCAGAACTTCCTCCAGTGAAAAGCTCTGCCGTATTTTGGCAACACGCAAACGGGAATGTTGGCAATCGAAATCTGTCGGCCGTCAACATTTAAGTGTGCGAGCAGCTTTTCACTGTATTAACGTTTTCGGAAAAAAAATTGACAAAAATTGCCGATTTTTCATGGGTTTACCATTAATCGCACTGACAAAACTACTCATGCATCATCAATCATAGTAACCCATGATTTAGTAAAAAAAATTTGACAGCTCTATCAGTCAAACTCTAACTGTGATGGTGAAAAAAGTTAAGCTCCTCCGTTCAGAAGTGTGCGCGTTCAATGAACGGTACCCCACCGTGTCAAAAATGGACATCGTGCGGCACTTTGTGGATGCCGGGTATGCTCGTTCCGGCATCTACAACATCTTGATACTATTGGACAACGATCAAAGCATCGAAAGAAAGCCCGGTTCCGGCTGGCCAACGACCCTGAGCGACATGAAGCTTCAACGGATGCTGAAGAGGAAGATCGAGGGAAAAGTGGCTAATTCGCTGCGTGCACTTGGCCGGGAGGTTGGTAGAGCAAGCAAAGCAAAAAGCAAAGCCTTAGTGCTACATTCCGATTCGGAACTTGACCTTCTGTTTGTTATACACAGACTCCGCAGCCAACTGTTTAGTGTACAGGACAATTGCGGGGCTAGCGCTACGATCCTACTGACACTAACAGTCTCTCCCGAGCCGAGACTCGAACCTACGACAACTGGCTTGTTAGGCCAGCATCGTACCTCGAGACCATCTGGGAGGTTGGTGCATACGGTAAAACAGTGAAAAAGTATCTGGAGAACATGGACATACATGTCGGGAAGCGGCAAACCTATCTCACCCTGGAATGCAACGACTGGCAGGGTACTTCGTATTTCACTTCTCCGACGAAGGAAGTGAGCTCCGAGGGGAAATTTATTTCACACACCAAGTTCCCCAAGAAGATGCTGCTGTGGCAGACAACCAGCGAGAAGGGGATGTCAAAGCCGCTCTTCTTTTGCTCCGGACTGGCTGTGAACGGGGAAATTTATAGCACGAAGTGCATGCCAGAAGTTGCGTCGTTCATCAAAAAATACCATAAGGGCGAAAACACGCTGTTCTGGCTAGATTTGAAGTCAGGCCACTACTCGAAGCGATCGTTGGAGGAGCTGGAGCGGCTGAATATCGGTGTGGTACCGAGGTCGGCGAATCCGCCCAACGTTCCCCAGCTGCGTCCCATTGAGAAGCGCAAGACCTATTCCAACAATTTTGTCGCCACTCCCGATATTTCGTTTGGGTTCTCTTCTCCCCATTCGCTCTTTTGTATTTTTCCGCACCGAAAAAATGCGACTGAGTATTTTTTGTGCATTTGCCAAAATGTGCGACACCACACATTGTGTTTTACTTTGTGTGTTGCTTGGGGCAATGATTATCGGATTTGACAAACGAACGATTATAGTATTAAATTTTTTTTTTTGGTTTTTGCTCTTCATTTGACTCCTACTGGAATAATTTCGTTTAGAAGTAGGGCTCAATAGTTTCGTCTTCGAAAAAGTTCCCATACTAAACTTCAGCTTAATCTGAATTCGGGAACACGAAAGCATTATTTTGTGACCAATGAAAAAAATGCACAGGTAGTTCATAAATTTCTGAATATCAAAAAATTCTGATGCCAAATGTCCTAAAAATGCATGAAACATCGAGATCTGGTGTTACCAAAATAAAAAATGAAAAAAATCGATCGGTTCAAGTTTCACTTTTCGACTGAACGAATTTCTAAATGCGACGAAAGACAATTTTTTTCCATACAAGTCATTACCACCCTAATGAACGGTATCAGTAGTGAATGCATGTAGCGATTGTATATGAATACCGGGACAGAAACACGTCTGGACGTGCGTAATATGTCCTAAGAAACACGTCCACGCCATTGAGAATCGTGTTTAAATAAATTCTCAAAAATGTATGTAAAATGGTCCATTCTTGGTTCCTTTTCTCTGCTATTTTTCTACCCGCAACGCAACGCAAACTGCTCAAACTGAAGCTCTTTATTCTCACGCAATGTATCACAAAAAGCAGCACAAAGTGTTGTTCCGTTCTCCCTCTCTTGAAATATTTCTTACATTTCGGTTTCGCTCTTTCTCTTTGTTGTCAAAATGTGTAGGTACCGTTCTCGTTGTGCCTTGACGTAAAATTAACACACTGAGCGCAATGAGTGTGCGAATGACAGCACTGCTGCTCGGTGAACTTTGCCTGTCGTCTATTTTCTAGTTTTAATAACAGAAGGGTTGTGTGCAAAGCCGCAACCGTAAGGTTGACGTAGAACTACATGGAGCTGTTCGTTGCAGTACTTGTATTGTTGAATTCGAGAGTGACCGCGAAATCTTTGAATGATATACGCTAAGATTAAATAATGAAATGATATGGTAGCTCTGAATAGTTTTTAAATGGCAACTCGGGTCGATTTACGACCTAATAATATCATCCCGGTTTCGGCAATGCTCATAATAGCTGGTATTTGAGCATCTTTCTTTTATTTTTATTTTTTCATGCTTTGTATGCGTCTTGACCTGATTTTATATACACTAGGTGACTGTGCTTAATCATTACATAAGCAGACTCAGTCAAGACGTTCAATATAACGATATTGTGATTGTGCCCAGTATGATTATTAGAAGTTTATTATACAGAGTGCTTGTTACAGAGTCATTTTTGAAGCCAATTAAAATGTCATTATGTGAATAAAACTGTTATTGGAAGCGATATATCGATTCTTGCCATTCACTTATTAGAGATTACTTCAAGCAAATGTTGACCTCGGCAACGTTTCAAAGAGTCCATATGGACGACCCAATTTCGAACGACTTTTACTAGTATTTCTGTTGTCACAAAGTGACCAATTTACATGGCCGAAACAGGAGATAGATGAGTAATCTAAAACTAAATTGTTTTTTTTTTTTTAAATACAAAAATAAAATTATAGTCGAAGCATTTTTGAGTTTTTTTTCGGTTCATTGTATTGATAGAGTTTTTGTTCCTTTAGAAGTACCGTGGAATGGGGTGAAATTGATCAGTGGGGCGAAATTGATCATCTGAAAATTCGTGATAAAAAATACTAATCAAAAGATATTGCTCTTACAACACTAGTCAATGTTAGCGTGTCCTTAAACGCAACTTTTGCATGATTCACATACCTGTCAAAGTTAACCCTAAGTTTTGAATTTACTTAAAGTAATCTTAGTTGAGGGTAATTTTCAACAATGATCATTCCATACCATTAAAAAAAATACCGATGAATTCGCAGGAAAAGATTTTAATTTCAGAGCTAGTTTTCGAGCTTTTGCAACAAACCGAATTGAAATCGGTCTAACGACGATCAAATAAGAGCAAATTTGGCAACAAGCAGCTCGTGAACCAAAATAAACAAATTTTAACCTCAAATATCGTTATTTTCGTTTCCAAACTAGCTGTAAATGATATTTTTCAGTTCAGAAATCATCATTTATTTTAAGCATATCGAAAAAAAGCGCATTGCCAAAAGAATGTATAGATTTCAATGGTGATCAATTTCACCCCAATTTAGCTCATAGTACCTTATAGAATTATCGAATTTATTTCTTGAAGTAGACGATAGAAATTCAACCAATAGCCATAGAGGTTTACTGGAGCACATACCAGTACTTGTTTTTAAATTATACTATTTCGGGTAAAACGTACATGAAGCTAGTTAATTGGAAATTGTTATACAAATTGATCAATTTCACCCCGTTCCATGGTAAGTTTATTGACTCGGTTTAACTTTTTAATGAAATTGAAAGGATTAATGGTAGGAGAGTAGATAATATTTAATATAACGAATTTTGGCTACTGACTAAGAAACTCCGAACTACGAAAACGAAAAAAAAAACAGACAAGTTCAATTCGTATGATTAAACCTGACCATTGTTGTGAGCAAAATACAGTAAATAAAATAACTCGTGTTCTACGCTATTCACAGCAAAGTTTTCGACAATCGAATTGAACATCTTCTCCACAATTACATTACAAAACAATTTCCACAATTTACCTAATGGGGCATCCTTCGTTCCTCTATTTCTTCACCACTACAGGTAGTCATTACAAATACACCTCGTGGGCGGCGCAAGAAAACAACAATTTCTGTTAATGGTTAATTAACGTTTTCAAAACGCCATTAGTGTTGTAGCTTGGAACGCGGTTTCTGCTGAAACTCGAAGGTCGTTAAGTTTATTGGGCTCTGCAGATATGTTTGTCGGTTGCCTAGCCTCGAAGGGGCGGGTGTATTCTGCGGTCTCACCTCCGAAATGCGGCAGCAATTTAACGTTTACGATGCGTACGGTACGTGACGATGACAAATTCAAAAAAAAAAAAAAGAAAAGTTTAAATTGCTGCGGATGTTGCTTACTGCATCCTAGCAGAATTTTCAATGGCAAACAAGGTGGATTTCTTCTCAACCAAAGTTTACAGTGCTGCAAACCATAGAGAAGACATTGACATTGATTCCTCGAAAGCCGATGTGCATGACATGCAGATTAGAGCATATTGTAATCACATTTAAATAGCTTATCTCGGGCTTAGAATGAGCAACAGTTTGTGTGTGTGTATGTTTGGGGAATGGGGAAAAGTCCTCGGACGGCTAGTAGACCACTTTATCAGAGTACAGGGTCTAACAAGGTTTAATGTGCCTAACCCTCGTCACAAGTTCAATATGTCGAACGACTGATCAGAGAGATATACTGAGTGAGGAGGGGATTCTTTTATGTCTTCACAAACAACTCGTATCATTCCTGATTAGAATTCTACTGCGAGTATGTGTGTAAAAAAATGTGAAGGTTTTCTTCCGATGTACGGAATTTACATTCGATTTCTGTTCGAATCGGTTCGGGCAAATAAGAAAATACCCCCAAGGTACGAGAAACAGCAATTTCAAATTAATTTTAAGAAGCTCTTCCAACAGTGTGGGGATTAGTTCTAGTGTGGTTTCATATAAATAGAAATGAGTAGTAAATATTGAAGTGAACGGGAGAAGGACAACATTAGAAGACCGAATGGATGATGGGATTGCTGATTCCTGGCAGTTTACTCCCGTTCGATGGAGAATTTCTAATTTCTGAAATGGAAGAAAGGCAATGCCTGATTAGACAGGTCCGATTAAACCCGGATATTGACAGCTTAGGGGTTCTGAAAATGGTTTACTATAGGACTGTCATAGATATAACTAGAAATGTAAAGAGAGATTGTAGGATTATTTCAAGGTTACCTCAACTGTAACATTTATGCCACGTTTGTCTTCTTTTCTTCAGAATGACTAACCAGTTTTATTTCTAGTTCAGTAATAAAGTTTTTCTCTGTCATCTTCTCACTTCCATTCGCTACATTACTCCACCATACGAATGTGCGAAAAACTCCAACCAACTCATTGCCATTCCTCCCTGTCTCCCCGCTTACAAGGTTCAAGCTTTCATTGAATCAATTTGAGTGGATTCAAATTCGGTAAAACTCAATAAAGTCCGTCTTCCATTTCCATTTCCCCCGGTAAGCCAATTTTCCGCAGAATAACGTAAACCAATCGCTGTGCATGCATACTGTATATCCAGCACCGGGACAGCGGAAATGTACGGCGGATATGTCGCTTTCAAGTAAACTTTTCGCCGGAATTGAATTGGAAAATGTGACTGCTAATTCGTTACTGCTTGGCATGTTCGACGACGGCACCGGGATCGGTTCTGGTCACGGTGCTGTCTGTGGATGATGATCCACCGAGGATGGGATAGAACAATCGAACATATTTCGTTGCTAGGAAATTAGCATTTCTAAATCGATCGGAAAATTTTGAATGACCCTTTAGACAAAATTAATATGCTGGTTTATTCATAAAGTTTATTTGTGTAGAAGATAACTTCAACTCAATAAACTGGGAGTAGCATTCTGTTTGTAATTTTAATACAAAATTTCATCCTCTGTGGGGTGCGCAAATTTTGGCAGATCCACCATTTCATCATTCAATCAACTTATTTTTCTATTTTCATTTTAGAATAAAAGACTCATTCAAACAAGGTACGTCTGTTCGACTTGTTGTCCTTTCTTTATGTGAAGATGGGGACTTCTAAGTCTTTGGACTTCGAAATTGCAACTTTTATAAAATGGAGAAGAATTTATGAAACAACTTTACTGAAAACACTACAGCTCATTCAATTTGTTCGAGTCAAAACAATTTCGATCACGTTTTTGCAGCATTTAAAATAGTATGCCTCGAGACCAGCTGAGAAGGTTTATTGCCAGTGTAATTCGTGAATATTTTTTTTTTTATAGATGTTATTGATATTTATTTCTAGCATCCTCGACAAAGAAGCTGTTTTTGTATGCTGTAACGTCAATCCTATTAACTTCTAGCACAAACCGGTTATCGACCGATACACTTCGTGCCGCATTCAACCATAAAATTTTACTACACATTCTAGTAATCACACTAAATGGATCTGCTAATGTTCACAGTTTGTTATTTTGCAACTTTCAATCCCTCAGGCGCCAACAACTAGCAAGTCGACAAATATTTAATATGATTTCCCATACTGCTTCCATCGGCTGCTGGCATCACACGAGAACACAGCGAAAACCTGGTACGGGAATCGTTCGCAGCTTCTTCCCAGAAGTCGTAAAATTGTTATCGGAAAGCTTAACTTTTTGCATTGCCATTCTGCCCTTTTCCATCTCAACTCCTGTCGGTCTGTGTTGCTGTCGTTGCAGAGAGACTCGTCTCGGCAAACGAACAGCACTGATATCTCCAGCCAGTCGGCTTCTCAATTACTTGGGTCATAAAATAAAGTTTCTGTTCGCTACCCGTCATCAATCGGATTCGAACCAAATTGAAACACTTCTTCGATTTCAATCAAATCTACTGTTCTGTCTTCCGACATTCCCATAAATTACTTACCCCAACCCCCACTCAACCCACAATTCCATTTTCGAGTTCACTCTCAAAGTTCGATGAAGTTTGCGAAAGTTCCCCGGTTGATGCACTTCCGTCATGTCTCTCTCTCGCTATTACTTACTACTGCTTCAGTGGTTCGACTTTGGCAGCGCTTTAAGACAGAGTTGTGTCTGCCGCAGAGGCAGCACCACACGAAATTCTGACACAACCGTTCTTTTGTCCGTCAATCAGGCAGTCAATCATTTTCACTTCCTGCCCCGGGTTCCTGTTGGCGGGAAGCTAACTCTTTCCGAAAACAAACCGACAGCCGGCTCTTGACAAAGGGGAGAAAACCACACCCGAACTGGAACTGGCATCTACAAACACACACGCACTCATACACACTTAGTAAGGGAGAAGGGAGGCAATTGATCTGCCATGGGTCGCAGGAAGGCAGCCATTTGCGTAAGTGATTGCTTTTTGTTTAGTTTAGAGAATCTGCGTTTCAGGAATTGAACTAATACTTCAAATTGAACGAATACATTATTTGAATTTACAATTCATTATTCATACATTTTGGAAATAAAAGAAGCTGCTGTGTGTAAATTGCAACAGTTCTAATTTACAATGTCCGTTGACGAAGACTTGAAGTTTGGAGAATCGCAAAAGTTCGCACAATTTTTGGTCTGATTTTGCACAACGGATGTGCGAAAAGCATTACGCAATATTTGTTTACTGAATATTATTGACGAAATTTCATTGGAACCTTAATATTTCTTTCCCCGGTACATCCGCTAATTTATTTAGTGAAATATCCCGGTTTGTTCGGTTGTAGGACACAGCATCGATGCTGAACAGTTTTTCGTCGGAAAAGATGATTATCAGTTCAACAGAAGAGTTAATCTCTTCGAAAGAGTCACTCGTGGCTCCTTTGCCCGTAATGTAGTGACGTTTTGCTCTAACATCGATTGCAGCACTTGGAAATAAACGAAGCCCAATACGCTATCATCAGAATAAGTCGTAAGTTACGTGAATTAACCCAATATTGAAGTTTAAGCATTTTCGCACTTTTTCCTGCCGCACCCTGTATATCACATACACAAAAATCATGATGTTTCGGTAAGCTTCGGCTTCGGGTGAACAATCAGTATTGAAGCGCTCAAAAAATCGTAGTTTATTTCCGGAAGCCGGTTCATACACGCAAAACTTTTTCTTATTACTTTAGAAGCAATAGCGCAAAATTACCTTTTAGATAACAAATCCATTACTTAAAAAGCAATAAAATTCTTCCCCAGTCAAGTAACAACACATACTGTCATATATTTAGCACGTGTTATGAGAGTACGGCTATCTAATAATGGTCGTTTCAACCACATGCAACGTTTTTTCTGTCGAAAAATGCTCCCTCTCCACCTCAAGTCAAAAAAAATCATACACCGTCGCATAAGTTGCACATGTTACAAGTTTTTTCAATCTCCAATTCATCCGGTGGGCGTGTATTAGTTCGCTCGTTGTATGCATACGGAGCAGCGAAAAAATATGACAAGAGCTGCCAAGCAACATTTTCCCCGTCATAGAGTATGCAAACGTTGATGATTTCAAAGACTTGAAATGCGCTTTAAAATGACATCACGATCTGTAAACTGCGTTAGAGAAAAATAAAAACATTCGCTTTCTTGCAAGCTATTTACAGCACATAATCATTGGTTCATGAAAACTCATTTGGACAATACAAAAACAATTTGAATATACAAAACTCGTGCCCATCCAGAACAATATTCGCAACTTCGGCAACTCTGGTCAGACAGTATTACATATTTCCATTTCAAGTAAACACTGGGGGACGAAACGAAAGTGTTTCTAATTGGACATTTGAGGTTGACGGTTGAGATTCTGATTGTGTGTGGATGAAGGGAGACAAAAATGAACCAGATCGTTGCATCAATACAAATGCAGCGAGTGAAGTCTTGCCAACACATGCATTTCGGTGCTTGGCTGTATGTTCTCCTGCAGAAACACATACAAGCGTGTGGCCGTCATAATCTTTATTACTTTTTGTTTGTTACTTTTTGTGTATAATGCGCAGTCATAAGACATAAAAAGTAATAAAAAATTCCCCAAAAGTAATAAAATATTCCCCGTTTGCGTTGGGTGTACACGCGAAAATTCAAGTTTACATCAACCGATGTGTCCTCTCAAAACGCGCTTTAAATGCTCTAGCTTTGCACAACAAATGTGTCAAAAGGATAACGCAACAGTTGCGTCATGAATACATTGACAGAGATCGAAATCAGAATATGTATAATACACACAAAGTCGTAATGTTTCGATAGATTTCGGTTTTTGGGCAAACAATCAGTTTTGGAACGCTCAAAAACCCGCTGGTTACTTTCGCGAGTCAGCGCGTATCAAGGGCTCGTGCATCCCTAATCACCGTCAGCAACCGAAACAGCCAATAGCGAGTCTTGTTGCAACAGAATTTACTGACGCTGGTGCCAGTAACGTGGAACCATTCGTTAATCAGTTTCAACACTCGGGTCCACGGGTCGGCGCGCGGCAACCGTCGAGGGTATCCTTAGTTTAAGTGACCAATGTAACTATCAGTGGCATAATCCTCACGGAAACAGGGCCGTCCAAAGGTTCAGAAACTGGGCCGGAAGCATTTCTGATGGAGCGAGTACTACCGCTTCCATCACCAAATTTCACTAACTCACCCATTGAGACCGACGCCAATGGGGTCCTAAAGTTTTAAACGATTTTCTGATTTTTATATATCAGCTGGAAGAGTGCAATTTTCTGAGCAAAACGTGATTTAAAAAAAAAATGTTTATCATTTTTCTTTGATTTCTAAATGAAGGATAAAAATCTGCTCGAAATGCCTTAAATGACAGTTCTCTCATATACCGTACATGAGCGAAACGACATCTAAGACCTTTCGAGCAGTATTTTCATTCTTCAGTTAAAAATCAAAGGAAAACGATAGACGTTTTTTTTTTTAAATCACGTTTTGCTCAGAAAACGCGGCTTTTTCAAAAGATATTTTAAAACCGGTATAGCTTTAGGACCCAATTATAACAACGGGTGGCAAAGGAAACGGGTATGGCTTTTAACAATGTACCACGAAGTCGTATGATAACGACATGAAACGGTGAAACGCTATCCGAAGCGGGGGACTCCGTCCAGGCAGGCCCTTCAGTACGTTTCTAGTCCATTGCTTGGTGGGAATCCGGCAGAAGTAGGATATTTGTTCCTGACTTACGCTGGTCTGGGGCGACATAGGTGTCCATAAGGAGCAATGGCGGCAAACCCTAGCCATGAACTCCCTACTTCCATGGGACTATATATGTGATTCCTCCATTATGGATAAGGATGGCGGCTGGAAGGGGGGCCTATTTAACTAAAAATGAATGTGAATAAAAACTAGTGATGGGTGTATTAGTGGGGGTTACCCTACACACTAATAAAATAGCTAACTGCAGAGGGCAGCTAGCTACTTTTCGGGTTGCTTTGTTTTGCCCGGCAGACCCTATGTTACAGGGCGGCGTGTACCTCTATCGGACTTTCGGATCCTTGCTAGAACACTAAGAGGAAAACAAAATAAATAAACCAAAAACTTATCGCGTTTATTCCTTCCTTCCTCTAGCTGTTGATGGTGGCAGCACTCCTGGGGTGGTTGTTGTCCAAGCTGCTCCGGCAGGTCAGACAGCGGCATAATCCAACCACTTCTGCTTCAACGGTCCTCAGCGGGGTGGTGTCTTCTCTGCTCCTTTACACTTAGCCAGGGGTAGCTAATCGCTTTGCTCTCCCTGTCCGGCGAGCAAACACCAACATTTGTAGCACTCGAATCCCGGGCCAGTGGAACAACCTTCACTGGACTTGGCAGTGGAACAACCTTCACTGCAAACAACACAAAAACGGGACACTAACGAGATCGAGGCTCAACTGACTCTTCCCGCGATGGATGCCTCTGTTGCCGACCACAACAAACCCGCCGTGACGTCGAAGTCAGCATTCAGCACACCACTTTTCCACAGCTAGAGGGAAATTCCGACCTATCTAACCCTAAACATTAATTCACAAACATAGAATAAAAATTATCGGCCCTACTAAACGCGACAATATCGTTCACAAACGAAAAAACGAAAGACTTTAAACAAATTTACGTGAACGATATTCAGCGCAAGTGGCGAGAACTGTCATAACAAGTACACGCTGCTGCGGGAGTGTCCAAATGCAGGTAATTTTCACTTATACACTCTCGCAGCAGTACCCAAAGTTAGGGTTATTTTAACGCGTACACGCTCTTGCAGCGTTACACATAATTAAGTAAATTTTCCACTCGATGCTAAAATTGTAACCGCACAGGTTACAGGTGTTGACGGACTATGAAACTCCTTTGCGCGTGGGGGCATCCAGCGATCTCAGCAGAAAAAGGTGGAATTCGAAGTCGATCCCCAAGGCCGTTGAAAAATCGATGGACACGAGGGCGACTGTGGTCGCGGCATCCGAACAGCTCGATGCGATGCCAGTGACCTGAAACAGAGCCTCCTCCTACTTCGCGACATCATAGAGCTCGAGCGGATTTTGCCTAGGACCAGAAAGGCGACTGCATTCGCCATGTCGCCATGCGAACGAGGCAGTCCTTAGGGAAAGCATCTTAACCAGAGGGCTCAGATCTTATTGCAAGCTCCACCAAAACTCAACTTAGATCTGGCTAACGTTAGGACCAAGTGTACATATAGCAGAAAAGGAGCAGAGCTGATCATTGACGTGACATTCCCCAATCCAGGGCTGATCACTACCTGGGAGGTAGACGATAACTGCACCGATAGCGACCACCATCCGCGAGTGGAAGACATCGAATTTCGATGTCGAGGTATTCGAAGAGGCAATGAAAAAGGAAGCGCGAGGCAGGCAGCTGGCTTCCCTGAGTCCTGTCCTGTTTGATGCTACACTATCGCAGATGTGTGACGTCACCATGAACCGATCAAAAGTAGCTTTCACATCCGTATAGCCAGTATCAATCTGAAGGCTTCGGTCCATACCGCGGAGGCAAAAAGAGGTGAGCTCCAACAAATTAGTAGATACAGATCTACCCGGGAGAAACCCGTGCTGGGCAGTAGAAATGTAGTTTTTTACGCTGAACATGAGATAATGGTGATTTATAGCTTCAACAACTTTGGAGAAAGCGCACAAACACGGGATCCCACCATAATTCTCCACATTCCGTTTGTCACCTTTTTTAAACACCGGCAACATCAATGATACTTTCCAGCCACGAGGGAAATGATGTCTGAACAAGGAGAGATTAAAAATGGCGGCTAGCGATAATTCTAAACTTCCAGCACATTTATTCAGGAGTACAGCAGGATTAACATCAGGTCCAGGAGAGAAGGACTGTTTCAGGTTTCTAATGGCGTTGGCAACTTCTTCGTTAGTAATCGTGAGGATTCCGGTATTGATTACGTCGGCCGGAACAGGAGCCAAAACTGTGGCAATCTCATTGGGTGAAGCACACCGCGTACTAAACACGCTAGCGAAGTGCTTGGCAAACAAGTCACATTTACTGTCATTCATTGAAGCTTCATTGTTCAGCAAAAACATACTGGAAGGTAACCCTTCCTCTTTACGCTTCGAATTAACAAAGTTCCAGAAGCTTTTCGGATTTAAACGTAAGTTGTGTTCCGTCTTGCGCACGTGCATTGTGTACAGAGTTCTATTCAGTGCTTTGTATGAACGGCTGGCAGAAGTAAACCGGATCCGATTGATAGGGTTTCCTTTTTTTGATAGGCGCGCAAAGCAGACTTTCGAACTCGATTAAGTTTAGGGAGTTGCCTGTTTCCCCGAACAGGTTTGCAACGAGGACGAACTTTTGGAACATGTCGATGTATAAGTTCCTGAATTGTTTCAGTTATTCCAGACACGGCCTGATCCAAGTTAACACACCGTTTAATGAAGGTCCAAACGATATCATTTGAAGCTGCGTTGATTGCATCAAAGTTTCCACGCCGAAAATCAAAACTGGACGGATCGAACTAGTCCACGAACTGAGCCTTAACGGACCGATTAAAAGTAACCATCAATGATGGATGGTGAACGTCGATGTAGCGACACGCAACGGGGGCAAGGGTGGTTTACGGCTTCGTGCCGCACATATCCTGTCCATGCAAATCGAGTTTACTCCACTTCACTAGTCACGTGTCTGCAAACCCGTTTCTATAAATAAAATTCCGGGTCCTAATTGGGCACACACGTAGGAAATATGTTGGAGTTCACTCTTTCATTAATTTGGCATTCCTTAATGGCATAGCCTGATAAACAAAGTTTCTCCAATTCACTCGGTTATTGGCTGTTGCTCTCCAATCCTTAGGACACCATGTACTCTCCGCCAGATCTCGCTCCATCTGGTCTACCCATCTTGCTCGCTGCGCCCTTGGTCGTTTTCTTCCTGCCGGATTTGAGGCAAACACCATCTTCGCAGAGTAGTTGTCCGACATTCTTGCAACGTGCCCTGCCCAGCGTATCCGTCCTGCTTTGGCCACCTTTTGAATACTGGGTTCGCCGTAGAGTTGCGCGAGCTCATGGTTCATCCTCCGTCTCCATATTCCATTCTCCTGCACGCCGCCAAAGATTGTCCTTAGTAACCGTCGTTCGGGAGCTATGTTAGAGTCATAGCTATTGGTTTATTTGGCAATTCTTATTTGCATTTGCTCATGGGTATACCTGATTTGGTTTTCACACAGTCTCAAGCTGCTTTCGATCTTCTGGTAGAAATCTTTTATTTTAACTAACACTTTGTAAAATCAAACTATTATTCGCAGGCCGTAGGTACTTTTTTCTCGAATGCTAGCACAAGTGTAATAAAACTCTTCTCTCGGTTCAGCTCAGTAAAAAGCAAAGCCTTGGTGCTACATTCCGTATCAGAATTCAACCTTCTGTTTTACTATCCACAGACTTCGCAGCCGACTGTTAAGTGTACAGGAAAATTGCGGGGCTACCGCTGCGATCCTACTGACACTAACAGTCGCTCCCGAGCAGGGACTCGAACATACGACGACTGGTTAGTTAGGCTGGGGGAGCTGGGGGAGAATTCAGCTTCAGCTCAGTAGCTTGCCTAAATAACCCACTTTTGCCAACTAATTTTTCCTTTAGCCTGGAGCATTTTTTATTTTTGGCAACCCAAGGGGGGAGGGGTGCATTTTAGTCAGCAGTATATTCTTATTACATTACAAATTAAATAAGCAATCTTCTACAATCAATTTTGGAGAAGCAAAATGAGTAAAGTTCCTCAAAGGTAACAGTGTCAAGGTTGAGGAGAGAGCAAGGGTTACGAATGAGGAATTTATCATTATTGCCAACTCCTTAAGAACCGGGACCGGGGCCCGGAATCGATCCCGGTATTAAGGACGGCAATAAAAAAGCCCCCAGGGCTGTTCCGGGTAGCAGAGTTATGGGGTCAAAATAAGTAAGATAGTCAAAATTTTGATGAAATTTAAAATGCTGAAGCTTTGCCCTCCCAGTTGGTCTCGGGGTACGATGCTGGCCTAAAAGCCAGTCGTCGTAGATTAGAGTCCTGGCGCGGGAGAGACTGTTAGTGTCATTACGATCGTAGCGCTAGCCCCGTAATTGTCATGTACACTTAAGACTGCGAAGTCTGTGTATAAATTAAACAGAGGCTCGAGTTCCGATGTAAAATGTAGCACCAAGCCTTTGCTTTGCTTTTAGCTTTGCCAAATAGAGGGTGTCCACAATGAAATTGCCACACACAAAATTGATTCGCAAAATTCGAGTTTTCCCGATTGCCTTAAAATTTTCAGGGATTGAAAAATAACTAGTAAACTTCATTTTACCATTTTACTCGTATTTTATTTACAGTTCATACGCAAATGCCCGCACCTTGGCCTTAACCCCGGCCAGAATATTGTGCACAACCTGTGGATCAACCGTTTTGTGCATGTGAACCCATCCTTTCTTCAGTTCCTCGACTGTCTTCACTACCTTAGGTTGTTTAAGAAAGTGCTGCTTCATAATCGCCCAGTACTTTTCGATGGGGCGTTGCTCCGGAGTGTTGGGAGGGTTGAACATTTTCGGCACGAAACTGACCTTATTGTCCGCATACCACTTCAGCACGTCCTTGGAGTAGTGGCATGAGGCCAAATCCGGCCAGAAGATTGTTGGGACGTTGTGGGCCTTCAGGAGAGGAAGCATCTACACATGTCCGTTCATCGTGTCCTGGGTCACGAAAGGTGCACTCCGCTTCCCGCACGTGCAGATGGCTTGCCAAACCAGGAGCTTCTTCGCAAATTTGGACATCTTCTGAGTGCGGACATGCTCCGGAACGCTGAACTTATCCTTGGCCGTGAAAAACAGGTTGCCGGGGATCTGTTTGAAGTCGGCCTTCAAATATGTTTCGTCGTCCATGATGCAGCATTCAACTTCGTCAGCATGTTGAGGTACAACTTCCTGGCACGGGTTTTGGCGGACTTGTTCTGCTTCTCGTCGTGATTAGGGGCCTTTTGTACCTTGAACGTTCGAAGCCCAGCCTTAGTTTTGGCCTTCTGGACAAAACTTCGGCTTAGGTGCAGCTTCTTAGCCACATCCCGAACGGAGGCGTGCGGGTTTCGGTTGAAGGCCCCAACTACGCGGTTGTGATTTATGATGTTGTACGAAATACTTTTTCCTTCACTTCTGGGCTTCCGATCGGTGGTCAATCGTTCCTCGAACCGCTTAATCCATCCGCATTTTGGCGATGGAACGATGCGAGCGATCCTTGTTCTCGTGATGAAAGCGCAAGATTTTATCACGCACGAGCTGTTCTTTCGACTCCATTTTCGCGAGTTTTGATCACAGGACTTCAAAACTTGCAGGATGTAAATAATGCACTATGAACTAAATCCACCCAAATTTTCATTAAATTCCAACGGTTAAAAAGTTAGAGCAATTTCATGGTGTGGCAATTTCATCGTGGACACCCTTTATTATTCGATTTTAATAATTCTAACACCATTAAACTTGAAAACTTTTAAAGATTCATTTTCTGATTATAAATGTGGCCTAGGTCACCGGATGTAGGAAATATAGGCATGTCAACCCTGCTATTTTTTTTATAGATTTGGTAATGGGTTACCTGATAAAAATGCTCATTTGCATCATCGGCATAGATGATAAAGCCATTTCTGAAGCGAATGGTTCATCAAGATCCGGAATCGGTCAAGAAATCATTGACAAATTGGCTATTTTTCACCCGGAAGTCCCCAGAGCAACCTGTAGTAGGGGACATTTATATTTTTGCTCTATGCGTGTGATATCTCTATATTCAGGATTTTTCATCAGGAATCTTTTGAAAGACATATTTTTGAACATAGGCTGCAACCCGGATGCCCCGAAAAAAAAAACACAGTGAAAGAATTTACATTTCTGCATCAAAATATAGCATGCGGCACCTGTATCTCCAGCATTTTTCATCAGGCGTTGGCCACTTCGAAGTGTCCGGAATTTCTACGAGGAATCTTCGCAAGGTATGGAGCTTGTGAAAAGTTGGTTACTGAGAGCGAAACACAAATAACTAGTGGTCCATTTGAATAATACTATAAATTGGTGTTGAGAACAGCTCCTTCCGATCCGCAATCAAACGGCCTTGCTTAGCGGTTTGTTGACAATTTTAGGAGGTCACGAATCCAAGATTCTACGGTCATGAAGATATTAATAAAAACAATATGGTAAATGCATCTCATCCAAAATATGATCTGATTTACATCTATATTTATTTGCTTGTCCGCAAAAACCATTGTTTTAATCTCAATTTGTTAAAACATAAATGAGTAGAAAACTAAGGTCATTTTCAGAATTGAGAACATTCGAATTTTTTTTTCTATCAAACCAAAGCGTATAATTTCTTTTTGGATGTCTCAATTTGTATATTTTGAATAATATTCAGCTCATTCAATTCACAGCAACTTTAGCAAAGCATCGAGAATTGATAACCCCGTGGGTGAAAATTTGCTCCCCTGCCAAGCTGCATCAAATTGATTTGGGTAAAACGTATTTGCATTGGTTGCTTACTGAGTTGTTTATACACTCTCGAAAGCATCATCAGGTAATGCGATTCATTTCAGATGTTTGTTGATTGGTGCAAAATATTTGCAAACCTAATTCCATTCTACTGTAGACAGGGTTTGAAGTTTGCGTAAGGTTTCTTTTCTACTTTCAGAGAGCTTCGATCAGTGCAGTGCTGTGAACTAAAACCGACCCCAAATAAGTGCTCAACCCAACCGTGTGCGTGTGAATGCGTTTGAATGAATATTCAAACTTCCTGCTAACAAACGAAATCAATTAGACCCAAAATGGGGCATGAATTGTACTGTGAATTCGGTAGATGTACCGCCTAAATTTGGCGCTGGTGGCGCGTGGTAACGGAAAATATATATTTATATTTCATATCGTTAACAGCAATATAACGCCCCTGTGGGGCGGAGATGAAAATAATACTGCATCGGTATGCACGAGAGAGTACCGCTAATGCATTTCAAAATCTAAAAAGACGGGTTGCATTCGAGGTTGAGCGTGATGAAATGTTGAAACTAATCAAGTGTTGCCATCCCAACCAAACAAATAATAACCCACTAGAGCAGTAATAATCGACTGCTTCGCAGTAGAGGTTTTTGTTTTATTGGTTCGCGAGTGCCAGGTCTGTCTATCTATGACCGAACTGCATACTGCAATGTAAAAACCACTATTCACGGTTCGAGTTCATTTCCGATTTAATTGAAACCGGTTCGCGGGAATTGTTGGTAGTGCTCACCTAGGGCTATTTTGCAGCTCTGTTAAAGTTACCCGACCGGAGGCCGGTCGGCTATTGAGAAATAGAAAACTGGATTATTTAATTCCTAGAATGGATAATTTGCACAGTATATTTGAGAGTTGATAGACTATTGGGTTCCTGAAATTAGCTGTGCTCTCCGCTAAATGATATTCAATCTCGTGTTTTCCATCCGTTTCATGTACCATTAATTGCGTCACATTTTTTTGACAAAAAGTAATATCACTTATCGAAAAAGTAATTCCAAGTAACAAAAGTGGTTTAATCAAGGTTTTATAGCGCTGTTTTGGCTGTATTAAGCGCTATAACACTTTGATAACACCAATATTGGTACTAGGGATATCACTGAGCGTTTCTGTTGAATTTCGATTTACACTAGGATTATTTTTATTGCCGATTTATTCGACATGAATAAAATTATCGTTATTTTAAAAAATATATGGGGTTATTTGAGTGTTGCCCAAATTGATTAAATTTATCTTCAACTTTTTGCCAGTCGGTTTTCGAAAAAAGTTGAGGAGGTTGTTTATAAGACACGACCGCAGAGGTAACGTAGAATACGACAGCTTGTCTTATGCCAATGTATTTCTTGGAATAGGTTTGGGAATACACTGAATTGGGGTTAATTCTTCAGATAAACTTTGAGGTTAATTGTGTTTGTCAATGCCATTTATTGACAAGTGAATATTTTTTCAACATGGCAAATTTTTTATTTAGTTTTGAATGATTCACAGTGTTAATTAAATTCTACATGAGGTGATCTGTTAGCAACTACACTACCCGTCATAAGTTTGGAATCGCTTTACTGAGTATTGCAACACCCAGTTTGAATATTGCAACACCTCCCGAAAAGTCTAGCATCACCTGGAATAGACGGATATCTCGTGTTTTTGACAACCTATAAAGTTGCGGTTTTCAGCAAACTTGTTCCGAAGGTCAAAGGCTTCTGTATGGTGGCCAATTCAGTATGAAATTTTCCCGCTATGTGGTGCTAGTGGGCACACAATGAGTCGTATTTTGAACTTAACTAATCTCACGATTCCGACCTGCCAGAAAGTTGCGGTGTTCAGCAAACTTGTTCAGAAGGCTAAAGGCTTCTACATGGTAGACAATTTAATACTGAATTACCCCGCTATGTGGCGCTAGGGTGCATGCAGTTTTTCATATTTAGACTTCAACTTATCGCGTGATCATTACTACCCACAAAGTTGCGGTGTTCGGCTTGTGCCACCAGTTCTGGTCAAGCATATTACAGTTACAGTTACAGAAATTTGCCCATTCTGAGTGATGCTAAACTTTTCGGGGTGTTGCAATATTCAAACTGGGTGTTGCAATACTCAGTAAAGCGATTCCAAACTTATGACGGGTAGTGTATATATGAAAATTTCAACCGCTATACTGCTAGCCACGCACGCTATATAGCAAGCCACACGCGCTACAGGCATGCAAACAAAACGATATCGCACGCTTAGCCTTGGAGCTTATAGCGGTCTCGATCAACTAGATTAGTTGAGAGATTTCGTTATCGATATTGTTTTTTTGGCACATTTTGCATGTGTAGGATAAGTACAACGATACACCGTGCCCCAGTGCTGAGTCGAGAAAATTTCCAGCTCGAAAAGATCCTCGACTCGATCGGGAATCGAACCCGATATCAACTTCCCCGTGTGGGAGAGCTAGCCGACCGACATCGCTAACCACAGAGCCACGGGGATCACCGCTACAGGTAGCATACACGCCATAAACATACACACACGCTTTAAAGCAAGCCACACACCTTATATATTAGGGACATACGCTTCAAATATTCACACAAGTTATGTGCATACACCCTGTATATACATACGCTGGATGATGGTGGCTTCTCAATTCACCTGGCGGTGCGAGTCTCTTTCAGTTTCGGGTTGTATTTGCCCGACGATATCTGAATCGGATTACCGCTGGTGGGGTCCAACTCAGATCGAAGGGGTGCCGAACTGAAAGAGGTATGACTGCAGATAACCACTACCACCGCCGTTGTTGCCCGCTTCTGATCCCATCGCCTACTGCCATCGGTGTTGATGTTCGCTGTTGTTGCCTGCTCCTAGTGAACTGATTTGCTTGAGGAGAAACAGTCTCTTATATAGCCCGAAGAGTGCATTCCCGGCTAACTAGGTACTCTATTCTGTCGTCCAATTCAGGGAAAGGCAGCAAGCGACCAATCAAAAATCGACATTTGCGTTTCGACATTGTTCAACAATTTTCAATATTACAATAGTTTGAACAATCAGATTACAATTTTCTGCATTTGGACGGGTGCTTAAATGAGTTTCCAATCGATTGCTGCAAAAATGACAGAAATCGGTTGGAAACTGACTGGGTTTAAAACGTTTGAAATTGGACAATTTTTGTGACGCTCTCGATGTTTTCGGTTTTGAGATTGGATCCCTGTATTGAAATTGGGTCACTGTAATTGTTGCCGTAAGACGTATTCTGCGTCAAAAATGTCATTTATTCAAAAAAAAAATTTTTTTGAACTTCATCTCTTTTCAAATGTTGCAAATTTGCTTAGTTCAGTAAGCATTTGTGTAATACAGACTATCTTATACAATTTCAACACAAATTCAGTCTAAATTTCTATAAAGAAACCCCGCCATAACAATCTGCTCACACAACGACAGCATCATGATAACAACAACGCATTCACGCAGTCTTCCCTTGGGGTCCGTTGGCAGTTTGAAAGCCAAACAAAGAAATTATGGCACCGCAAATATGGCGTTCGTCCCGTGTGATGACGGAACAGTTGAGGTGTTCACTAACACGTTTGCCGTGCAACGGTTTGTGGAACTGAGGTCGTTATGTTATTTGTGCATTTCATGCAGAGTTTGTCCATTTGCCTGCTGCTGTGCCTTTTTACAGCAGCAGCAGCAAACCGAGCGTCCAGGGAAATCGATCCCATTCCTGGCACATACAACACAAACATGGATGGACGGCCAAAAAACCGGGCGTCTGGCGGGGGGAGGTGGGGAAAGCTAACATCCAGCGCTTAAATGACAATGAAAACGAGTACGTCTACATTGTTTGCGCTGGAAATTACTCCAAATAGCGGCAACAAAAAATCCTGAACGAACTTTGCCTTACGTTCACTTGTTTGCTCTTCATAACGAGCGCGGGGCGAAACCGATTGAAACATTTCCATGCTCGCGTTTCGCAAATATCCAATCCACCCAGGGCAGGGTGGGTAATCTGATGCTGCATGATGTCACAAAAAGTGGCACCGACGTTAGCGAATAAGCCCAGATAACCGAGGGAAGGAAGCAACAGGAAAAAAAAATGAATAAATGTTTTAATGACAGGAAATGTGAGTTCCCGCTTGCCAGGTTTGCGGTTTTGGCAGTTTGTTTTAGAGAAGATAATTGAACGGTTGATCGAAATTTCCGAAGGCCACCAGATGGGATGCGCAACCCGTGCTACCCATGGGAGGTTGGTTTGAGAGCCGTAGTTTGTGCGAGGTAGCAGAGTAAATGCAGGAAATTAATGGCCATCGTTTTCGAAGAGTAAAGTGTTGAGCGAATTTGAACTTGTAAGTTGTTTTTTTACAAGAAAGCTTAATTTGCTTGTTTATTTGTTTATATTAAATATTATTTATTTCCTTCGGTGATTCCAGTAATCGCAAAACATTAAAAACTCAGCGTCAAAAACAGCGTCCCGAGAACCATCCAAAAGTTCAGATCACGACGATCTTCAAACTTAACCGAAGACGGTACGACGTCTTCACGAATTAATAACTTTCACAAAACTCCGTAACTTATGTAACACTCACAAACGTCTGACTAAAATATCTTGCATTCCACGAATCATCCTGGACCCCAGATCATGATGATTACAGACTTAGAGAAATACACGAAAAGCCGATGAAGTCTAGAAATAAGTAATAATTGGGTTTAATGGACCCATCGCAATCAGATCTAACCAGAACCAATTGAAATTTGAATTCAGCTATATGTGAGACAGTTTCTTGAATTTTCTTTCTTGGATATTATCAACATTTCTTTTGAAATCAGTTATTCGAACATAATTAAGAAAATAACAGCTAGTATGAGAAAATAATTTAGTAAATTTATTTTCGATGTTGCGTCACTTGTTCGTGTTTATTTACACATTCAATCCATAAAATGCTCACAAAACTAACTTTTTGGTAGATTCACGCGAAAAAAAGTATTATTCTATTAGAGGCCGAGCGTTGTCGTTCAGCTAATTCACTTTTTTGTGCCTCAGTTCATTCTGTGGTCGTTTTTCGTGCAGTGCTTGACTTAATTGCAGTGATGGCATAAATTCATGCAAAGTTGAACTGAGTTACTTTTTCCAGATTTGAATTCAAACTAATTTCATCAATTGAAGTCAAAAACCGTTCCCCAGTATTGATTTCCATCGGTTTCAACCATTTATAATAGATAACACCGACCTGGTTTCCCCGAATACAGACATAACCTTCGCAACGTCCGACAATTTTCTTTTCATTATGTTGCTGGAATAAATCCATGTTTCATCACCCGTCACGAAGCTATGAAACAAACCCTTTCCTTTTTGCCGCTGAAGCCGAAAAAAATGACGCTCAACGTTCCTTGGCTTCATAATGAGGTAAGTAACTGCTAATCCCGAAGTGAGCTGTTCCTGCGTAGGGCATGGATCCTCTTCGAGCCATTCCTTCAATGCAGCGTTTCGAAGGTTTATGGCATTCCTTCCTGCGGACAGTCGTCAAAATCGAAATTACCGTCTTCAAAGCGATAGCACCAGTCACTGCACGTTCTTTCACTTAGACCCTCATTTTCAAGAACACGGCACTCTTCTAAACTAATGAAATAATATTAATTTTTTTTATTTCAGTTGACCCGCTGAGTCTCTATCAGGATCACCGCAAGCCTCTTGAAAAAAAAAAGCGTTTCGGGGAAACGGCCATTACTCCAGTAATAATTGGTATATCTCAAAATCAAACGTATTTTTTTGTTGTTGATAAACTGTACATTCAGAAAAATACCACTTTGATGCAGTAAAAATGGCGCTTTTCATTTAAAAATAAATTCAAACTTACCTCATTTTTATCGACCAAACAAAATAGTCCCTTAAGTTGAGGTCGGTAAAGTTAAGCTGGAGTTAGAGTCCAGGTCGAGGTCAAGGCTTAGGCCATAATCGATCGGGGTCGTAGCCGTGAATGGTTCAAGGTCCACATCAAGGTCGAAATATCGAATGTAAGATCAAAATTGAAAGCGTGGTTTACTCACAGTTGAGGTCGATGTTGTGATCGGGACTAAGTCGAAGACGACTCTGAAGTTGCAATCTCGACCAAGATCAAAACCTAAAAATAGGTTTGAGATCAAGTCCAAAACCAATTTTAAGTCAAGCTTAAGGTGAAGGTCAAAAACAGGATTGGAATGGAGTTAAATCGAAGTCGAATTCAAGACCCAAGTCCAGGTCAAGACCGGTGGTAAATTTCTGGTCGTGAGAGAGGTAGAGTTCAAGATCAAAATCGAGGCCGAGATCGAGGTCAAGATTAAGATCGTAGAAAAATTCGCGACCGAGGTCGAGGTAGAGTCATGGTTGATGCCGAACACGAGGTCAATATTGAGATTGAACTTGAGGTGGATTATTGAGAATAGGTTATGTTTCCATTTAATTCTACTACAAAAACTGACACTCCCGAGCCACGACGACTGACTTGTACCATCGTACCTCGGGACCAGCTGGCCGTGTGTACTTATACTAACCTTGATAAACCGAACTATGGAGATAATAACACGGTGCTGAAATGGAAAAAAGGAAGAACTTCTGATATGACTTAGTGTAGGTTGCAGGACTTGTTAAGTATATCTCTCGCTAGTAAGGGCATCTTTAGCGGTGGTCCAAATCGTTGTTTTGTTCTATTCTTTTGGAACAAACTCAAATTCACTGCTGCACCGGTGGTGTAAATTTTGTTTTATACCAGCTCCAAATTGAAAAAAATTGAAACTGGTATACGTTTTGGTCTATTTTTTTTGTCACTTTTTGGAACAAGAAATAGATCGTTCTAAAACTCTCTGTACGCTACCAAAAAAAAAATGAAAAAAGTCATATTTTAATTGAATACCTCGTTTTTAGCTTTTTAAACTGAAAACGTTCAAAATGCAGGCTTGTTTCAATATCCTCAAAACCGAACCCAAGTTTGAAGAACTGCAAGGTTCTGAAAGATTGAAGAGACGAAAACGGAAGATGAACGTCTACGCGATCAAATATTTTTCGCTATTCTCCGAAGCCCTACTTGTAGCAAAAATTTTGCGATCATACCAATCCATCCTGAGAAATGTCACTGACGCTCGGGTCAAACCGTCCAATCCATAAAGTCTTGTGGATATAAAGTGTCTTGCCTAATAGCATAGTGTATTGAATTGTTGACAGTGTGACAGATGTCAGCGGCTTAAAACAACGAGATATACAACATCGGTGCGGAGAGCTAAAAAATGGTCTATATTAGCTGGCGCTATTCAGGTTTCGCTAGTGTAAATTTAGAATAAAGTTGTTTCAAAAATAGACCACCGCTGAAGTTGTTAGAAATTTCTAACATGTGAATATATCTTTTTTGGACCTTGGCTCATACATATACAAATATTTCTTTTTTACTGAATTCAAATTTCCCTCACCGACTTTGAATGAATCACCAGTACTTTAAAACTACTATTTTATATTTGCCCGAATGTTTTTAACTGGTTAATTGTGTATTCAGTCCTTATGTAGGTCCAATTGTAACGTAAAATGTTCCATATATTACAGACCCTGAAAATAGTTCCATACAAGAACCGAAACGTCGGTGATGAGCGAATAGCAACCAAAGCATTTTGTAAGACCGCAATTCCAAATTCCAGTCAATGACATTCGAAAATAAATTCAGTAAGTAGGGTAGGGAACATATTCTAAGCAGCTCTAGGAACCGCCTGTGTATTCAGACGAAATACTCGAAATGTGTTGGGTGAAACTCAAACAGTAGAGAATCAATCTGTTCTCTTTAGTTTTCTCTGTCAGAACATGTTTACAGATTGTAAAACTAAGTTGGCAAACTTTAACAATCATCAATCAAAGTTACCAATCGAGGGACAGTATTCCAATCACCCCGAACCTATGTAAGCAGTTTCCATCTGTTTTGCCGGAGTTTTTTTTTCAGCACCCGAAGTGGCTCCTGAATGGCTGCAATATAGGTCGATTTGTTTCAATTGCAATTTTTCACAGATTTCTTTGTGATTAACGGTATTTCTTATATTCGTAAGACAGCTAGACAATCAAAGTTTTCGTTTCCATTATTGAAATTGTTGATATTGATCAAAATGCAAGAGTTTGAGGCCTGTTACCTTCGACTGATTAAAATAGGCGCTACTGCTTAAGTCGTTCCCTACCCTATAAAATAGAAGTTATTCTATAAACATCGGCTTATATTTGGCTGAATTATATTTTTCTTAAGAATGCAGGATATTTGGCTTTTATCGCACAATTAATTTTAAACTGTTCAGTTACGATGCTACAAATGGGAAAATATACAAGAGCTTATGATGTGACCCAGTGTATGTAGGTTGTAGCTCTGGTTGACTGTTACTTCAGCTCAGAATCACCGAAAAGTGCTTCTAAGAGCTAGAAAAAGCTGAAATAGAAAATTATCCCAAATTAAGCTCAGAATCGCAAAAAAATGCATCTAAAAGCACTTGGCTGAACCCGATAATGATCCCAAACTCAGATAATAAACGTCTAAAAGTGCTTTTAAGTGCCAGAAAATTTTAGAATAGAAAATGATCCCAAATTGAACTCAGATTCGCCGAAGAATATTTCTAAATAACAGAAAAGGTCCATATACAGAATGATCCCAAATTGAGCTCAGAAACATCGAAAAATAATTCTAAAACTGGAAAATGACCCCAAATTGAGCTCAGGTTTGTCGAAAAATGTTTCTGAAAGCTAAAATGAAAAATGATCGCAAATTGAGCTCAAAAACGCTGAAAAGTGTTTATAAAGGACAGAAAAGACCGAAATAGAAAATGATCCCAAATGGAGCTTAGAAACGCCGAAAAGTGCTTCTGAGTCTGCGTAGCTATTCTCTGAATCTTCTACATAATAAGCAAATGTTCACTATGAATACCCCCACGTAAGCAACCTATGAGCAGAAGGACTAGAGAACTGCATAATAGGCTCTACAAAGTTTCCTTACTGCAGCTATTGAAGCGAGTCTACGCCCTTATGATCATCTAACCCACCCACCCTTAGGGGTCTGTATTACAGGAACAGCGGCCCGAACAGCGTCTGTACTCCAAAGGAGCAGCTGAAGTACGAAACGCGGTATTTCGAAAGTTACATTCCAGACGAAAACCGAAATACAAAAGGCAATGACCTTGACGATGAGAAATAAGGGTTTGCAGTCTCGGAAAGGTTTTCCGGGGATCCCAGAAATAGAAATATTGATTCTCGGAATTCGCGAACTCCTCGGAAAATTTCTCATGATAGTTTTTTTTCATACACCAGTGCCCTTAAACAAAAACGTCAAGCTGAAGACATCAAGCTGTGTAACAGCATTACCACTTGGTTCGAAGCTGTACGGCGAAGAACAGCTAATGCATGATTCGCACAGCTATCAGGGAGACCGCAACGGCGACACAAGGAGTGGAGGCACCAATCGGCATGCACAAAACGTGAATATGAGGAGCTCGAGCAGCTGAGATGGACTGCCCAGCAGGCTTTTCAAGTATGGTAGAGAAGTGCTGAGCCATTTTAAAGATTTGGAAGGAGAGATAGCTATCAGACGAGTGGATGGAAAGAGTCGTCTGCCTCATTTACAAAAAGGGCGGCACTCCAGGGTGCGGAAACTACAGCGGCATCTTACTCATCAATGCCGCTCACAAAATAACCTCGCAAACCCTGTTCCGTCGTTTATCACCTATAACCAGGAGGTTCGTGGGCTAGTACTAAGCGGGTTTCATAGAAGCCCGCGCTTCGCATTTTCACTGACATCACGGCGGCCTACAATCCAGTCGATCGAGAACAGCTATTACAAGATTGGTCAAGACCACCTTGGTGCGAGTGATGGGATACTCTTTTAATCTGGCAGAGGTGATGGATTTTCTTGTTCACCATCGCCCTTGAAGAAGTGATCCAGAGGTCAGGCATTGACATGAGAGGCACGTGTTTCACAAAGTCGGTTCTGTTTCTGGATTTTGTGTATTACAATAGTGAATAGCACGTAACTTTGCGATGGCGGAGGAAATCTACACCCGACTGAAAGCTGAAGTCAGAAGAATCGGACTGCGGATAAATGCGTCGAAAATTAAATACATGCATGCGCGAGGCTTCAAGGAGAATAACAGCAGCTTCCCAACTTGAATCTCTGTAGACTGCTTTGAGCTTTTGGTACGTGTGCGATATTTATAATGCATTAAACAATATTTTATATTTTTACTAAAACTATGTTTGCTCCTTATATTAGATTTTGGAGCTTCGTCGATGATGGTCTAAAGGTGATGTTGCAGACGGAACACCCGTGAAATCGTTTTTGTTTCCAGCAAACGTACCGGCTTTTGGGGTAGACCGTCACAAATTGGTCAATCAAAGATGTATATGATGTATATGAATCATTTTTCATGGCCTTTCAAAATCCTACTTGAAAACCCTAGATCCAGTACAGGACAAAAACAACCACAACATTTAATTACCTAACTTCAATTTAGTATTTTTCCGCCTACCTACTTCTACCTACACTAGGGTGCCAGCACAGAACGGAAGGTCATCTGTGATACGAAAACTGCTATGTGCTCAGTGAATTTTGCAGGGCTCCCTAGGGGTGGAAAGAACGCTTTTTACACGGAAAATAAACAAAATTTATACTACTTTTATCGAAATCAATCAAACACACTGGTATAAATCTGTCGGCGAAAACACTACAAGTTAACCCTGCTAAGCATCTGTAAGAAGGAAAACACATTATTTCTAGGGACTTGACAACTTTATTTCATGAAAAATATTTCGGTAATGGTTGATATATGTATTAATATCTATCATTTATTCATCACATTAACTTCCCAACCATAGCGTATAGGACATGGTGAAACGGTTTGATCAACAAGTAGGCACGAGCGGGGAAGCGTTTTTTTATTTTGTACGGTTGAAGACGAGGCATCACCAAGCGACAGCAAATAACTTTTTCTACTTGTTAGTAGATTCTTACTAACTAAGCAAATGAAAATCGCAAATTCATGTGTTTCAAGTTGTGAATTGCTTCTAAAATGAATGAATATCAGTAGCAAGGTATGTAGCTTTACCGGATTTATAATTTGAATGCATCGAAATAGTATATTATAAGATGCGATGAATTTTGGTCATCGGTTGTTTTAATAAACAACTTTAGTCTTTGGCATTTTTTTTGCAATATAGCCGGTTGTACTTTTGACATACCGTTTTACTATGTTTCTATACATCAACATCACAACAACGATAATATGACTTCAAAGAGTTTTGATGTAACTAGAGGAGTGTCTGAAAAGGCAACGATAAACACTTAGTAACAATGAATACAATCGAATTTTGCTCGTTGCACTAAATTCGTAGCCCAACTAGTGAAGGACTTTCACGCATTGGGTTGAGATATCCAGGTTGCAAGATGACACCGGTTGTTTCTTTTTGTTAGGATTACTAATCACCTATTGGGTTACGCAGTGTCTTGCCCCTAGCATTCTTCAAAACAGCTGACTCAGATACCGGCATAGATGATTGTAGAACTGTTCCTTTATTGTTTTTCAGTAATCTACTCCTTTTAACTGTGAAAATAATCAGATTATTAACACGAGTTACATAAAGTGAGAGTCGCATCTTTTGTTTTGAGTCTCTAATTACCATCTCGTTTAGAGTCCTCTTCAAGAATATTCGTATATTACGTAACGTGAAATTTGGCAATTTTCAAAACCCCCATCAACTAAGTAACGCAAATTTGCATGGTGGTCTTATGCAGTGTAAAACTTCGCTGGATACCTTTCCTCCACCTCTCCCCTGAGCGCGTTATGTATTATACAAATGTTTCCATATATAAACGAACGCTAGAGGTAAGGCACTATTGATATACAATGGTGATTCGCTTACCGGTTGCTCCTTAGTCGGGGGTTTGTTGGTTGGGCCCTCATCAATCTAAAAAGCGCTCTTATGTCAAAATGGAACGACATTCAAATGCATGCAAGAAACCCGAAAAGTGAATAAATAATAAAATAAATTTTTACTACTCGTACTTGAGTTTATTTGTCATTGATTGTTGATGGTTACCTTTGATTACTCGAAAAAAATGACATTGATTACTTCGGAGTATTCTCAGGTTACGACGCATTCCGAAACCCCTTGAAACGAACCTCTTGGGATCCTTTTTAGTGTTCTGTAAGGTTGTCACTTTCGGTTGTCAGCAAAGATACCAGATTTGTCAGCAAAACGATGATTTGTTTTGAATAGCAGGTATGTGCGGTTTTTTTCAATCTCCATCCCGCATAATCAATAACCATAAACGGATGATAATCCATATGGTTTAACGATACCCCATACAGTCGAAACTATATCCCCAACTAGTTGTTAGGCACGTTTTATGGTTATTGATTATGCGGGAAGGTTAACTACATTTTTTTTCCCTATGACTTTCTCAAAATGTGTGCAGATTTTTACTGATTTCTGCCTACTCGAGCGCATTTCTTCGAATCACGATTAGATTTTTATCAGATTTAAAAAAAAGACTGCACAATGAAACCGGTACCTCTTACAATCGTATATTCGTTGCTCTAGAAGCTAACCTGATTTTAATTAACCTTATTCAGCTTATTTTTATTTAAATGGCATGTCGCATGTCACATCAATGAGTAGAAAATCTATATTCTCCAGAATGGACTAGAGTCAATTGGCAAAACATTTAATATAATCTTAAAAGAGGATAAAAATAGTTTATGAATTTCATTTTCGAATAAAAATGCGATTCATTTATTATAAATATTCGGAAAATTTGCGTTAAAAAATCCATCTGTGCCATGATTTTTAAAAACTCAGAGTACTTTCTTTAGTTGAAAAAAAAAAAACTCACGAGCTGCATTTTAAATTTTAACAATTTTCAAAAATAGCCGTCTATGACACATGGTACAATTGTAAATGGAAGAATTGCAACATTATCGTTTTAAAACGCACGATTTTTCAATAACATTGATTGTTGTTCGTGTTTCAAATCAACATTTGTCGATTACAATACCTTCGTTACACTATTGTAATATGACAAACTCCACAAATGTTAATAATTGCGAATTTTACCCAAAACGTTTTTGCATCGAACGTAATAGATTGTATTAAACGGGTTAAACTGTTGAAATAACCGTCAATTCAAAACATCGAATAAATTACGTGAAATTTCGGTTTTCGAAATTTTTTTTTGATGCCAAATGACTTAAAAACGCATCAAACGTCGAGAATTGATGTCACCTGAAAACAAAATTTTTTTTGCAAAAATTTACTCTCTGGGACTTAGTCGTTTTTTCAATTGTGGAAGGCGGAGTTCAAAATGTTTAGAATTTATCTTTTGAAATTGATCACTAGTCTCTCGAAATAGCTTGTATAATGATACACACTATAACTAGCATCGAATACATTATGTTTCATTAGGGTGGTTCATTTGTTCGGCATATGGTGGTTCATAATATTGTGAAAAATGAGCATAAAATTAAAAAAAGCACTTCGGTTCGTTTGATTGGTGTGACTTCTTCGACAAAGTTGTAGATAATAATTCGGCCTTTCCAAAAAAATACACTCAAAAAATTATTTGTTCAAAAGTTAGAAGAAAGATTAAAAATTAATTATTCAGAAGGGCTCATTTTTTAAAAGCTTGATTTTTTAAATAAAACCTACGAAAGATTACCAAAACAATGAAACCAGTCCAATCATATAGAAATCAAGAAAAATAAGTTATAATTTTTTGAAAAAAAATATTTTTTGAAAAAAAAAAAATATTTTTGATTATTTTTTTTAAAAGGCATATTTTTTTGAAAGGACAAAACCTTATCTACAACTTTGCCGACGGTTCATTTGATTGGCATAGTGTATCTGGCAAAGTTGTAAATAATAACTTCGTTTCTCCAAAAAAAATGTACCCTGTGAAAAAAAAATAAATTTAAAATATATAACTTTTTTTCTCCATGGCCGGTTTCGTTGCTCAGGACCTCAGGAACTTTCGTAGTTTTTATAAGAAAAAATCGGTTTTTTTAAATGGGCTGTTTTCGATAATTAATTTATTACTTTCTTTTATTTGTTTTAAATTAGTAATTTGTTTTCAGAGTGTATATTTTTTTTTTAAAACAAAACTATTAGACTGTGCTACAGCCATGCTTGTCTTTTCTCCTCAGTAAACCTCTAGAGTGCAGGAGAACATCTTGCACTGCGGAGACAACTGCCGTCACACTAAAGAGCAAATCAATACGCTCATGCTATAAAAGAGCGACAAACGATTTTTTCTGTTGAGCTGCCTGAACGCGGTGCGGTGAAATCTGCAATCACTCTCTCGCAAGACAATGAACTAAGGTGTACTTTCTCCCACGTGTGTACTTCACGCACAATAATTACACTGCAGAGCTATCTGCGGTGCGTTTCACAGTTGGTTTCTTGAGCATGGCAGAAGAGGAAAAGAGATTGGGAGAAAAAAAATAGACTGCGTTGCTCGTGCCGCTCGTGCCGGTCGAACTTGCTCTGGTGAAATTCGTTCGTAGCTTCACGAGGACTACATTTTTCCCGGTAGGTTTTTTTTCACCTTCCGGACTACTCGCCAGTGGACACTCTTGTGCTTCTCTGCGTTTTCTCTGTAGAGTGATTGACCCCTCTTGTTTTTATCAGATGTGGGGTGAGCTGGAAGTGTGTTTGTCTCTCTGTAAGCTGGTTGAGACACTTTGGAGTGAGTAAGAAGCAGTGTGGTGAAAGCATTTGCTACTCGCAGGCACATACTGGAAGGGAAGTGCGCGGTTAATTTTTTTCTCCTCTCCTTTCACATGCTGAGGAGAATGACAAGCATGGCTACAGAGATTTAGAACTTCTGAAGTGACCTAGTGTAGGTTGTTGGTCTTGTTGAGTATAACATTAGCTTATACTAAAAATTTTCCAAACACCCTCGAAATCTGAAGTAATGGTCAAGATACAGTTTTTTAGACCTCAGCGCATATAATATTTTTTAACTCAGTCATTTATCAACCGATTTTCAATATTTAAGCACTTTTAGAAAGGCGACAAATAGAACTTTCAAAATATATACAGTTTTTACTAATATCAATAAAACATGTTAAGTTATTTGAGTTAAAGTCTAAGTTTTTAGACTTTTTCCCGCAATTTTTCAATTTAATTTTAAATTTGCCGTCTATTTTTGTGAGAAACAGACCACAAATATACTGGAATTTTGAAAGTATATTCTTTTCCAAATCAATTGAAAGTAGTTTTGTGAAAATCGGTTGATATATGGCTAAGTATATATTTTTTAAGAAAACAAGAATTTTCGGCTTCTATCGCACAATTATTTCACGGAGCTACAAATGATGAAAAAATGCAAGAACTTTTGATGTGACTTAGTGTGGGTTGTAGCTTTAGTCAAATGTTACTTGCGCGTTTACTTGAAGTTTTTCGAATACCCTAAAAATTATTAGTTATGGTCAAAACCCTGTTTTTTTTACCTTTACTTATAATTTTTCCAATTAAACATTGCCACCCTAACGACAATATAACAAATATTATATTTTCAGAAAGTTTTCTGTTAGTACTCAGTGAAAAGTGATTTTTTTCCTTTATACTCATTTTTACACAATGTTATGAACCACCCTTTGCCGAACAAATGAACCACCCTGATGAAACATAATGTATTCGATGCTAGTTATAGTGTGTATCATTATACAAGCTATTTCGAGAGACTAGTGATCAATGTCAAAAGATAAATTCTAAACATTTTGAAATCCGCCTCCCACAATTGAAAAAACGACTAAGTCCCAGAGAGTAAATTTTTGCAAAAAAATTTTTTTCAGATGACATCAATTCTCGACGCTTCATGCGTTTTTAAGTCATTTGGCATCAAAAAAAAATTTCGAAAACCGAAATTTCACGTGCCCCCCCTTGGGCGATTTCAAAAAAGGCAAACTTCAATCGCTTTGCGCCACCCCATTTTAGGTCCGATTGGGCTAAAATTTTGCACAGGGTGGTTTTTCAAGCAGGTGAACATTTTGTATAGCGTTTTTTTTTTGAAATTTTCTGGTCACTTTTTTTCCATACGATGATTGGCGCCCTTATATACATAGTTGCTAATAAATCACCTCAGGTAGAATTTGATTATCACTGTAAATTATCCAAAACTAAATAAAAAATTTTCCAAGTTGAAAAAATATTCCCTTGTCAATAAATGGCATTGACAAACACAATTAACCTCAAAGTTTATCTGAAGAATTTCTGAGCTAGTGAGCCTGAATCACATAATTTTTCGCGCAAGTCTTACTAATTGCAGCAATCAGTTGTGAAATTATCTACGCTATCGTAAAATGCAGAAAATTGTTATTTGAACTGTTATATCATAGATGGAGAATGCACTATTTGTCCTTGTCTATAGCCTCTTCGTAGCCACTGTCTAAATTAAGATATCTTAGTGCAACTTGATACAAAAGACAGCCACAAAACAATTCAATTTCACTTTTGTTTTGGATACGGCAGCAAGTGAAAGCGTGGTGCCGGCTACAGAGCTAAACGTCATCTAGAGCAAAGAGACTATTTATTTAATTAACCCCAATTGAGTGTATTCCCAAACCTATGCCAAGAAAGACATTGACACAAGACAGGTTGTCGTATTCTACGTTACCTCTGCGGTCGTGTCTTATAAACAACCTCCTCCACTTTTATCTCTTTTTTTCGGTTTGAGCTTTTGGAGTGCACTTTTTGTCATTCGGTCGACCAGTGTAACCGTTAAACATTAATTAAATTTTGAATATCCGGTAATGCCATACGGAGTGTAGAATACTCGCCATTTGCTTTCTCTATCAATTCCAGTCCCAAATAGCAGACGTGTTGAATCCTTTTGTTTACTTCTCCTTAACAGTTTCAACCAATAGTTTAAAAATTTTGGTGTTCTGTCCGGACCATTTTTGTGACAGTTTTTTTTTATTCTCGTTTATAGTTCCGTCTAGTTCCACCATTGTTGTTATGCCGATCACCGACTCCACCCAGGACTTTAACTTGCGAAAATAGAAATAAATGTTTGAATTATGAGAACTAAGATAGAACTTACCGTTTGGATTGGAATAGAGCCTAAAAGAATATTAAATAATGATTTTGGACATAACAACTTGAAATTAAAAAACGTTCTATTTTATTTTAAATATGTATCAAAACTTTGACCTGAATATTAATTGGTTAGCAAGCCAATTTGATTACTGAATAATACTAACTTTGTTCCATGTTGTTTGTCGTTAACAGCCACGGTGATCATCAAATTGCATACCTCTCTAAGATCGAATTACCTAAGTATTCGATTTTTCACTTCTTATTATTAATTTGTTCAATATAATATAATGCAACTCGATACTGAGAAGTCCCTACCTATTATTTTACTCTCTCGACGGAAACATCAAAACACTGCCGTTTCCCGTTTGCCTATCCTAAGATTTGAAAGAATTCTAATAAAAGGTGAAACCGATAGCTAACGTAGGCCCATCAGTATCATTTCTCTTCACGGATGAAGCCAGCGATTGACATTATCACAGTGGTGATGATAGCGCGAAACGCCACACCAAGCATTGTCGTTCCAGCTCCATGTTACCCTACGTCGCCACACTCTGCTCGCTCTCCTGCGTCCCAGTTTGATGTAAGCACCCTCGGCACATTATTGCTTCCCATCATCGGTGATGCGTGCAATAAGCTTTTCAGGATCAGGCGCGTCAAGTGCGAAAATTTACTTCCAATCGTTAAATTCCATTTGCTGCCAAGCTTCCTCCTCGACAGTACCGGTGGCTCCGGTGCCGCTTGATGGCTCTTTGATATCCACTTTGGCAAGTGAGTTTCCCCCTCCCAGAAAAAAAGGCGTTCAGGTTAAACTGCAGAAATAAATCCCCACCGATGAAAATGTGTACAAGGGTTAGTGGATTATCTGTTCGAGTGGGAAGCCGAACACCGAATAGGAGTTCAAGTGGAAGACCAAAGTTGGCACTCGCTCTGCGTTAACTGTTTTAGTGCTCTAGTCTACAGATAACATTTGAAAAAAAAATCAGTATTACGAACGTTAAAATAGGCAGATGAGGCAGGAAAAAGTTTGGAGAATTGAAAATTACCAACTGAAGAGTAGACAATTTGCATGTCAGTAAAATTATTTGCAATTCTATCACTCAGATCACGTCTATAACGAACAGCTGTAATCCCTACAAGCAAAACAAATTATTCACCCTTTCCCATGTTCACTATTAGCAAACAACCTTCTGAAAGAGTACATCTCACAACACGTAAATGCTAGTTAAATTTGCATCCCAAAGGAACACGTTCACCCGACAATGATGGTATGCAATGTCTTGTTTGTGATGATAGCAAGAACGATTTTGCTGAATTAACCTATTTCACGTGAGTCATAATACTCGAGCGTTTACCCAGCTGCTTCCAACAGATTGATTTGATTTTGCCTGAAGCTAGAGAAACTTTTCAGTTCATCGCACAACTACACCAACTTGGAATGCAGCTGTCAATGTTCCCATTTGTAATAGAATCGGAGCTCTGAAACCATAATTCGTATCGAACGAAATGATAATACTGGTCATATTAATTTTCTGCTGTGATTCACCAAACCTGTTAAGTCTAGTTGAAAAGAGTTGACAACTGAAACTGGTGGAAGCAGCTTGGCAAGTCAGACAAACAAGACAACCTGGCCGCCTGGGGTTTCTGTAATCGATTGCAAAATGGCTATTTATGCTGCGGCCATCCTACCTCGTACCCTTCGAGGCCGGTATGACCCAAACAGGTGTTCACGGTTCTCACTTGATCACAACTCTAGTGTAACAGTCATTAGGCTGTTGAATTGCGATTGAGAATTGGTTCGAACCGTGGGAACATTCATTAGGCATGCGAAGTTGGAAACCCATTAGTAACAGATTGCTTCACAGGAATGATAAATGCAGACATCTACTCTAGGGATTTGCTGTTGATGTTTTGCTGTAGTCCGTTATTGAATTTGATTTTGAAACGACAATAACCATAATGGAAATAGGCCATACATTTTATTTTCATGTGTAGACATAGCAACCCAAGTAACACATGCAACATCTTTTACGAAAAAAAGGAAAGGAAAAAGTTATAAATAAGTCATAAATAAGTTACAGGGAAAACATTGGTGTTTAATTCACTCGCATTGATGTTTTAAATCGGAATGATGTTTTAAATCGAAATAACAAGTTGAAGTTGTAAATACATTACGAATTGCTGTAAAAACTGATTTATAACATGTTTATAACTAGTTTTTTTCTTGAGAATGCAAGAGAGACAACAGTGGTGAAAATGTGTTTGACAGCAAAACGTATAGTGGAGACAAAATTTAAAAATGGCCGCAAAAGTTGTAGTTCAGTTTTAAATCAGTTGTAAATGTGATTTTATGGTGTGAACTATTTCTTCTTCATCAAATACAGTGCAGATCAAAAATACTGTTATAACATTCAAAAATATATAAAATATTTAAACACCCAGGGAATTTATGTTTGATTAAACATAAATAATAAATTTGACAGTAAATTATATTTAATAAATTTATCATTCAATTTACTTAAAACAAGAAAATCGTTTGCTCTGATCGGCCATGATTTGTTTCAATTCTCTTTTTTGTCTTGTTCAACGATCTTCGGTTTTATTATTATTATTTCGATCATCGTTAATAACCTCAGATCAATGTTTGAATATTTCTGTTTTACTTAAATTTCAAAATATATTACTTAATCCGTGGTTTAGTTAGGAGAATTTTTATATTATTTTCTCTACTAAAATAATCAAGATGATGACGGCGATTTTTTTTATAGGTTGTAGTAGCTTTATATAGCCTTGCTTAATTGGTTTCACGATTCCATCTCCAAATTGTGGCAGAAATTATTCCTCGTTTGGTTTACCAAAAGAGTAAGAAAGTTCAAATAATTAGTACATAGTGCATGACATCTTAGCTCACCTTGATGTTTCAATGTACATTTTTTTCAATTATTTTGCGAACCTTATGGATAGTGGTAATATGACGGACAAAATCTTTGGGCAACCGGTGTACCCATTCAACGAATGCTAATAATCAACATGGCTGCCTCGTTAGCGCAAGCGGCGTGCTAAAATAATATTCAACACCATTTTTCTGTGCTAAAGGCACGTTTCATAATATAATCCTATCGAAAATATATACCTGTATATATTTATATACATTTCTCTAGAGTTCATCTGTCACTTTTTTCTTTATTTCAAATTTAAAAAAGCGGGGGCCTAGTGTGGTTGGTAACGTCTCCGCCAACGACGCTCGACGCCTGGGTTCGAATCCCACCGCCGACATAGGTGTCGACGGTTGTGAGGTGGCGTGATCCACTCACAACCAACCCAACTGGTCTAGATTCAATCCTAGCCGACACCGGGAGATTTTCTGAGGCGAAAAATCTCTGGGATCACGCCTTCCATCGCATGAGGAAGTGAAGCCGTTGGCGCCGGTCCGTTAATAAACGGGTCGTGAGTTAGGATCCTGGGTGTGGAGTCGCCTCCCTGGGCGTCGGTGATTGGCCACAACAGTGGCGGAACTAGACCGACGGAAAATAAGCGAGAATAAAAAAACACGTATCGTGTTGAGTTGCTGCTTGGAAGTAAGACAATCAAATTGTGCTCGTGTCGAATTGAATCAGATACCAAAAGTACAACTGTTGCGTGTTGCATATTGCTAGATTGAGACTGGGTAAAAATTCTGTTCGTTACCAGATGGCAGACGAGAGTATGAAAATGCGCTTGAACAGAACAGTTCATGGTCCATTCCAATTTTGATGTTTACAATCATAGAGTTATTTTTAACACTATTTCGAACGAAGAAATTCTTTTATTTTGTTGAAATGTCGAGTCGGTTGGAAAATATGTAAAAAAAAAGTCAAGTGATGAAGAGTTTTCAGGTGGTAGTGATAACGAATATGTTCGAAGTCACAGTTTTAAATGGATAATCTAGAAGTTGCACGGAGAAGACGATTCGAATATAATGTGTTTTCCATATTTCATTATTATTTTCATGGGCTGTCATACAAAATATACATGGGTTGAAAAAGAACCGTTAACGTCAGATTAGCCATATTCTTTCAACGTAGGTCTACGGTTAAAATACAACTAAGAAAATTATTGCTTGCCTATTTCGTAAATCGACGGAAAATAAGCGAGAATTAAAAAAAAAAATAAAAAATAGTACGAGGGTGGTATCCAAGACACGACCGCATGTTTGACGTAGGACTACGATAGTTTTATATTTCATTTAGAGAATTTAGACTTTGTTCGATTTGACCACGTTTCACTTTCGACACGGTTCGACTTTGGCACACATTAGCCAAAAACGATCGGTTATGTTTAATCATAATTTATAATTTTCTTGTTTTGCTTCCAACCAATTTAAACTCATCAACCACCAAAAGAATGCCATTTTGTTCATTATGTTGCCGCAACCGAAACCAAAATAGACATGATCAAAGCAGTACTTAATACCGTGCTATACCTCTAATCACTCGGAAGGGTCATATCAAGTGTCTAGGTCGTTGAAGGCTTCATGCGTTGAAGGCTTCAGATTATTGAGCTTAAATCCATCAAGCGACACCTCTAACAACTTACAATTCTAAAACTAGTTCATTGATGGCCACATATTGTTGAGGTCATATGCCACCAGAAAGTCATAAAAAGAAAAGCGTTTACTTTTAACATGGTCCGATTTTGACAACTGAAAAAATTCTGATTATTTATTTAAGGACATCTATTTGAGAAGAAAAAAATACTGTTTTTAACATTGATGAATACCTTTCATTCTAATGCTTGAATTTATATGTTTAGTAATAGTTTCTTGCAGATGCTGATGTAATATTTTTGTAATTGAAAAATACGAATATGAATGTTTAAAACCTAACGTCAAGATGCATATAATTTGGGTTTTCTCTATACCACAACCGCGTAATGCAACTAGGATTGTCAAATTGAATTTAATTTATTTAACTGGAAACATATAACCATCAGTACAGCTTAAACGAGCTATCTGAACTATCTGTTTAAAAATCTTTACGAAGCATATTGGTTCTCTATTGTCTTTTAAATAGCCTATAGTTGGTCATTTAAATAAATCTGAGAAAAACAGAGTGTAGAATTCTAAAAGACAGCAACCCAATGCAACTTCTAATTTTAGGAGATTGAAAAAAGTTTTTATCATTAAACATGGACATGAAAACCACTACGGTTGCAGTTCAAATGCCATCTACTCTTCACGACAACCAAAACGAAACGAGCAACGGGGTAGCAAGCTTCTGATTAGTAGAATGTTCACGATTTTTAACTCAACTTTTGTTTAAGAGATATTTTAATTATTGTATAACAATCTTTCGTAATATTCTACCTGTCGATTAAGACATCGGTGTTTGAAATCTGTTCAGGGGTAGTTATACAATAAGCACTTTAAAACGATGAGAAAACATCTGTTGCAGATATATAAAGCGAGCTCGTGATTGGTTGAAAGCTGCAAAACTGAACTAGAAAAAATGGATTTCAACTGAACTTTTTACTAATTTACTGTTCAATGTACAATGTACAATGATATGTCAATTATTGTATCACATGCTTTGAAAACCGTCGTCGTTCGATCAAAGCATTGGTGGTCAAAATCCGTTCAGTTGTAATCACATATTGGATGCAACATCCAACATCGTGATATACTGTTGCGTACAGAATTATTTTATCCCCGGCCGCACAGCGTAGTGTGCGAACACGCACCACTGTACGTCGACAGCAGCTACATTGTTTCCACTTGGCTTGACTGCACATAAATGGCAATCGAGTGCTACTGCACTGACGACGAGCGACCGTCTTCTCATACATGGCTCGGTGCAGTACTGTTGCCTGTGTCAGCATGTTTTCCTTCAAGACATCAGTTTTAATAACATTCTCACAGCAGATCGTTTAGTTGTCTGATAAAGGAGGTTGTTACGAACTTTCCGAAAAAGCTTCTCTTTCAAGACATCAAAATAGTCTAGGTTCATGAAGGCAAATATTAGTTGACCTATTGGGACGGGGAGACTCTGTCAATTTTTTTTTTGCCACTGAATAGAGGTTGTCCAAATTGTCCATCGTTTTATCAATCCAACGACATGTTGATTATTGTGATCCATCATGTGGTTACATAAATATTACCGTTTGAAATCTTTCATTCCGACGTTACATCTTGGTTTTTAGTTTCCTCAGTATGTATCTCGATATAGTGCGGTTAGACGTAGTCCTACGTCAAAATATGATATTGATTACTATCATATTGTGGTATTATCGAAGCGCGTAAATTTTAACGAAGTACAAGGCAAATATTCACGACAAATCTGAAATCGCACGTGGATTTATTGTATTCAATCACTATACCAACACCCTATTCTATCAATGGATTGTCTTGATAATTTCTGAAATGAAGAGCCATGATTATTTTCGTGGGTCATCTGTTTTGAATGTATTAGAAACAATCATCAGCGAGTGAAATTTAAACTCATTTGTGCAATTTGTTTATGACCTATTAATAACAGGCCACCATTTGTTGGTACTGGAAATGTAAGAGTGGTGGTTAAAGTCGTTATAAAGTTGTTTTATATAAGTCGTGTGAACAATTCATTTGAAGTTGAATATATGTTTATATTGGCTCCGCCCCTTGCGCTTTTTGAGTTGTTAACAAGTTGTATATAAGTTGATACGTTATTGTTATACCCTAGTAACAATATTGGTTTTATCAAAGTTTTATAGCGCTCAATAAAGCCAAAACAGCGCTATAAAACTTTGATAAAACCCGTTTTGATACTTGGGTAGTGACGAGATTTGTTATATATCAATTACCTAAACTTATTAAAGACTAACCGTGTTACTTGGGAAACGAGTTGACGGCTAAAGCAAATTTGCTACCACATCATGTTCAAAAATCGTTTAGTGCATAACATTGTCAAAAAAAAACCTAACTTCAAAATTGTAAATCATAACTGGTCGAAGATAAAGTTGCATTGAATAAAGGATTTAAAAAAAATAGAAGAGAAAAATGTATTGTTTATGAATTCAAAGCGGTGTGCATTTACCATACATTTTAAAAAAGTGTGTTATAAATGTTCAAATTGTAATATGTTAAAAATATATTCTTTTTTGTAGTTGTAAACAAGAAATTCGATATAAAAATTAAAAAAAAAATGTTTTTAATCTTCAATATAGCCTGTGTTTTTATATAATTAAAATTAATTCTACAACATTATAGATTTACAGTAAGTATCCGACAGATAAAATCGTGCACGTTGCACGTCTGAGGAGCTGGTCGAGTCGTTAGTAAAACTATTGTGAGCTGGGAATCCTACAGCAAGACTCGGAATGACTTTCTAGCAAGACGCAATGATCTAATACAGCTTCTTCCGGATAGACCTCGATTATTTTCCAAAGCGCAAAGTCCAATACATCCTGCCCATCGATATTACAGCTTAAGACAGTTCATCTGGAGCTGATCTATTCAGCGTTGATCGGTAGATTTGCAGTGGACGGTAAATAGAGTTACCAGAAACGCAAGGCCAAATTTTTCATGAACTATGGCGGGACTTTGACCGCTGATGCTCAAGCTCTACATGCTGAATCAAAGTTTGCCACATCCACGCAGACCGATAGACATGGCTCTCATCACTGACTTCATCCGGCAGGACAGTAAGTACTGTACGTTGGTTAACAGAAACGTTGTTTTAAAGCTGGACTAAGGCAATTACAAAATCCTCGTCAGGTTTTGCTAGAGGATCGATGAGACTCAACAGGATGTCCGCATAAATGACGTTCTGCATAGCGATGTGCATGATGTCAAAATCGTATGACAGAATTACGAGAGCCCATCATTACAGGAGGTTAGTTGTGTGAAGTTGCCTGTCTCGATTTTTGATCGGTATGTCTGGAAATTACTGTCTAAATGTTGTGCTCAAGGAAACATTTCATAGATTGAAAAGTTCGATGGTGTCGATACCCGAAAAAATATGTTTTTACGTTAGTAACAAACAGTTTATCTGAACGATGAACTCATCTTAACGTAACGTTACATTCTATCTCTGTGATTAGCGGTGAGGCGCGGTATCATTTACAGAAAGGAGACACTGGAGTGCTGCTTCAACTTAGCCACAGTCTCTTCAAATAAAAACCTCGTATTCTTTTCGGAAGAATTTGGTTCATGTATTCCTCATGTGTGGCATCACTGAGCTTACGGAGTCTTCAGGGGTACTACATCGACTCGAAAAATATTTTTATGACGGCCGTAGAAGTTGTCGAATGTGAAGTTAGATGTGGGATCGCAGTGGAGTCATGAAATTGGCAAGAAATCCAACGAGGCTTTGTCGAAGAGAGTCCTACGGTAGCCGAACATGATTAGCAAATATTCCAAGAAGGAGGCGATGACTCTGTCAGTGGTGCGATCAATCGCTAAATAAAACTGATTAGCTTTGACGAAACCCAGATGTTCTTCCGTAAGATATGCACGACATAACTTGCACTGAGACTTGTTTCTGACCAGTGTTATGAAAATGACTGCAAGACAATGACAGCAAATTTTTAACTGATCCGGCTCTCATTGCATTGCACAGCTCTCTCTATTTCCCAAACGTTCGGTAAACAGTCAAACAGCAACTTACGACAGCACACATGCAACTCCATACGGGCTGTTTGTTTTCATCTCCTTATGTCTTTTGGTTATTCCAAGCTGTCGTAAATGACAGCCTATAATCTTCCGACATCCTTCAGCACGAATCCGAGTGGGATGTCAGGTGATTATGATACACGACAGTAAGGCCGATGAAAGAATGAAAGAGAGATAGTACGAAGCACGTTTTTTCTTACGTGGGGAATAATATCAACAATGGCAACGGTTTGCTTTGTATTCAATATGCCACCGGCCTGTGAAAAAGGAGAAACGAAAAAATGCGAGTCGATGACAGCCGCAGCCGATCAGCAGACTGTCACACTGAGCAAACTAGGCTGTCATGTCCGAAAGAACAAAATACATGCGCAAGAATGAGCTGTCGTACGCAACACAAGACAGTTTCTTTGCCTTGTGTAAGCTGTAGCTGTATGTGATTCTCATGGACAGCTCATGCATGAGGCTGTTAGAGTGAAAAGAGAGAAAAGTCGTCAGTATAGTGTCGCTCTCCAGTCATTCTCCTAAGCTTGCTTCTGACCGAGCATTCATAACTTCAACTGCGATAACATCAGATGAGGTGAATGTTCCGGGATAGTGGTCTTTCTTCTTTTTCCGGAAGCAAAGCAGGGTTGCTATCTCGTAGCTGTCTCCAGACTTCATCCACTCTTGTGATTTCTGCTCACATTTCCTCCTTTACTTATCAAACGCCTTGGGGAACTAAACTTTCTCTTACACAAAGTGAGTAACTAACTACATTGAGTTGAGAGTATTTCAGTCGCAAAGTTCATTTTTACTCACAATCATCGCGTGCGATGGGTGAACAATGTAAGAGGGAGTAGTTTTCGTTACCTGCTCAGTTACTTAAAGAATAGTTGGCCAAAGAACAGAACATGTAGGATCATACTGGAACCACATCCTAACAAATTTTGAATTTAATTCAAAACTCACCATGGCACATAGGGGTATTTTGATTGAAAAGTTGGAAAAAATTATTTTCCTGCACAATAACGCTGAAATTTTCATATTAAGCAGTTTCTATGTCTTTAATATGAAAATTATAATTGAAAGATAAATAATATCTACGTAGCAGTGATAAATAACTTTTCTTACTACACAATAAAGAATACAATACACTTTTTATCCACTTTCACTATTTATTTCTATCACTTTTCACTTATCACTTGCATATACGTATTTCAACACTTACTTAGTGCCTTCGTCAGTGCTTATTTGGACTGTGGACACATAATTGCGATTAATTGGGCCATTTTTTGAGTAGTTAGTTCTGTGAGAGTTTTCCGAAAATATTTTCCGATTTCTTAATTGACGACTGGGTGCATAGAAATTTAGTAGCAATAATAATTTAGAAGATGGCACGCGTTGAGAAATAATGTCATTGATAAAATGAAGCATTGAAAGTTCGCGGTGTTCTTTAAGTGCTTGTATGTCTATAAGCATGCAGCGTGCTTCATATGATTGTAAGGGAAATGCTGTCCAATTTAGCTTACGAAGCGCGTACAAAAGGAATTGTTTTTGGACAGATTCAATGCGTTCTTTATGTGTTACACAATATAGGGATTCTATACAATGCTACAGTATTCCAGAATTGGTCGGACGTTTGTAATATATAATAGTTTGATTGTATATGGGTCTTTAAAATTATGGCCGAAGCGTTTTATAAAGCCCAGCATACTATTTGCTTTGTTGATTATTGTGTAATAATGTTCTATGAATGTAAGTTTGGAGTCTAAGACTACGCCCAGGTCCCTTACGATCGTAGTACTAGCCTCGCAATTGACCTGTACACCAAACAGTTGACCGCGAAGTAATGATTAATAATAACAAACAAAAATTCGAGATTCGAATCGGAATGTAGTTCTGAAGTTTTGCTTTTATGCAGACAGTTTCAATACAGACTGCACAAAAATGAACCATTGCACAAGAACAGATTTAGCTGGAATTATATTCTTATTTATATTTGATTTTTATACAGTTAAACGAAGTTATATACAAAAACGTTTATTTATCAGACTCATCCTAAAAATCGTACCCAAATGTTACAACGACCTCCTTAGAGGAATTGACTTGTTCTGGAACCAAGAGACTCAAAGTATCATTCATTGTAAAGAAGCGGATTTTGTGTCGATTAGATGCTGTCCACGTGCGCATGATATCTGCTTTAATAACACTGATTCGCTGTTTAAGCATGTTTCGCGTCTTTCATTATTTTGAAAAACTTCGCCTCCGAAAAACTAAATTTTTCATTCCATGGTGTGGCAGAGGATTCTTGAAGCCATTTTCAAAGAAGTTTTCCTCTGAAAGTTTTTTTCGGTGTCTGAAAACATGTCGCGATTTCAAAAAAACAACTCATAAATTAAAAAAAAAACATTGCATAGGGTTGCGTAAAATCATGATATATCCTAAACGCGCGAACATGCGCAAGTTTTTTTTTCTGGACGTGTTTAAGGACACTCGTATCTACTTAAAAATGAGTTTGTTTGTGCACAGAAACGTCCAGAACATAGAAAAAAACAATTTCGAAGTTCAATTCGAAAGGTAAAATATCCATAATTGGCAATGCAAAATATACAGTCAACAAGACACCAAACCCTTCATCTAAAATGTTCAAAACCTAATGTATACCTCTCATTTGAAGATCCATATTCGAAACAGGCCGAATAAAATCACCAGTATTATAAATACCACCGAAAAAATCACAAAACTTCGTATTCAAAATCTGCTTTGCTTTTACCTTCTGGTTTGACAGCTGTTGTGAGCCAAAAACAAAACAAATTAAAGCAAAATAGTTCCCATGGGATACCCCCACTATCTATGAATCTAGTGGTATTAATTATGGGGGTTCAATAATAATTTTGAGTTTTGCAATTTATTCCAACTTTTGCACTCAAATACCCCTATGTGCATGTGTGCGTATTCTGCACAACGGTCGATTTTATACTGTTTTTGCCGCACCCCAGAGTGATGAGAACAATAACGCAATTCTCAGATGTTCGCAGGAGCAATTTTTCTTAACTTGCGTGTGCGAATGAGCTATTTACAAGAGTTTCACTGTTCTGTCAAATAAGAAGCGTTTATTCATCAGAGAAACTATTACTCTGCGTTCTCTTTACAACAGATGGTGAAATGAATGTAATATCACAGTTGTTGAGAGGGGAGAAAATTGTGTTCTCTTTAATATTAAGATGAGCAAAACGAAACCAGCTTCTACATTTTGACTTGGATAAGAAATCGATCTAATTAACTTTTGAACTCTATTGAGCTCAGTTATATTGCATTCCAATTTCAATGCTTCTGGTAAGGCGTTGTATCGGAGGTTGCCATAGCTCAATCCGTACAAACGGCACGTTTGTGATCTTTAAAAGAAATTCATACTCGTACGGAGAATATTGTCTGTAAACGGTAAGGAATGTTGACAAAGTGTCGAAAAGGTGAAACTCAGAGCCAGGGCCGGCGGTTGATGTGAGTAGTGTGGGTAGTAGTACCCACTCGGAAAATGTCTCTATGGGTACTTACCCACACGGAATTATCGGACAAAACCAAAAAACTGTAATGTTTCCTAAGTTGTTATCTTCAAAATGCCGCGCGCATGTGGGAGCGACAGATTTTTTGAATATCGTAGTGCGAGAGGTTATAAAACTACAGATTTATGTACAGTTGTGAAGTTCAGTTAGTCTGATCAGTCTGATTAGTCATGACAATACCAGGCTTGTTATAATGAAAGAATTTTTTTTCTGATTGGCTCCTAAACAAAAATTATTAAAAACTGCAATTGTTCAGAATAACCCCCCAATTTCTTATTACCCACTCGGGAAAACATGTGACGCCGGCCCTGGTCAGAGTTTTATATAAACTTTTGTCAATTGTCAAAAAGTGGTTCGTTAGGAATAAAAAGAGCAAACCCGAAAAAAAAATTTACGATCTAGTTTGCGGTAAGAACAGTAAACGGACAATGTGTAACCATAGAAAACACGGAATTTTTACTGCAAGCTTGCAAACGATTATTGTCAATACCATGTTTTAACAACGTTTTTTGTTGTTGAATCTACCACCGACAATAATTTTACCATGAAAAACATTGTCAGTAACTTCTTAAAGAATGGGAAAAATGCCTGAAAAAATGCTGTTAAGATACATAACACCCCCTTTTTCCATGGTAAAAATGGCAAAAATGATGTTTTTTATTGTTCTGGACAATGATAATTAATGTAAAATTGATGTATTTACAAAGAAAAACACAGTTAAATTATGGTATAACTATGTACAATTACAGCAACTTTTGAGGTATTTTTAATGTTATTTTTTTTTCGGGAAACCTTGGTGCTACATTCCGATTCGAAACTTGATCTACTGTTTATTTATACACAGACTGCGCAGCCGACTGTTTAGTGTACAGGACAATTGCGGGGCCACGATCCTTCTGATACTAACAGTCTCTCCCGAGTCAAGACTCGAACATACGACGACTGGCTTGTTAGGCCAGCATCGTACCTCGAGTCCATCTGGAAGATGTTAGGAATATTCTTCATTAAAATGGTAATTTATCGAGAACCAAAACAGATAGAGTGTTGCTGTCAAAGAAGGAACTGTAGAGCGCTTTTAAACATTCAATGTGGGCTGAAAAATAATATTGTTGACCACGTTTTTTTTTCTGTGAGAAAACATCAAAATACGTTTAAAATAGTACTATTTTTAAACATTCTTTATTTACGTTTGTAAAAGTTGCATCTACTAGTACATTTTTTAACTTTCAAATGAAACCAACAGAATGGCTCTAAATGTATGCCACATTCGAAGTTAGAGCAGCTTGAAGGAAGGATTTTGAATAAGCTTAGAAGTTGAATAACTTTAAGTAGATTAACGGTAGGACACATGCGTAGAAGAGTTTTTTTCTATCAAATGTGGTCCTCTTTTAGCCCCTGAAAAACACATAAATTATATCATGGTCACTTTTGACTTTTATTTTCTGAATTAGTTGATATAAAGATAAAAGAAATGACTGCGCTAGAATATGGTTCCAGAGTTGCGTATATATGTGGTTTACCATTCACGAAGCAGAGAAGCGACCTTATGCAGTTTTCGCAGCAGCTCTCCAAATAGCGATTAATTGATGAACCCGAGTTGCTCTCTTTTGGAACTTCAATCAAAATTACTTTTTTGGAGTTTTCGAGGCCGTTATAAGAGACATACTGTTTTCGGTTAATAGCTCTAGGGCGGAGCATTATCCAGTCTACATTTTTATACGCATAAATATGTTTCGTTTGAAATATCCGTACTCACATACATCATACAAACTCACATAAGATACGCAAAAATAGCATATGCGTACTGTTTTGTAGGCGATATAAGTACTGAGGAATAATAGTAGGGGAAAATTGGTAAAAACGGACACCTTAATATTTAACCTAAATAATTACTCAGGTATTGCTATTTAGATCGCAGTAGTCATACAAACTGGAACTTCTGAGATCATTTGTCGTCATAATTATTTTTGGTATTAGTGAACTTCCTCCAAGTTTTATGTGTTTTGGGTCTTAAAAAGAGAGAAGTATTCTACTTCAATATGACTACAAATTGATGTTTTTTGACATGGTTGGGAAAGACGGACACCTGGGGTGGGTAATATGGACACTGCGATGGTAAAAGATTATACTTACAAAAAAGATGTAGTACGTTACGTATTCTTATAATTTATGGGCTTAGTGATGGCCATACACTACTCTACGTTATTAGAGTCCATCTATACATCACGTGAACAGTTTGGGAGAGCAGGTTAGGATGAAGGCAAAAATTCACGACGTATATGGCCGGCTCTAACTGCTAAGTGATTATTATCTGCTGGTTTCTCTCGTGGGCGTACTTTGTAAACATCTGTAGTACACAACCAATATTACATGTGAAAATTCTTGGAAAATCCGTGTGTCCATCTTTCCCTACCTTAGTGTGTCCGTCTTGCCCGACCAGGCTGTAAATTTGACGAACAATTATAGCTCTCTATCGGAACATCAAAAATCTACTGGATTTCCACTAGAAAACCGAGGACAGGCTAATTGAACACTTTACTATCGGGAACAAATGAAAACACATAAGTTTTCCACTATTTGCCGTGGAATGAAAATTACATCATATAGCGCGTTCACGAAAATATTCTTTGTTTTATTTACAAATTTGACAGTTGGCTTGCTGAAAACCGACAAAGCATCTCAAAAGTGTCAACACACTACAGAGGAGGTATTCTCATCACTCAACTATCATAATACATTCTAGTTTGTGAAATATTAAAAGTGTCCATTTTACACACAGTGTCCGTCTATACCTACTTTCACCTATGCATTTCAATGATATAAGTATCGATCTACGACTGAATGTGATTTATTTGATATTATCTAACGATTCTACGCCTAAAATTGTGGATCAGTCAGCTTCCGGCAGAATAAATGACAAAAACCTAACTCCTGCGCATGATAACAAACATTGTACACGATTTCGACTTCGTTAAGATATATTTACGATAATTTTCATTCATTGATATACGATTTGTGGTTGACTCGGTAGCTATGCCCTGGACTTCACTTTGTTGGCCGACGAACTAGTCAGCGCGGAGCAAATTAGAGGGGTCCAGCTTCTTTTGTTATGGGTTCTTCAGTCACCTCGTACACCAACAAATCGTGCATCTTTTTTCATCGCGCACATCCAGCGCGTGGGAGTGCGAGGCCTGGATCTCTACTTTTGATGGCACTCTCGTCAGGCATTCTGGCTACATACCCAATCCACTGAAGCCTGCCTCGCTTTATTACCTTTACTATATCAGCATGTTTGTATACCTGTTACATTTCGGGATAATTGCGTCTGTGCTACACTCTATCTTCGAGTTTACCGCCAAGTATCAATCGCTCAAAAACTCCAAGCACTCGTCGATCAGCTTCCTTTAGCTTCCATGTTTCATGTCCGTAAAGGGCCACCGGGAGGATAAGCGTCCTACACAGCACTAGTTTTGTGCGAGTTTGTAAGCTACGGGACCTTAGCTGGTTACGTAATCCGTAAAAGGCCTTGTTCGCAGCTGCAACTCGTCGTTTCACCATGTACAGTGGAATTTCGATTTTAATACGGTCAAAAAAAAAACTATCCCTTAAATCTAGCGAAACTTTGTATTCAAGGAAATAATGGAGGTGAGTATTTTTTGTTGAATAGCAGTGAAATCTAACGAAAAGTACTAAATTTTATCGTTTCACAATTCCACAGTTTTGTTGGATTCACGGGAGGATATTTTTTTGGCCGTGATAAAATCGAAATTCCCCTGTACATTGTTTTGGCAAAGTTAATAGTGAGTTCCAACCTCACCGCTTCCTTCTTAAAAGGCCTTAAGGCCTTCTTCCCGGCCCTACGGTCGATACCGATGTTATAATTGTCGTCCGCAAAACCAAGGAGTATGTGAGGTTTCGTGTTGATCTTACCGTTTGCTTCTCGTACTGCACCTTCCAGGACGATGTTAAACAGTTTTTTGAAGAGCACCTCCCCCAGTTTCAGTCCATCTAGCGTTACGAACGTGACTGATGTCTCACCAGCTGCTATCCGCACGCATGATTTGCATCCCCCCAGCGTCATACGACTCAGCCTTAATAATTTCGTAGTAATTATAAAATGGTTTGTATTTCATAATCTGTCACAGCTCGCTTCTTTTGACTGCGTATGCTGCCTGAAAATCTACAAACAGAGGGTGAATTTGCAAGTTATACTCCCGGAACTTTTCGAGGATCTGTCGCAGGGTGGACATTTGATCTGTCGTTCAACGCCCCTTTCGAAAACCAGCCTGGTATTCGGTAACGAAGGGTTCCGTTAACGGTCTCAATCTGAAGAACTGGAGAGTACGTTGTATACTGCATAGATATACGGTAGCCGCTCGCTTCCCGGTCTTAGAAGTTCGACCGGGATACCATTCGTTTTTTAGCTCACTAATTGCCTTTTATACCTCCTCCTGCGTTGAAGGTTCCACAGCTGGTTCGTCGCTCATAATCCTCATCCTGTTCCTGTTTCGCTCATCTTGCTCCTCACCGTCCAGTAGCGCTTGAAAGTGCTCCTTCCACTACAATCTGTAAAGAGGTTGCCGTTCGTGTCATTACACATTACCGGCACAGGAAAATTCCTGCTTCTGACTCTGTTGACGGTTTTTTAAAAGCATTGCACTACGTTTCTAGGAAAATAGTCTTCTGCACTAGTAATCACTCACTCTCCGTGCTCGCGTTTCTCCCGACGGTGGACACTCTCTGTTTTGACGCGTGGCCGCAGTAAGGGCGTCTTCCACGCGTTGTACAAATTACCTTGCAGTCATTTCAATGGCACCATGAATACTAATCCACAGCTCATATCTTGCACTCGTTCTTCCTACTGTTCTGCGTTTTGTTGATCCAGTTGTCTGTAGTATTCTTCTTCTGTATGTTGAAACGCATCGTCTCTGTGTGAGATTTCAGCACGTCCGACAGCCGTGCGCGGATCTAACAAACGACGAGTTAATGGGTAACATCCGGAAAGTGTCGACCATCAATCAGAACGTGATCGATCTGGGAGCAGGCTTCTCCATTTGGATGTATCCAGGTGTATTTCCGCAGCAAAGTTTATCAGCCTAAGGTCGTTTTCATTGCTTGACGAGTGCAGTCTATGCCTTCCATTGACCGGTTGGAAGAAGTCCTCAGTCCCAAACTGTGCGTTTGCATCCTCGATGACGATTTTTGTGCCGTGTTTCTGGCACTCGTCTTGGGTTCATTCAATAGCTTTGTAGTCTAGGTCTTTACCGTATTTCTAATTCCGTTGTTAGTGGTTAGGAGAGGTTACGGTATGCTACCTAATTAGGGTCGCGATACCTACTACTTGCCATCTTAGGTGTAGCTGACGGAATACAGTATTTAAGGATTCAGCCTCCGCTCCGGATCAGACGCTGTTGTACGCCGCCTCTAACATAAGGACTCAGCCGTGTACGACCAAATTTCCTAGTGAGCATACGACCAAACTAACCTGAGTTCTCCTAAGGTTACTCGCAGCTCGGTTGGAACCTCGTGACGGTTGGGATAGGAGTTGCCTGTCAGAGGTGGATGGCCGCATTAGGTTCGCAAATTACACGTATCCAGTTGAAAAGTGAATTGATATTTGTCTTTCATTGTTTTCAGCGAGATCGACGGTAAGCTCATGGGTCTGTAAGTTTTGGGGTTAGTCCAATCGCTATTACCCGTATTTGGTATGAAGACAACCCGCACTAACCTCCAATCCTTTTTTTTTAAATATAGGTAAATCTGAGCCATGTCTTACAATATTGAAGCATCGCTGGTAATATTTTGTAAACAACTGCAGACTTGTAGAGCTAAAAAGATTTCCGCTCTACCTTTGAAACATCTTTTATTTCAGACTCCGACTGAATCTCCAAAGGGTTGTTTTGTACACCACCATCTTCCGACACATCAGCCTAGCCCGAAAAATTAGTTTTCATCATTAAGTTAAGCGTGTCAACGGGAGTTAAGATGAAGGTACCGCTCTGATATTACTGGCTACTAAGCTCAGTAATATGGTTCAAGGCAAAGATGTGATGTGATATCTGCGTTTCGTCAAAATGGAAATATAGAATAAAGTTACGCTTGGTTAGAGTCCGTATCGACTTTTTTCCACATGTAGTGCCCATTAGGCATGTCTTTTAGCATCGGTTAGGTTTCTAAGAGGCTTCTAAACATTTAATCACTGAAATCTGCACCAAAGGGGAAGAACGCATAAAATACTTGTCTTCCATGACATTCAGTTCTACACAATGCTTCAGCCATAAGATGGTTTTTTGTCCTTCCCTTGAAGAACCAGATAACCGCTTTCTATGGCCGAATTTTGTAAATTTTGTGTTGTAAATTTTGTGTCTCCTCTGCTTTTCGATCCTGAGAAGAACCGCATCATGTATAGCGTTTGGGTTCGCTGTTGTCATTTAGTTGCCGGGAAACCCGCTGAGAACTTTCAGGTTAGTTACATCCCTGAAGGAATGATCATCACAATGAAAATCAAACCTTTCGATAGAGTCCTAATTTATTTAAGGTTTTTCACAGAGCAGGTACTTTCATAACTAGCTTAAAAGTGTTGAATTTGGTAAAATATTCATGCAATTATACTCAAAAAACTCAATAATTCAAAATCCTACACGCAAAAGTTGCAGTGTGCGTAACTAGATCATTTATGAGTGAAGTTAGCGCATTTACTGATTAAAATTGGAACCAGTACAACGCATGTGCGTTGGGCATAACGCATTTGATGCTCTAGCGTATTTTGAATGTATTGCGTAGCTCCAAACCACTACACTTATAAAGCATCAGCCGATGTTCAGAAGGTTGGCATCGTAAAAACAGTGTGAACAGCAATCAATACTGTTAAGTTGGGTACTGACTCCATTGAAGAAATTATTGTCTGATCGATTCACTTTCATGAATCAGGTCATTTGAAAACATCATTCAATCATTAACAATGAACAAAAACATGAGATTAGTCCAAAACATTTTCCATTTAATTATGTACCAGCGTCAATAACTTCCGCGGCAACAAGGCTCGCTATTGGCTGTTTCGGTTGCTGACGATTTTTAGGGATGCACGAGCCGTTGATACGCACCGGCTCGCGAAAGTAAAGAACGGTTTTTTGAGCGCCTCGAAACTGATCGTTCGCCCAAAGCCGAAGTTTACCGAGAAATTACGATTTTTGTGTATATGATACATATTCTGATTTTGATCTCTGTCAATGTATTCCTTGTACAACTTTTGCGTTATGCGTATCACGCATTGGTTGTGCGAAGTCGGAGCAAATTCTGTGCGAATTGAAAGGACACGTTGAATGATTAAAGCTTGAACTTTTGCGTGTAGCTCCGTAAATAGTTTGTCACATTAGAAGTAGATTTGTCTGATAACCAATCATAGATTTTCGTTCGATAGTGAAACTCTTTCAACATTACCCTTTTAACGAATTTTCGGAACAATAGCTTTATGTAGTAGATATTTACCAGCGAAATTTCCAAAATCTCAAATTCCAACCAAAGCTGTTTTTTCTGTGTTCAAGATATTGAAAATTTCTGAAACAATTTTCATAAACACATAAGACATGCTCATATTTATTTCATTCAATTGGAGGCAATTTCTACAATACTAATTCCAGGTATGCTATATAATTAGGACGAGTAATAATTTAAATAGTAGGAGGGTGGTATCCAAGACACGACCGCATAGTTGACGTAGGACCACAATAATTTTATATTTTTATTTCGAAGCTATGCTTGAATTAAGCTCGTTTTTCTTTTGTAGTTTGCTTGATTTATTTTAACCGACTTAAGCTCAACATCTTCCAAAAGGAAAGTATTTTGGTTCGGGTGGTAATATCAAGTATCTAGGTCATCAGCCCAAATTTATCAAGTGACACCTCAAACGACTTGGAGCTAATACTAGTTCATTGATGGCCATTTCTACTGTTAAGGTCGTTTTTGACCACTTAAAAAGTCAAAAAAGTCATGAAAAAAGAACCGTTCATTATAAGCATAGTTTGGCAACGGAACAAATTCTGGCGTATTGCCAAAATCGAATGGAGTCTGTATGTATTTTGATTATTTCTTTGCAGCACTCTATCTTAGAAGAAAAAATATTCTCTTCATCATTCACAATGGTCCAGAAACCAAATTTCGAGCGGAAATTTGGGTCTAGAGCTCTATAGCAATGTTTTAGAGAAAAACTTTTTTTTACAAAATTATTGGAGCTATAAAATTGTAGAACAAGGTTTTCTATCTATAAAAATAAAAAAATTAGATACTTGATAGCATCGAAAATTTTGGTCACCCTAATTTTTGATACTTTTTCAATAAGCGCTTTATCGTATGTTACAACTTTGTAGAAGAAAGTTTTTCTCTAAAATATTGCTATAGAGCTATAGACCCAAATTTCCCCCTAAAAATCAGGGTGGTCAGCAAACCGGGAGAACCAGGAAAATAGTAGGAGGGTGGTATTCAAGACACGACCGCATAGTTGACGTAGGACTACAAGAATTATATATATATATATATATATATATATATATATATATATATATATATATATATATATATATATATATATATATATATATATATATATATATATATATATATATATATATATATATATATATATATATATATATATATATATATATATATATATAAATATATATATATTTTTTTTTTGAAGCTATGTTTGATTTGAGCTCGTTTTCAACCAATTTAAGCTCAACATCTTCCAAACGGAAAGTATTTTGTATTTTGGTTCGGGTGGTAATATCAAGTATCTAGGTCGTCAGCCCAAATTCATCAAGCGACACCTCAAACGACATGGAGCTAAAACTAGTTCATTGGTGGCCATTTCTACTTTAAGGTCGTCTTTGACCACTTGAAAAGTCAAAAAAATCATGAAAAAAGAACCGTTCATTATTGGCATGGTTCGATTTTGGCAACAGGAAAAATTTTGGCGTGTTGCCAAAATCGAACGGGGTCTGTATTTTGACTATTTCTTTGCAGCACTCTATCCTATAAGAAAAATATTCTCTTTAACATTCACAATAGTCCAGAAACCAAATTTAGGGGGCAATTTGGGTTTAGATCTCTAGCAATGTTTAAGAAAAAAACTTTTTTTTTTACAAAGTTACTTAAAATTATTGGAGCTTTAAAATTGTAGAACAAGGTTTTCTATCTACAAACATGAAAAAGTTAGATACTGATAGCATCGAAAATTTTGATCATTCTAATTTTTGATACTTTTTCAATAAGCGCATTATCATATGTAACAACTTTATAGAAGAAAGTTTTCTATAAAATATTGCTATAGAGCTCTAGACCCAAATTTCCCCCTAAATTTGGTTTCTAGAACATTGATGAATACCTTTCATTCTAATACAGCGAATTTTCTTTAATACGCGAAAAGGTAACCTTCTACGAAATATTTATTTGAGTACGATTTAGTAGAAAATAAACTTCCTTCTATATCTATTTGTCTCGTTGAAGTTGGCTCACTCACCGATCACCATGCGGCAAAGATATCCCATAAGTTTTTTTCCTGCAGTTACAAGCTCGTGGAAAAAATATCGATAACGAATTACAGTTTCAGTAGAAAATGTACATTCACAGAAAATTTGAAATTGACATTTTATGAACATGTTAACATTCAATTCAGCTCAATTTAAACATTTTATTAGTATACAGAATCAATCAGAAAAGATTTTATCAGTTTCAAGATACCAAAGAAAAACGAAGATACCATATTTGAAAGTCATTATGTCTTAAATAAACTGAGCTAGAGTGATGCACAACATTAGCCTCAGCAAATAATGTTTGCATAGCGTTGTTCAATTACAAGTAAGGTTATGGAAAGTAATATTTTCTTGCAAATGCTAATTTAAAAAAAAATTCAATTGAAAAATACAAATACTAATGTCGGAACTCTAATATCAAGATGAAATGAATTTGGTTTTTCTCTAAACCGCCACCGCGGGATGCAACTAGTATTGTCATATTGGACTATATTCATTTAGCTAGTAAAATATAATCATCAGAACACCTCGTTTAACTACCTATTCAAAGATCTGTACGGAGCATTTTGGTTTTCTATTGTCTTTTAAATACTCTATATTCAGTTATTTGAATAAATCTGAAAAAAGCAGAGCGTAGAGTTCAAAAATAAACAACGCATTTTGTTGTTCCCGGCGGTGCAGCGTATTTTACGGCACCCGAAAAATCATATTGACTTCTGATGTTTGCTGCTATACGAAACAATAAGAAGAAGAAGACAATTCAAACGGCAATTCGATTGTGTTCCACGCCCTACTGTGCGTCAACAGCGGCAATGTCTGCACAAAAACGAATATCGAGTTCTTCTGCACTGATAGACGACGGGTAACCCACGCTCTGTTCATACATTGCTCGGTGCAGTACTTTTGCCTGTGCCATCATATTCTCCTTCAAGACATCAGTTTTATTAACATTAACATATTTATTAACAACAGAACGTAAAACTGTCTGATAGTGGAGGTGGTTACGAACTTTCCGAAAAAGCTTCACCTTCAAGACATCAAAATAGTCTAGGCTCATGGAAGCTAACATAAGTTGACCTATTGGGACGGGGAGATTCTGTCAAATTTTTTTTGCCACTGCTATACAGGATATTCCAGCAGGCAGTTGGTGTCTATTCTTGAAGTCTGTGCCAGGCGTGCTCGCATATGATTGGTGCATTGTTGGTGAAAATTCGACCTTGAAACTTTTATTCAATTTTCACTGTTTAACAATGTAGTGATAATGAAAATTGAAGAATCGCAAAATTGTCCATCTTTTTATCAATCCAACGATATATTGATTATTGTGATCCATCATGTGGTTACATCAGTATAACCGTTTGAAATCTTTCATTCCGACGTTACATCTTGGTTTTAGTTTTCGCGGAATGTATCTCGATATAGTGCGGTTAGACGTAGTCCTACGTCAAAACAATTCGAGAAAGTCATTCTAAACGGCAACAATCATCCATCCTGTCAAACCACTCTCTTCTCTTCCTATCAAAATCCCCCTCCGAGAATAGCCACAAACAGCCCCTGCGTCACAGCTTGCTGACGTTATCTGAGCGAGTGCATCTTCAGCATCCATGTTGCCTGCCGCACTCGACACGCAAAGGTGAAACGTTTTGATAGGGCTTCACGTGCTATTCGCTCTTTCCGTGCGATGAACGTGCCAAAATTACCATATAAATAATAATTTGCCACTCAATTTTCCAAGCGCGTCAGCCATCGTCTCATTTGCAAAACTCATCCGGACGTGCGGGTAGACGAGGGACGGGCAGAGAGAATACAAGACCTGTGCGCTCTGCACTTTGAAAAATAAACGAGAACATTTACGATAATCATCCTATTAGCGCTAATCACCTCTCGTAAATTTCCACTGACCGTCCTCTCCAGTGGTGGATGGAGGAGGGAAGGACCACCGCCACTGCCGGTGAAACCGAAAGGCTTAGAGGAATCAGGCGGAGGAGCAACAGAAAAAAAAATACAAGATATAAAGCGAGTGGTAAGCAACTGAAATTAACCTTACAAATGAATAAACATTACTCTCTTCCACGACATCCACACTGGAGCGGGAGTTTATTTGTGGTTATTTTCGTTTTTAGCTATAAAAAGGCTGTAATGAAGAGGCTCATTCGAAAAAGATGTTGGCTATAGAATCGAAAACGAACAAACACGTTCCATTGTTTAATAGGGGCTCAATTTCTGACAAGAACGGGACTTTTAGTTATTCTAATTGAGCTTCACAGAATTAGTTTTATTTTCAATCCATGCTTAAAAACCACGCATTTAAAGTTCGAACCAATGAACATTAAGGTGGCACCGTACGGAGTTACTTATGGGAAAAGGACTCGAATACGATCCCCCGTTCGGTGTGTAGAAAGTGTAAATAATTTAATTCTTAATTTATTCCGTACCGACCGTGGTATCAACTGAAAGCGCAATAAAGCAGTTGATCCGAGAAAGAGACGCAAAAAAAACAAACCCTTGCTTCCGAACATTCCAGTTCAGAGTGGAGCTGAATTTTAGGAACAGTTAATAATTTAGCAGGCACTTTGTTTTGACTGGTCAATGCGAAAGCAGATCTAGCTTACTAATTTATAATAAATTAAGTATTCACTTGTAAATTCTTAAGAGGAATATTTCAATTCGTTAACATTCCTTCTGATTAATTTCTGTTTTGACTCAATTGTAAAGAGAGATTTTGACATCTTCTTTCATTAGTTCTACAAGTTTTTTCAGGAGAACCTGAACCTTTTAGAACTTCCTAGCAACAGCTCAGGCTATCCAGGGTACAATTTCAAGCCAGATTTTTTGCGTGACTCTGGTCGTTAACTGGTCCACAAAACGAGACCATCGCTCTCAAGCTGTTAGTGGGCAATTCCCCGTTAAGACTAGTGTTTAGAACAGTATAAACCTGACCTAAAACATCCCCATTTTTGCACGTTTCTTTTACGACACCTTAAAACCGCTCCAGAAAAAAAACGGACGATAATTTCGCTCCCCGAAACTGAATCGACACTCTGATAAAAAGGACCTTCCTCCCCGCTGCAGGGTCCCCTTCAGGATGCACCGAACTAAAAGCTCATCCCGCTAGTTGGCCTTCGCTGACTGGCTGGTTTCTACGTAGCGCTAAACCGAAAGCGGCATTCTAACAAGATTTACGATGACATATCAGCGCACCATAAAGTTTACCCATGCATAGTTCATAAGGGGAAGAAACATTACTCCGGGCCCGGCGGGTCGGTCGCTGCTGCCTCGAGAGTCTGGCTCGGGGCTCGCGATGGCTTTTCGGCTGCCACTATCGCTTCACCAGTAGTAACACACAAAGTGCATGTAGCATTTTGCATTGCAGCGTGTTTCAATATGCACCAGATTCATTGCAGGCAGGCAGGCAGGACTGAAGTGAACTCGCGTGTGTGTGTGTGTTAGTCGTTTTTCTTTGACTTGTCGGCTGAGTCACTGCACTTGCACTGGCTGCTAGGGTAACGGGCTGCTCTGTAGGATCGAGAGCAAAATTGACACCGGAATGCGCGCCCTGGTATCATCCGGATGCGAAGTATCTTGTCATATCACTAGCGCTAAATCAATCACTCAATTTCAGTCTACCTAAAGCAGACGGGACTCTTGGTTAACTAGAAATTTATGGTTTTGTTTTCTTGTTGCGTTTTTCATCTCAGTCCAGTACCTGAACTGTCGATCCCCTTGAATGGTATTATTTATTAAAGATTTTTTTTTTCAATTAGCTTCATGTAAATCATGCTGATGAGTTCCCGTTCGTCGTGGATTTTGATTGATTATCATAAAGAAATCGATTTGGAAGAGTTAATAGCAGACACCCATGGTTACTAGTTTTAAATTACAAAATAACAAAGAAAAATTGCAGAAGCTTGTGACACAAAATTCTCATAAATGAGGAAGGAACGTAATGGAATCTTTGATTCCAGTGATCGTGTGCTACTCATTTTTTCGCGAGTAAAGTACATGCTGTTGGGAGCTCAGTTGCAAACTATACAGATTTTTTTGAGAGTTTGAACTGCTTCACCAACGATCATGACCAGCAAACGATCATGTCGTCCACGTAGATTATTATATAGCTGGTGAGTTGACAACTTGAAAGGAGCGTTAAACTTAGCTCCGGTCCTCACAAGTTCCTCCACGAGTCATATGATACAATAAAATACCAGTTGAAACATGGACACAACAGGTTGGCGTTGCCTGGGCAATGTTGTCATCCGACAATAGCTAAGTGAGAAGGTGCCAAGCGATCGTTGGCGCGGTAACCATATATCGGCGGTAGAAGAAATGCTTCGCCAACCTGAGCGTCTGTTCACCAAGATGGTGCGGCTCAAAACAGCGTCTAATCTCCATGTTAGGAGCGGCTGATCAATGTCCTGGTGTCAGCGTGGGACTCTAAACAGAGCTGACATGATGGTCTTCCGGCGAGACAGGAGGTTGGGGAAGGCCCAACAAGGCGCCCCGCAAAACACCAAACGTTGCAAATCGGAACAATCGGCACAGACCTAGGCGACGAAATAAAGACTACGATTAAAAACTCGGTACATGGAACTGCAGATCGTTAGAAGCTGGACAGTTTCCGCAAAAGCTATGTGCCACAAGCCGACATGTGCAGGGACCTGGACGGCAATCTTCTCACGAACAAGTTTGAGGTGATTGACAGGTGTAAGCAGTACTACGATGACCACCTTAATGGCGATGTAGCAGAGGACAACGACGGAGTGGTAGTAGATCTCGGTGTACGCGCAGATGACTACAGAATCCCAGCCCCTGACCTCCAAAAGGATGGAGAGGACATCGGCCGGCTGAAAAACAATAAAGCCGCTGGAGCTGACCAACTCCCCAGCGAGCTGTTAAAACACGGTGGTGAATCACTGGCTAAGGCGCTACACTGGGTTATTGCCATGATTTGGGAGAAGAGGTAGTACCGAAGGAATGGATGGAGGGTAGAGTGTGCCCCATCTACAAAAAAGGCGACAAGTTTGATTGCTGCAACTACCGCGCAATCACGTTGCTGAACGCCGCCTACAAGGTACTCTCTCAAATTCTGTGCTGTCGACTATCACCGTTTGCGAGGGAATTCGTGGGGAAATACCAAGCGGGATTCATGGGTGCCCGCGCCACTACGGACCAAATATTCGCGGTACGGCAGGTCGTACAGAAGTGGCGTGAGTATAACGTACCCAAACATCATTTGTTCATCGATTTTAAATCGGCATACGACACAATCGTTCGAGATCAGCTATGGCAGATCATGCACGATTACGGTTTTTCGGATAAACTGACACGGTTGGACAAGTCGACGATGGATCGGGTGATGTGCGTAGTTCGAGTTTCGGGGACACTCTCGAGTCTTTTCGAATCTCGAAGAGGGTTACGGTAAGGTGATGGATTATCGTGCTTGCTATTCACCATCGCTTTGGAAGGTGTGATACGTAGGGCTGGTATCGACACGAGTGGCACGATTTTTAGAAGGTCTCTTCAGCTTTTTGGCTTCGCCGATGACATTAATATTGTAGCACGAACCCTTGAGAAGAGGACGGAGACGTACATCAGACTGAAAGCTGAAGCCGGACGAATTGGACAAGCCATGAACGCATCGAAGACTAAGTACATGAGAGGAAGAGGTTCCAGAGAAGACAGTGTAAAGCTTTCACCATGAATTCATATTAGCGGTGATGAAATCGAGGTGGTAGACGAATTCATGTACCTGGGCTAACTAATGACTGCTGACAACGACACCAGCAGAGAAATTCGTCGACGTCTAAAGGCAGGAAATCGTGCCTACTTTGGACTCCAGGGGCCGCTCCGCTCGAATAAAATCCGCCGCCGCACGAAGTTAACCATCTACAAAACACTGATCAGACCGGTAGTCCTCTACGGTCACGAAACCTGAACCATACTCGCGGAGGATTTCGAACGGAAGGTGCAGCGTACCATCTGTGGTGGAGTGCAGATGGAAGATAAATCATGGCGGAGGCAGATGAACCACGAGTTGCATCAGCTGTTGGGAGAACCACTCATTGTTCAAACGGCGAAAATCGGGAGACTACGGTGGGCTGGGCATGTCGTTAGGATGTCGGACAACCCGATTAAATTGGTTCTTGATAACAACCCAACTGGAACAAGGCGATGGGGCGCGCAGCGAGCAAGGTGGTTCGATCTAGTGGAAGACGACCTGCGGGGCCTCCGCAGGCGACATGGCTGGCGAGCTGCAGCCTTGGACCGAATTGAATTGAGACGACTTCTTCGAACAGCAAAGGACACTTCGGCCTGGAGCTGACTGGTAAGGTAAGCGTGGATTGACGATCAACGGGAGCGAAAACTTCATCGTAGTCCGTCCCATATTTATGCGTAAAGCTCTTTCTTGAAGGTCCATTTGCATCCTACGAGGTTCCTTCCAGGTGGTAGAGTCACTAGCTCCCACGTTGCTCTGGGTTGACTGGGTTGCCCGGCATCGTCGTCATTGTTACCATCCGAATCGCCACCTACAACAGTATTGTAGCTTTCATCGTAGTGGTCCCTTTCCTCTTGTTGGCTTCAGGCAGCAGGGGAATTAAACCGTGTTCTTCTCCTGAACGCTTTTGATAGGCTCGTTTAGTTTACTTATGAAAAAACTTGGCGTCTTTTTTAATATAAATTTCCTGGATGGTGTTGACCAGGAAACGGTATGCAATGTAGTGTTGGGAATATCACACGAATGTCAGCTTTGATGTGAGACTCAACTTTCAATGATGGTCTTGCAGCGCTTTCCACACTCCTTACTTCGATTGACGAATCAGCAACTCGAAAGTCGCCCTGGCCTTGACATGTCCAGTGGTCCAAACTCAGGGATCGGCCTCAGGGATCAATTTTACACCTGGTTCCACTTAATGCCACAAATCTTCCCGAACCATTAGGGTTTCCACCTTGAAGGGCCAGCTTCCATAGTTGGAAGTGTTCAGCTTCGGTAGATTGAATCGATTTTCGTCCATCTTCCAGGAACATCGTAATAAAACCTTCAGTCTTGCAGGAAACTCGTTTGTTTTGGATACATTTGTCAAGGACAAAGTTATTTTTCGAAAGTGACGTGTAAACAGCTTTGTGTGAGTTTTCATTCTAGATTGATTGATTGAATTTTTTCTTCTTTTTTTTGGTTGAAAAAAAATTAATCGAAAATCCGAAATAATTTTGGAATCACTTTAAAATCATCTCAGAATCACGTTAGGATAGTTTTTGAATCATTTTATTCCAAAGCAACTCCAGGATCATTTTAGAAACATTTCAAAATGATTTTGGAATCGTTTGAGAATTTTTTGGAGTCAATCTGGAATCTTATCAAAATTATTTGAGAATCGGTTTGGAGTCATGTCATATACATTTTTGGATTCAGAATAATATTTTGGATCAATGTATTATTATTTTAGGAACATTTTAAAACAGCTGTAGGAATATTTTAAATCATTTAAGAAAGATTTTATAACCTTTCCAGAATCTTCAAAAAAATAATTTTATAATAAATAGAAAACCATGTCAGAATCACTCCAAAACGTGTCGGAGATCGCATTTGAACCACGTTAAAATAATTTTAAGGTCACATAAGGAATACTTTGGAGTCACTCTAGAATCGTTTTAGAATCTCTTTAAAACTATCCAAAAATCCCTTGGAGTAATTCAAGCGGGGAAACTGCTCCATTATTCATCTCAGTCCGTATATTCATCTCATACAACATGAAAACACAATTAAAAACAGAAAAAATGCATATTTTCTAACTAAACCAATCTGCTATTCCATGCATGGATTCTTTTTTGTTCACTTTCGATTTCTCATAAAGTATAATCATGGAAAACTCACTTAAAAGCACTAAATTTGATATTATAGTCGAGCATCTGCACTCGAAAACTCATTTAATTCAATAACCTACCTCAGAAAACAAAATCCGTACATTGTTCTACACGGCTACAGCGGGACTCGTTCAGTAGCCAACCGAAGTTTTTTTATCACTAGCGGACCACTTTTTATTTTAATCAGTAAACAAAATCACTCACTACACTAAGTATACCTAAATCTTTAGAATTTCAACTTAAAGTTCCAAAAACAAGTTTGAATTAGCAGAAATAAATGAGATGAATTTCTATAATTCCTAAATTTCAACTGTATGGATTTTCATCTGTTTTCATTGCGTTCAAGAAAATCAAAAGTTGCCAAATCAATTCCTGTTAATACGAAAATATCATACTGAAAATGTTGAAATATTCCGACAAAATTGACATAAATCGACAGCACTGCAGTGGTTACAAAGGTTACCAATTTTGCACGTAAACAACTACAGCGGATAACCAGGTAACCTTACACGACTGGCTGCGGCTACGTTCATTCATGATAATGTGATTCATTTATGACTAACAGTGTGATGAATACGGGGGCGTCGTGAGATGAATAATTGAGCAGTGATTTAAGTTTTGAAATGGATATGGAAGCGTTGTAAAAAATGGTTTGTTTCACAAAGTTCAGGATAAATCTAGCTAAGTTCACTAAATATACAATGCTGAACGATTCCATAAGAGCACGTAAGCGTATTTTGTTTATTTATTCAATGATTTCGTGAGATCAAGACTTCGGGAGTTCAATATTGATCATTCTTCAAGAGTCCTAGAGTCCAGGGATGGAAGACTTTATGAATTTAAGTGGTGCATAATCCAAGAACTCCTCTCCCAGCTGGTCTTGCCTAACAAGTCAGCCGTCACAGGTTAGAGTCTTGGCTCGTGAGAGACTGTTAGTGTCAGTAGGATCGTAGCGCTAGAGCCGCAACTGACCTGTACATTGAATAGTTGGCTGCGAAGTCTGTGTATAATAAACAAAAGGATGAGTTCCGAATTGGGGTGTAGCACCAAGGCTGTACTTGGTTTTGTATTCCACGAATTCTTTGGTTCAGGATTCTACTATTCTATCAAAACATCTGAAACTCGAAAACTACGAGAGATAGGTTCCTTGAAACCATGATTACAGGAGTCCTAAAAATCACGAGTCCGAAAGCCCATATTTTATTAGAGAAAAATCATTATTATTAAATTATTATTACATCAACTTCGAGAGTTTTAAGAGCTCAAAAATTTCAAGTGTCGGGCTGCTGAAACCCCTTTAATTGTTATTCTGTTTCAAGTTGTTCTTACCATACTGGTAAAAACGGTATTTTTTGCATCTTTCAGTACGGAAAACCGCCTATTTTGAATAACCAGAAAATTTCTAGAGCTGTTTAATAAAATTGTTTCGCGTGTTCTATTGAAAAAAAAAGGGATATCGTGCTTTTCTAACTTACCCTTACAGAAAGAAAATGTGCTCGAAACTTCCAGCGCAAAACACAATCAGTCTGAAAAAAATTCTGGATTCCAGATTAAGTTCGGGCTTCGTGGAATCCGAAGGATCAGGATTCAAGGCATAAATTTCGAGTTTTAGGAATGCAATACCCGGAAACCAAAACTATACCTCTAGGATTCCTAGGTAAACCTACTAAATTTCAAGAGTGCAGTAGTTTTTGAGTTCCGAAAGACTCTTGAAATGAGGGAGTCGACAATTTAGAGTTCAAGTAACCAGTATTCAAGTGTTCCCCTTTTTTCGAAAGTCGTGCAACAGAATAGTTTAGAAAAATTGGGGTTAGCAGGTCACAAATTATAAAATCTGGGTTTTAAGGCTTCAAAGTGTAGCACAGCACTTTCGAAACCCAAGAAGTCCAGATGTCAAAAAAGCCATGAGTCCACGAGGTACATAAGTTCAAGGAATTTAGATTTCTCGTAGATCAGAAGCGCAAAGTTTGAGTAATCTGGGAGTTCAAAATTCCATGCGTCCATGAGGTCAAAGCCCGGGAAGGTAATGGGCTTAACATTCAAATTTCTTGATTCCCTCCGAAAACCCGGGAGTCCAGGAATCCAAGAGCTTAGATTATCAAGAACTCAACAGTTGAATAAATAAAAGAAGCGAGAAGTCCAGGAAAAAAAGGAGATCCACTTCCAGTATCCACTAAGAGAAGAATTCAAGGACTCGAAGATAACAAGAGTCCTAAATTCTAGAAATTAAAGAAGCTGGGAGCGTAAGAGTCTAAAAGTACAAGATTCCACAAGATTAAAAGTTTTTAAGAATCCCGGAGCACAAGAACTAGTGATTCAATGAATCAAGGAGGTCAGGATTTCAAGAGTCCAACGGTGCAGGATTGTAATGTTCTATAAAAGCAAACTTCTAAGACTTTGATAGAAGAAAACCGCAGAAATTCATTTTCAGTTCAAAATTCCAGGAGTTTCAGTTCAGGTAGCCATCGAATATGGATTCAAACGGTCCAAAAGTATTTGGTTTCATTTGATTTCGGCTTTGTGGAATCTGAAAGAGTACGATATAAACATTTACAGAGTTCTTGCACCTAAAAATCCAATTGTCTAGAACTCCAAAAGCCTAAACAAAGAAACGAGGAGTCCTGGAAACGGTCAGGATTTCAAAAGTCGAAGAGTAAAAAAAGCTTTCTGGATTCCTGCAATTTAAGAGTGCGAAATTTCAAAAGTCTAGGAGTCAATAGGTTCACGGGGTTAAGAATTTTTTGGTATACCGGAGAACCATAGACCCCATGAATCTAGAAAGTCATAGTTGCAAAAATTCAACGGTCCAGGATTTTGATGTTCCATAAGAGAAAAGTTTAAGAACTATAAAGGAAGATGAGGATGTCAGAAGTCTGGATTCTCATGAGATTTTGGGAATCCAAAAGTCCGAGCCAAGTTCAAGACTGGCTCCGTACAGTAGATACGGATTACAACTGCCCAGAAATTCTTGATTTCTTGATAATTTTTAAAATAATCGATTCGAACCGATACTTACCTTAGTTTATTCATGCGGCAAGTGGGAGAGAACCGGTGCAAAACGCCGTATCTGTACGCGTTTGCGTTCGTAGGAGAAAATAGAGCGGTCGTGCTCCGGCTTAAGCGCGTCTTCAACCTGGGTGAGTTTTGCTTATCTAAGGGTTTTCGGGATATAGACTTTGCGAGGTATACCAAAATATTTATTAATGTTTTAAGGTGACCGCTTAGCCGGAGATTACTCACCCATTGCTTTCATATAAGCATGTCGCAGAATGGAGTAGGTGTCGTTCGCTTGATAAATATCGTCATTAATCTAATGACTACGTAACGGATACTTTTCAACGAGCCGCGTCTTCCGACACTTAAGTACTCCTGGGACTAGCCGGATTAAAATATCCTGATATCCAACCTCGGTTATCCGACGAGTATTCAAGGGTGGGGGTTTGTGAAAAAATTCATTTTTCGTGCTACGTTTCCGAATATTCAGAATAGTATTCGTTTACCCATCCGTGATAACCAGATTATGAATATATCCGGCTAAAAGTGTCAGCACTATGTGAAAGCTTTCAGTGGTGGATGTTCTACGCGCACCGCTCGCATAGATTGGCGGTGTTTGATAACAAATTAAATTCACTCGCAATAATGTTCGATTTCGTCACTTACCATGGTGACTCAACTTTTCCTTTCCGTCGCAGTCGTGGAGACGCAGAGGTAAATTCGGTTTCCCGTAGCAACGATTGTTACACCTTCTTGCCTACAATCTCCATCCTCACACTAACGACCGTAGGGACGTAGCCGGCGCCATTATCGATCTATACAAAGGCTACAAAAGTGGCTGCTGAATTGTTGCACAATGAAAATGGTAAACTAATCCCAAGTAGCCATATACGCGGTTCTCTATGCAACTTAACTGGCTATGGCTCAGACCCATCGTGGAGGAGCAACTACGAAACGTGTGGCCGTCAAATTTTTGTAGTAACATTTAATAAGCATATTTGAATCATTTCAAAACAATAAAATAGTAGGAGGGTGGTTTTCAAGACACGACCGCATGACATTGACTACCGTATTCTTATAAAAAAAAAATATTCCATTGAAGCAAATAGTAGAGGGAATTGCAACGCTTCTTTTACAAAACTTCTGTAACAAAATTTAGAGGCACCAAAAGGTACCAGCGTCCGCATGTCACTGGTGCGGTTTTGGAATCAGAATGATGGGTCGCCGGCCGCTGTCGTAAAATTAACACCAACAAAAAAATGCATATTTGCAAGGTTTTTTCCGCTAGCAGCAGCATAAACATCGGAAACAGAAAGTGACAACAACAATAACAACAAAGTCAGATCGATTGTATCCGTTAGTGTCGACTGTGCTTGGGAAGAGAGGTAGTGATTGGCTGCGCGGTATGATTTAGACAATCGATATTAATTACCAATTTTTCAATAGTGTATCTCAAACAAAAGTTTGTTTTTGTTACATAAATTTAACCGTAAAAGAATTTCTGATCGATTGATGCCAAAACCTCGAAAACCTGATTATAGATGACTGCAAAATAAGCGCTCAAAACCTGACCACTTTTCTCTGATTTTCCCTGGTTGAATTACTAGATTTTCAAATTCAGGGGCCTAACTTCGATATAGACGTTAGTCAACGTCAAAAAATCAGAATTGTGAGTAGAAATGCTTTTGCTGCTAGAGCCAAAATTTCGTGATTAAGGTAGTTAAAATTAGAACACGGTTGAAACTACTGCAACGTGCTCATAATATGTACACAATAGACACAGAAAGTTGAATGACGATTGATAATTTTGAAATCGAGTTTCCTTTTAAGTTTGAACGAAACTTTCAAAGATAACTTTCCAACGCGTTTTCCTCAAAATTATAATTTTTGAGTTGTGGGTTATTATCAGTAAAGTTTATGAACAATGGATGGCATAATACACTTTATAGTAACTCTATAATTTAGTTAGGCCTCTGTCATAGTAGCCGTGAAAAGCGGCGCGAACCGATTCGCCCGGCCGTCAAAAATATCAGGATCATAACAAATCTTGATATATTGTAACGCACTTTTCGCATCAACTTGTGTTCTAAATTTGGTCTCGTTAATAGTTAAAATATCAAAATTTCTATCAAAATCATTTACTGATTATAACAAATTATAGCACATTCTGTGCCGAACATGCATCAGTACTGGACGTGTTTGGTGATCGGTCCGATAGAGCATAAAACAAAAGACGTGTGAACAAGTGTTGGCATTGTTTGCCTGGTCGAGTGAAATAAATCCGGGTTCAAGGTCGTTCCTTTGTGCAACTGTTTCGCATCGTGACTGCCAGCTGGTGCGTAAGCCGATTTGGCTGCTGGCTGGATTGTGCTACAGCAGTGGACGAGACACAAACGAGGAAAAAGAAGAAGCCATCAGTGTCAGCGAGTTGTATCGCTGTGTGGAGTGATCTCACACCTGGCTCGCTGCTGGTGGCTGTTTGGTGCTGCTGTATTGGTGCTGCTGGCTGTAACGGCTGCTACTTCGAACGATCGGACAACCAACCTTACTGGAAGGGAGAAATTAAAAGGTACGTGTTCTTGTCAGCGCTAGTGCGCTAAGCTTAGCGCGATGGATGTAGATCCCTCGCCTCCCGCGCCACCATCCCCGAACCCCTCTGACCCTGACCCTTCTGTTACCCCCTCCCCTGTTCATTTTTCAGTCCCCCCTCGCCCCAGGCTTTACCCAGACGGAGCCCAGGGCAGCTATACTGTTTATTTTCGGCCAAAGGCAGGACCGAAATCGAAAAAGTTGAACCTCTTGCAGATTTCTAAAGACCTGCCAAAGGGTGCTTTAAGAACAAAACGTGTCCCGAAGTAAAGGTGCTCGACTGCAAGCAATTGCGGTCAGCATCGATCATCGGTGGCAAAACAGTATACACTCCGTCAGACTCGTTTCGAGTTACGTTCGCCGGGTCTGCACTACCAAGCCACGTCTCGATCCACCGGGTTCGTCTCCCTGTGAGGCTCTACGTGCCCCGCGTCATGAACTGCCTGAATTGCAAGCAGTTAGGCCATACAGCCGCCTACTGCTGCAATAAGGCACGTTGTGGCAAGTGTGGGGAGTCTCATGCGGAAGATTCTTGCAGTGTTAACGCTGAAAAGTGTATTCACTGCGGAGAAAATCTGCATGAGCTCTCGACATGTGCGGTGTACATGCAGCGCAGGGATAAAATAAAACGGTCTCTCAAAGAGCGTTCAAAGCGTTCCTACGCTGACATGCTGAAGAAGACCGTTACCACTTCTCCCGTTACTTCGAACCACTTCGATCTGTTGCCCTCTGAGGAAACCGATTCTGACGATTCACCAGCGGGAGCATCTTACGCCAATCCTGGGGAGTCTAGAAAGAGGAAAAATATTTCCTCTCCTAAACTTCCCAGAAAAGGTCCTAAGATTTCTCAAAGTGAAATGAAAGTTACAAACAAACCAAACAGTGCTGCGGAAAAACCGAAGCAAACTCCTCCTGGGCTGGCAAATTTAAAGTCCCAGAAGGAGTTCCCAGCACTGCCAGGAACATCTAAAACCCCAGTTGCTCCTTTTACACTCCCAGTTGATGAAACAAACTCTGGATTAGTGAAATTTTCTGACATTGTGGACTGGATTTTTGAGACTTTCAATGTACCCGATCCAATTAAAATTTTTCTTACAGCATTCCTCCCAACAGTTAGATCATTTTTGAAGCAGTTGACTGCCCAATGGCCTCTCCTTGCAGCGATTGTATCCTTCGATGCCTAATTCAACTGCGTATATGAAGGATTCTATCTCTGTCTTACAGTGGAATTGTAGAAGTATTTTACCAAAAATTGATTCGTTTAAAGTTTTGATAAATAAAAACAAATGCGATGCATTTTCCCTTTGTGAAACTTGGCTTACTTCAAATATTGATCTCAACTTCCATGATTTTAATATTATTCGCCTTGATCGAGACACCCCATATGGAGGAGTACTTTTAGGGATTAAAAAGTGCTATTCTTTCTATCGTATTAACCTCCCCTCGATTCCAGGCATCGAAGTTGTCGCATGTCAAATGACAATACAAGGTAAAGAGCTTTGTATTGCCTCAATATATATTCCCCCCAGAGCACAGGTTGGGCAACGGCTGCTCTTTGATTTAATAGAACTTCTTCCCTCGCCACGTTTGATTTTGGGAGACTTCAACTCTCATGGCGTGGCTTGGGGTTCCCCATACAATGATAACCGCTCCTCTTTAATCTATAACCTTTGCGATGACTTCGACATGACTATTTTAAACAACGGTGAAATGACACGTATCCCAAAACCTCCAGCGCGCCCAAGCGCTTTGGATCTATCCTTATGTTCGACGTCGCTACGGTTGGATTGCACATGGAAGGTAATCCTCGATCCTCACGGTAGCGACCATCTGCCTATTCTTATTTCAATTACTAACGGGTCAACTCGCATGCGACCAATTGACATTCCGTATGACCTCACACGAAATGTCGATTGGAAGTTATACGAGGAAATGATTTCAAAAGCGGTCGAGTCGATTCAACATCATTCACCACTTGAAGAATACAACCTCCTCGCGGGCTTGATTCTCGACGCCGCGTTGCAAGCCCAAACGAAGAAATATCCCGGCGTAACGATCAAAGAACGGCCTCCCACTCCGTGGTGGGACCAAGAGTGCTCCGATGTCTACACGCAAAGATCCGACGCGTTTAAGGCCTACCAGACGGGAGGTATACCTGGCGACTATTTACGGTATTCGGAGCTTGATACCAAGCTTAAAAGCTTGGCTAAAGCAAAGAAACGTGGATATTGGCGTCGGTTCGTGAACGAGACGTCGAGGGAGACATCGATGAGCACTCTTTGGAACACAGCCCGAAGAATGCGGAATCGCGTAACGGTCAACGAAAGCGAGGAGTCTTCAAGTAGGTGGATATTTGATTTTGCCAGGAAAGTATGTCCGGACTCTGTTCCTGAGCAAAATATTGTTCGCGATGCGTCTCCGGGCCACGACGCGATAGAATCACCTTTTACGATGGCAGAACTTTCAGTTGCCCTCCTGTCCTGTAACAATAACGCGCCTGGATTAGATAGAATCAAATTCAACTTGTTGAAGAATCTACCCGGCAATGCCAAGAGGCGCTTGTTGAACTTGTTCAATAAGTTCCTGGAGCAAAACATTGTACCGCAGGATTGGAGGCAAGTGAAGGTGATCGCCATCCAAAAACCAGGGAAACCAGCTTCTAATCACAACTCTTATAGGCCGATTGCAATGCTATCCTGTATCCGGAAATTGATGGAAAAAATGATACTCCGTCGTTTAGACCACTGGGTCGAATCAAATGATCTACTATCAGAAACTCAATTTGGCTTCCGCCGTGCCAAAGGGACGAATGATTGTCTTGCGTTGCTTTCAACAGATATTCAGCTGGCGTATGCTCGTAAAGAACAAATGGCGTCTGCGTTCTTGGACATTAAGGGGGCTTTTGATTCCGTTTCTATTGACATTCTTTCGGGTAAACTTCACCGACAAGGATTTTCTCCAATTTTGAACAATTTTTTGCACAATTTGTTGTCCGAAAAGCACATGCATTTTACGCATGGCGATTTGGCAACTTTTCGCATTAGCTACATGGGTCTTCCCCAGGGCTCATGTTTAAGCCCCCTTCTTTACAACTTTTATGTAAATGACATCGACGAATGTCTGGCAAATTCATGCACGATAAGACAACTTGCAGACGACAGTGTAATCTCTGTTACAGGAGCCAAAGCTGCCGATTTGCAAGGACCATTGCAAGATACCTTGGACAATTTGTCTGCTTGGGCTTTACAGCTAGGTATCGAATTCTCTCCGGAGAAGACTGAGATAGTAGTTTTTTCTAGGAAGCATGAACCTGCTCAGCTTCAAACACAATTAATGGGTAAAACGATTTCTCAGGTTTTGGTACACAAATATCTTGGTGTCTGGTTCGACTCTAAAGGCACCTGGGGTTGTCACGTGAGGTATCTGATGAAAAAATGTCAACAAAGAGTGAATTTTCTTCGTACAATAACCGGACAATGGTGGGGAGCCCATCCAGGAGACCTTATAAGGCTTTACCAAACAACGATATTGTCTGTTATTGAATACGGGTGTTTCTGCTTCCGCTCCGCAGCAAACACACATTTGATCAAACTGGAGCGAATACAATATCGTTGTTTGCGTATCGCCTTAGGTTGCATGCAGTCGACCCATACGATGAGTTTGGAGGTTTTAGATGGAGTACTACCATTGAAAAACCGCTTCTGGAGCCTGTCTTCTCGTATTCTAATCAAATGTGAGGTCTTGAACCGTCCCGTGATTGAAAATTTTGAAAGGTTAATCGAACTTAATTCTCAAACCCGTTTTATGACATTGTATTTCAATCACATGTCCCAAAATATTAACCCTTCTTCGAATATTCCAAATCGTGTCGACTTATCAAATACTTCTGATTCTACTGTGTTTTTCGATACATCCATGATAGAAGAAACTCGTGGAATCCCGGATCATTTACGCGTGCAGCAGATCCCTAAAATTTTTTCCAATAAATATCGAAACATCAACTGCGACAATATGTACTACACTGACGGATCACTTCTTGATGGGTCCACTGGCTTCGGTATCTTCAATAACAATTTAACCGTCTCCCATAAGCTCGATAATCCTGCTTCTGTTTACGTCGCAGAATTAGCTGCAATTCAGTACACCCTAGGGATTATCGAAAAAATGCCCACGGACCATTATTTCATCTTTACGGACAGTCTCAGTTCCATTGAGGCTCTCCGATCGATGAAAGATGTTAAGCACTCTCCGTATTTCCTGGGGAAAATACGGGAACATCTGAGTGCTTTATCCGAAAAATCTACTCAGATTACCTTAGCGTGGGTCCCTTCTCACTGCTCGATACCGGGTAATGAGAAAGCGGACTCTTTGGCTAAGGTGGGCGCAACAAACGGTGATATTTATGAAAGACCAATTGCCTTTAATGAATTTTTCGCACTTGTACGTCAGAATACGATCATCAGTTGGCAAAATGCTTGGACCAGAGGGGAATTGGGAAGGTGGTTACATTCCATAATCCCCAAAGTATCGACGAACCCGTGGTTCAAGGGGTTGGATATAGGTCGGGATTTCATTTGCGTGATGTCCCGGCTTATGTCCAATCACTATAGATTTGACGCGCTCCTCCGTCGTGTTGGGCTCGGGGAAAGTGGTATCTGTGCCTGTGGTGAAGGTTATCACGACATAGAGCATGTGGTTTGGTCATGCCCTGTACACCGTGACGCCAGGTCTAAATTAATAGCTTCCCTGCAGGCCGAGGGTAGACAGCCGGCTGTTCCTGTTCGTGATGTCTTGGCGAGCCGTGACCTATCCTACATGTCCCTTATATACGTTTTCCTGAAATCCATCCACGCCCCAGTCTAGTCCCGTTCCCCTCCGTCTACACCCAACAAAACGACAAGAACACGTTTGAACCTTAAGCACAAAACCAGCAACCAGACCCCGCACAATAGAACCAGGACCCAAGGACTACGAGCCTCTGTCCCAACTCACGACATCGTGGCTCAGCAGAACGAATCCATACATGCCATTCGACGATTATCAGACGACCATTGAACAACAAAACACTGATTGGAAATCCCATGCTAGTTTTAAGTTAGACTTAATTTCAGCTCGTAGTCGGCAGCGAGGATAAAAAATTTGCTTTAGTTTTTAAGTCATCAGATATAATTGGCGCCGTTAAACATTAAATTGTATTTGTGCCGTGTCAAATAAATGTTATGTGAAGAAAAAAAAAAAAAAAAAACAAATTATAGCAAGTTTTGTAGATTTTCGGCAGAAAAAGATCAGAATTAGTTAGAATGTACAATATTTTCTTGATTGAATAACAAGTTTTGTTTTAAATATGCTTTAGAAAAACACACTTTTGAACATTCAAGTGTATGGTAACAGAATTTGATATAATTTTGTACTTTTTACCATTCTGGCATATCAAAAATATTACAGGCTTTGTTATTTCTATCAAGTTCAGATATGTTTGTGTTACCCGTTTGTTATAATCGTTTCATCGGGTAGGCCAATGTACAGCCGTAAGTAGAGCTATACATTACTGTCTTACTGTGAACAAGAGGTACAAAAACCGAGTATAATAAAGATATTATCAAATTTATATGCTTGAAAACATGTTATAACAGCGACAAGTATATGCAGTTGTGAAAACTTGCTGACCTCATTATAAACTGAATTGAATTTCCTACCTCGAGTCGAAGGTCCTTCTCCAGCGTCCCAATCAGTTGAAAGCGTATTACCTTTAACCTCTAGCATGTCGTCTTGATCTCGTTCTTGCCCAGCAATCGTTCTTCGTACCTTCGGAGAAATCGTCTTCTGCCGATCCTTCGCACGCTTCCGAGAATTGCGCTTATAGATCATGTTCATGTGTCGAGACATTGCGAAGATTCTCAATATGTTCGTTTTAGCACTAGACGAAACTGCTAGCAAATTACTATAGCTGTAAACCTTTATAACAAAAATCCGTATCGTCCGTATGTCACTGGTGCGGTTTTGGAATCAAAATGATGGGGTGAAATGTTCGAACGGTACGTTTTATACCAAAGCTTCGTCAGATAAATAAAAAGAAGGAGGGGCTACATAGGTGATGGAATGGTAAGGAAAAATTTTTCTTGAAAGCTGCGCTGGCCGCTGTCGTAATATTAACACCAACACAAACATGCATTTATGCAAGGTTTTTTCCGCTTGCAGCAGCATTTGGTAAAACAGAAAATTCAATTAGCCGCTTCTGTAACAAAATTTCGAGGCACCAAAAGGGGCAAGGTGCCGAATATATTTTTGTTTTTGGTTAGTCCGTCCAGAATTCCAGCCATTTTAGTATTTTGCAGTGCCATTTATTACTAACAGCCACCAGCATAACGAGTAAAACCGGCACGAGATGACCGGTACTCTTGTCTTTCCTCCTTTCAGCTGCTATCACCTAGCGTCCGCATGTCGCTGGTGCAGTTTTGGAATCAAAATGATGGGGCGCCGGCCGCTGTCGTAAAATTAACACCAACAAAAAGATGCATATTTGCAAGGTTTTATCCGCTTGCAGCAGCATTTTGTAATAAAACAGAAAATTCAATCAGCCGCTTCTGTAACAAAATTTCGAGGCACCAAAAGGGCCAGGTGCCGAATATATCCATGTTTTTGGTCAGTCCGTCCAGAATTCTTTCAAGATAGCGTCCGTATGTAGCCGGTACGGTTTAGTAATGAAACTGATGGGGTGAAATGTTCGAACGGTACGTTTTATACCAAGGCTTCGTCAGATAAATAAAAAGAAGGTGGGGCAACATAGGTGATGGAATGGTAAGGAAAAATTTTTCTTGAAAGCTGCGCCGGCCGCTGTCGTAATATTAACACCAACACAAACATGCATTTATGCAAGGTTTTTTCCGCTTGCAGCAGCATTTGGTAAAACAGAAAATTTAATTATAATTAGCCGCTTCTGTAACAAAATTTCAAGGCTCCAAAAGGTGCCAGTTGCCGATTATAGTTTCCTGGTTAGTCCGTCCAGAATTCCAACCATTTAAGTATTTTGCAGTAGCCATTTACTACTAAAGCCACCAGCATAACGGGTGAAACCGGCACGAGATGACCGGTACTATTTTGTCTTTCCTCCTTTCAGCTGCTAACACCGAGCGTCCGTATGTATCCGGTACGGTTTAGTAATGAAACTGATGGGGTGAAATGTTCGAACGGTACGTTTTATACCAAGGCTTCGTCAGATAAATAAAAAGAAGGTGGGGCTACATAGATGATGGAATGGTAGAGACAAATGTTTCTTGAAAGCTGCGCCGGCCGCTGTCGTAATATTAACACCAACACAAACATGCATTTTTGCAAGGTTTTTTCCGCTTGCAGCAGCATTTGGTAAAACAGAAAATTCAATTAGCCGCTTCTGTACCAAAATTTCGTGGCACCAAAAGGGGCCAGGTGCCGAATATATCCATGTTTTTGGTCAGTCCGTCCAGAATTCTTTCAAGATAGCGTCCGTATGTAGCCGGTACGGTTTAGTAATGAAACTGATGGGGTGAAATGTTCGAACGGTACGTTTTATACCAAGGCTTCGTCAGATACATAAAAAGAAGGTGGGGCTACATAGGTGATGGAATGGTAAGGAAAAATTTTTCTTGAAAGCTGCGCCGGCCGCTGTCGTAATATTAACACCAACACAAACATGCATTTATGCAAGGTTTTTTCCGCTTGCAGCAGCATTTGGTAAAACAGAAAATTCAATTAGCCGCTTCTGTACCAGAATTTCGAGGCAACAAAAGGTGCCAGATGCCGATTATAGTTTCCTGGTTAGTCCGTCCAGAATTCCAGCCATTTAAGTGTTTTGCAGTAGCCATTTACTACTAAAGCCACCAGCATTACGGGTGAAACCGGCACGAGATGACCGGTACTATTTTGTATTTCCTCCTTTCAGCTGCTATCACCTAGCGTCCGCATGTCACTGGTGCGGTTTTGGAATCAGAATTATGGGGCGCCGGCCGCTGTCGTAATATTAACACCAACAAAAAAATGCATATCTGCAAGGTTTTTTCCGCTAGCAGCAGCATAAACATCGGAAACAGAAAGTGACAACAACAATAACAACAAAGTCAGATCGATTGTATCCGTTAGTGTCGACTGTGCTTGGGAAGAGAGGTAGTGATTGGCTGCGCGGTATGATGTAGACAATCGATATTAATTACCAATTTTTCAATAGTGTATCTCAAACAAAAGTTTGTTTTTGTTACATAAATTTAACCGTAAAAGAATTTCTGATCGATTGATGCCAAAACCTCGAAAACCTGATTATAGATGACTGCAAAATAAGCGCTCGTAACCTGACCACTTGTCTCTGCTTTTCTCTGGTTGAATTACTAGATTTTCAAATTCAGGGGCCTAACTTCGATATAGACGTTAGTCAACGTCAAAAATCATGCAAGATCAGTTTAAGTTATATTACATCATTTATTTTAGGCTAGAAACTTTTTCGAAATAATTTTAGAACCCAAGTAATCCAAAAACAGAACCAAACACCACTGTTTTCATCATCGGTCGAGCGGGGCTGCCTGGTGCGACGAAAATCCTAATACACTCTCTAACTTCACCAAACTGAACTGCTGCCGATGCAGTTCGCTGTCTGTCCTCGCTGCTGCTTGGTCCTGCTCAAAGAATCCCTTTCATCTTGGCAAGTGCAAAGTCTTATTTCTTGCTAACTTGCCCGGAGACGTCTCGTGTAGCACTACGGCGTACAGAGCGTAATAGTAGAAGATAAAAAAGCAGCCAAGACTCTCACAGAAAGTCATCAGGACTCACTCGTGGAAAGCACAAAAACTTCACATGGTTTGGCTTGGCTTGCGATGGAAAGAATATTCAATTTGTTGCCTAATTTAGTGCGATAGTTCCGGACTGTCGGTTTTAAGTGGTCTTCTTCAGAAAGTTGTCGGAATTGGAGATTGGTGCAGTTTGGGTGTGTACACACAGTAATTGATATACGGTGGGCAGGTTTGACAGTTTCCGGCTGCAGCCTACCGTACTCTGCCAATGCAGAGTTCGGTTTGGGGACAGTAATTACGTTGGTTCCAATTTCACTCGAGCTCTAGTTTTGGACACCACCCAACCGCAATAGGGCGGCTCAGGTGTATGAATTGATTGCACCAACTGGAAGGCCGGTCCACAAAATAATATGTTGGCAAACCTAAAGATTTGAGGCAATTGACAGTGATTCTGTGGAACACGAGAAGAATGTTCCACCCTAAACCGCAGAACGCATAAAGCCTAACTTATTTTCTGTAACACCTTTATACTAACACCAGGCACCAAAAGCCGCCCGTACCATAAGCGGTAGCTTTGCCAGGCTCTGCGGAAAGCTTGTATTTTATTGAAAGGATTACTCCGAGACAGTAAACGGTCGGATGGGAAAAGCTTATTTTTATTTAACGGCAATTGTAGCTTCCGCTGCAACTACACGGTTTTCTCGTGCTCGAAGATATTCTCTGCTTTCCTTCCTGGAACTGGAAACTGGAAGCGCCAATCACCCCGCTATCGATGTCTAGGTTCGAATCGATCGGTACAAATCCATGGCTGCGTAAAAAGTAGCTGGAAGTTGCAATGGTTCCCAGTAAGTCGGATTTGTTTCCATCTGTTTATAATTTAAGTTATATTTTTTACATGGAGCTGTAAATGACATTCTTCTGAAATCCGATCAAACCTCTGTCACTGCGTTGCTGGGAACCGTTCTCAACAACTGCAGCCCGACAATTGTAGTTTCGAGACAGAACGGGGATGGCAGATTTTTATGTCCACACCATACACACTAGCAATTGTTAGTAATATTGCAACAGGGAAATCCAAACAGTCAGTCCGTGTTTCTATCCGGGCAGCCAGGACAGTGCACAGAACAGAGAGAAGAAAACATTGTCCCAGCCCAGTATATCTGGCCGGCTTTATGTTGCACTACTGTCTTGCTCCTCTCTTTTCGAGAGTCATTTCGAATTCTACTATAATTTAACACGGATTTAGTGGCCGCATCCATGCCGAGCCACTGACGTGGGAAAACTGTAACTTTTGCCACACGACTTTGCCTCTTATATTTTAGCACCAGCATAAAGTTGCACATTTTATGGTTTGCTGCTATGTGGGTGGGGGCAGCCCTAGTGCTGCTTAAATTTGAGCGACTGCCGCGCTAAAAGACATTGGAAAAGTTACCCCACCCCCCCCCTTCCTTTTAATGTCAGAAGAACGTGTTAAATGGCTGGAAATCGATTCACTCCGCGACCGATATCTGCTGCTCACAGGAAGATACTTCCCCAAAAAGCGCGACAGCCGTGAATATTACTTTAGTCTCCGACAGAAATCGGTGTCCGCAATTTGCATACATTTCCGATCGGTTGGGGTAGGTCGGGGTGATAATGGTACTACTGCTGCCCGGAAGGACGTAAATCTTTTTCATTTTCAGAGATCCGATTGATAGGTCACATGTTACCCCTACTCCGGGCGAATCAATCGGCAAGTAGCGTTGTTTGAAAAGATGGAAGAACATTGTGTCGACGTTAAAATTGCTTCCCAAGCAACAACTGAAACATAATTAAAAAAAAAATTGTGATCATTTGTTGCACTAATGAAATTCCGAGGTTTTAAGAAACATTTTTTGTTACTACGATGAAATTGTAAAGAAACAAGTAACAACTAAAGTTGCATCGCTGCTTCAAAAATCTTCACACCAACAACGTAATTCGCGAGGTTGGATTTGTTGTTGAAACGTGTAAACGGTATTTGAAAACCTAACCTTCACTGAATAGATCTGATGCTTGCGAGATACAAAAAACAAACACACAAAAATACTTTTAAAAGTTGCTGTCATGTTCTGAAGCCATGTAACAGCAACTTTTGCTCGATCGTTCGCCTTATATTTGTTTTTGAGATGAGGTTATTTACTGCGTTGTAACTTTTGGGTACTTGGACTTGAAGTCGTCTAAAAAATGTGAGTCTGTAAAACGAAATGTGATAAATTGCTTTGAAATTTTATTATCACGCTGAGGTACTGATGAATTGAAGAAGCGAAATTAAAACTGGTAATGACCAGCATGATAAGGGAAGCAATATTTAAAACTGAGCCATGAACTTGCAAGTGTTTCTACAGTAAACGACGTAAATAGTACAAACGAGAAAAGTGAATAGAAATTGATAACTGGAGTTGAATCCTCAAATTTCTGGAAATAACCAAAGATAAATCGCTATATAGACAATCTCTTTCCATTCTGATCATTTGCCATTTTACAATCTTACCACAACGCCATGAAGTTTCTATTGCGCCCTAGTTGCTGCTACGATGCATCTTCACAGCTGAAATTTTACCATGCAGCATTTACCATGTTGTTAACAAATTCTATGCATTAGTTCATACACATTGCTGTTTCATTCTTGAAACTTGCGTTGAAACAACGAAAATGTTGCAATTGGCTCCACCTCCTGCGCTTTTTTTGTCATTGTATAGGGAACTGAGATGTAACTGGAACTCAATTTCGCATCAGAATTTGTTGCTGTGATGCATAAAGTTCATAATCGAAACAAATTTTGCTGCTTGGGTTGTCAAAGGAGGATGGAAAGTATTATCTGTGAAGCTCTGTGATGTTTATGAAATGTTATATGGCCTCTTGAATCCTAGTCTATATCGACATCGCTGTAGCCAACCAACTCAGTGGTTTCTCACTTCTCTGTCGATGCTTCCTCCAAATAGCGGATTCTTTATGGCTTCCCACTGTTGGCGACCTGGACTGGCACTGGACTCGCACTGAAATTTCTGAAATGACAGATGGCATTTACTGCAAACGCAGTATCCAGAAGAGTCATCTACGACCTTCTCGAAAGGAATTGTCTTCATCTCCTCGACCTCGTTCGGTTGAAGCTACAAACGATCTACTTCGAGCAACTACTCCGAATCTTCAAGGGTACAAAACTCGGTATTAGTTAATTCGTCATCTGCGAAAACGCTATTACATGTTTGCTGTGGTGAAACAAACCTAAAATAGCGTTTTAACAGGGAACGCAGTGACTATTTCCGAGTCTTGTGCTTTGGAAATTCGAAGTGGTGGCTCGAAGTCGGCTATTTGTAACTTCAACACCGTTTCAACTTAAAAGACATCGGTTTTCCCTGGCCATGCCAGTGATACAGAACGGTACTTAGATGGTGATGATGCCCGCGACACGAAAGTCGGCACTTGCTGGTTTCTTACTGCGCAAGTGAGTACAGCTTTCCTCAATCATCCACAGAATTAGAGCTCAATCGTTCACAATCACCTGAAACTTCGGGGTTGTTGTGGTATCTCCACCTGTAGGACATCTTCAAAATCAATTCCTGCTTTCCAAGAACTAAAGGTTGTCTCGAACCCATGGTCGTGAATGCAAAAAATGCTTATCCAAACACTTTGCACAGTACATGAGATACACGTTGGATTCTCAGCTTTGCAAAAGAAGTGGTATTGTGGAAGAAATACCGTGCAAACATTAAGGAACGTATTCAATCTCCACGAAGGATGGAACAAAGACACTACACTGCTTCTGCGATGCCTCGCAGAAGGGTTACAGATGCTGCATCTACAACGTATCGGTAGCCCACGTCTAAATCTCATGTCTTTGTGAACAGTTCATTGCACGTTTAAGCACGCACATCAGATGAATTTGAGATGGAAGGAACTTGTAACATGTGCAAAATATGCTATAGTATGTGTTGTTTGTTGACTAGAGGAGAATGTGATTACTATTTAAATAATAAATTCAGTACAAAGAGGAGCAGAACCGGGTGAGGGTTTTGTGCTTCATAATAGGGAGAAATGAATCTCTACTAGCGAGAAAAAATCGGCTCATATCTTTGAATTATGAAGTTTTATCATGCGATACTACTATTAAAGTTCACCAGAATGGACAAAAACTCTACCCTGCTCTTCTCTATTCTATTCCATTTCTGACACATTAGATACGAATTACTCAATGTTTACTCTACTTCTAGTTCTACTTCTACTTCTACTTCTTCCTCTACTTTTACTTCTGCTTCTGTTTCAACCTCCACCTTAATTTCTACAGCTACTTACATTTACTTCTACTTTTTCATCTACTTCTACTCCTACTCTACTCCTACTCTACTCATGCTTTACCCCTACTAAACTTTTACACTAGTCCGACTCTACTCCTCATTCGTTTTTAATTTACTCTTTCTCTACTCCTACTCTACTCCTACTCTACTCCTACTTTACTCCTACTAGACTTGTACTCTAGGAGAACAGGAGCTACTCCTAATTTACTTTTACTCTACTCCTTCACTACTCCTTTCTTGTTCCTACTCTATTCCCACTCCACCCCTCCACTACTTTTACTCTACTTCTACTTTACTTCTACTTTTCTCCAACTCTACTCCTACTCTACTTCTTCTCTACCCCTGCTGTACTTCTACTCTACTCCTGATGTACTCCTACTTCCCTCCTACTCTATTTCTACTCTACTTCCAAGCTACTTCTACTCTATTCCTACCTAATACTACTCTCCCCCTGCTCTATTCCTTTGATGATGATGATGATGATGGTCCCGCCACATACCCCTACAAAGGTTGGAGCTGGACGATTTATCTATAGATAATTAATGTAGTCACATTTAAATTAGTTATACAAAAACTGATTTTACCTCCAGATATAAACTTCTTCAAAAACTGATTACTTGATTCACATCGGTAAGAATGTGAAGAGCTATAGAACTACACAAAACTAGCACAGGGTTTTCATGACCTTCAGCCAGACTAACCACAACTACTTCATGATTTTTCTCTAAGCATTGTTAAAGAATCCATTTATATCTGAATTCCTCGCTCGAGGCTCAAACTTATGTAGTCACTTTCTATTATTTTTTAAAGCTACAACAACATCCTACTTTACTCCTACTCCTACTCAGCTCATAATTCACTCCTACTCTATTTATATTCTCTTCCTACTCTACTCCTGTGTTCCTTCTCTGTTCCGTTTCTACTCGTACACTACTCCTGTTCTACTCTTTCTTTACGTCTGCCCTACTCCTACTCTACTTCTGCTCTACTCCTACTCTACTCCTACTTTACTCCAACTCTACTTCTTCTCTACCCCTACTCTACTACTACTCTACTCCTACTGCACTTTTACTCTATTTCTACTCTACTCATACCTGATACTACCCTTCCCCTGCTGTATTTCTACTTTACTCCTACTCTCACTCTACTCATACTTCACTCCTATTCTACTTCTACTCTATCCCGTCTCAACTCCCTCTCTGTTCCTTCTTAACTCCTACACTACACCTACTCTACTCATACTCTACTCTTATTCTACTCCTATTCTACTCCTACTCTACGCCTATTGTAATCCATCTCTACTTCTACTCTACTCCTACTCCTATTCTATTTCTTCTCTGCTGCTTCTCAATTCTTTCTTTACTCTTACTGAATATATAGAACTAAATATATAGATAATAGAGGCCCAGTACAACTCTTTGAACGCAAAATGTTTTCGTGATTACATTCATCGCATTGAAAATGACGTTAAAGCTGACCCTAAATCGTTTTGGAAATACATCAACAATCGGAAATCAACGAAAGGAATTCCTCAGAGCACTCGTTACCAGGGAGTGAGTGCCTTTACGCCACTGGATTCTGCGAATATGTTCTCGTCTTTCTTTCAGAGTGTGACAAGTAATAACTCACCACCTTTGACTGAAACATACTTGAGTAGTATTCCGCAGTTCGACTCAAAAATTATGCAAGCGCTCTAGCCTTGCCTGTAAGTATACTCTTCAACCGTTCTTTGAGTGAAAAATGCTTTCCCACCGTTTGGAAATCCGCTTCGATCATACCGATTCATAAATCAGGTTCACTCAACGATGTAGAAAAATTATCGCGGAATTTCTTCAATCTGTTAAACACGTTATCTCAGCTAATCAGCACGGATTTGTTCAGAGGCGATCTACTACGACAAATTTGATGAGTTATGTTTCGACCCTTGTAAATCGGATGGAAAAACGGCAGCAAATTGACGCGATTTACATTGACTTTGCCAAAGTATTCGACAAGGTGCCACATACTTTAGCTGTTGAAAAGTTTAAGCAGATAGGACTTCCAGAGTGGCGGACACAATGGATTTACTCGTACCTTACCGGACGTAATTCTTCGGTGAAGGTAGGTGAAACGTATTCTACACCTTTTGAGATTCTTTCAGGAGTACCTCAAGGCAGTATTCTGGGCACTCTGTTGTTCATACTGTTTATAAACGATCTCTGCACGAAGCTGAAATCTCCAAAATTATTGTACGCTGGCGACCTCAAGTTTTACCGTGTAGTCACAACGGAGGCTGACTGTTGTGCGCTCCAAATGGATATCGACATGCTTCTGGAATGGTGTGGCTTGAACGGAATGGAAGCCAATGCGACCAAATGTTGCGTGATGATGACACCCCGTTAAGCATACAGACGCGAGGCATACGGACGCGAGGCATAGTACCCTAGGCATAATGGACGGCAGGCATACGGACACGAGGCATATGGACGCGAGGCCGAATGGATGCGAGGCCGAATGGACGCGAGGCCGAATGGACGCGAGGCCGAATGGACGCGAGGCCGAATGGACGCGAGGCCGAATGGACGCGAGGCCGAATGGACGCGAGGCCGAATGGACGCGAGGCCGAATGGACACGAGGCCGAATGGACGCGAGGCCGAATGGACGCGAGGCCGAATGGATGCGAGGCCGAATGGATACATGGCCGAATGGATACAAGGCCGAATGGACACAAGGCTAAGGGGAAGACATGCGAAATATTTTATTATCGTCATCATCATCACAGACCTCTTTCAATAACATGTATTTCGTTTTAAAGTGACATTTGGAGAGCAATACACTCGCGGCCTTCGGCCGACTCGCTGTTCGAGCGAATGCTGTCCTTACTCGCTACCGCTCGTTCGGACTTAACTAAGGGAAGAAAACTCTGTTTGAGTAGACCTAGCAAACCAGTAGATCAGTCGTTTGGGTGCGAGAGGCCGCCGCTTCCGACGGCGGGTCGGCGGCCGGCTCGGACTGCGGAAACCACGGCGGCTTAGTGCCGCCTTGTTTCCTTGCCCTCGATTATGCGTCTTCGCCGCATGATTTCAAGAAAAGTATTATACCCAACTTAAACTCTTTAGGAATATATTTACACCTGAACTACATAATTGGATCTCATGCGATCGTACAACATCGCATTCGGCCTCGCGTTCATTCGGCCTTTCGTCCATTCGGCCTCGCGTCCATTCGGCCTCGCGTCCATTCGGCCTCGCGTCCATTCGGCCTCGCGTCCATTCGGCCTCGCGTCCATTCGGCCTTGTGTCCATTCGGCCTCGCGTCCGTTATGCCTTGTGGCAATATGCCTCGTATCCATTATGCCTCACATCCATTATGCCTCGCGTCTGTATGCCTAGCATACTATGCCTAACATCCATATGCCTAGCGTCCATATGCCTCGTGTCCCGTCCCCGTTGCGTGATCTCATTCAGCCGCTTGCGTGCACCGATTGCTTTCGAGTACAAAATGGCGTCAACGAGCTTGGCCCGCACGACCACAGTGAAAAATTTAGGAGTTCTTGTCGATAGCAAATTAAGGTTTACGGAGCACATTTCTGCAGTCACGGCTAAAGCTTACTCCCTATTGGGTTTTTTGGAGCGAAATTCGAAATTCTTCGACAATATTTACACGCTGAAGATACTGTATTGCTCGTTCGTGCGCAGTGTCCTGGAATATGCGGTGCAAGTGTGGGCGCCGTATCATGCAATACACATCAACCGATTAGAACAAGTTCAGAAACACTTTCTCCGATATGCTCTTCGATCTCTAAACTGGAGGGACAGAACTAACCTACCATCGTATGAAAGCCGCTGTATGTTGATCGATTTTCCCACATTGTCAATTAGACGAGTTTTCCTCCAACGTATGCTAATATTTGATGTGCCTACAGATCGAATAGATTGCGCGGACATTCTTGGAAAATTGCGATTCAACACACCCCTTCGATTGCTACGTCAACCTGAGTTTTTCCGCCGACCAAATCACCGCACTCTCTATGGAATGAATAACCCATTGGATGTCTGTTGTAATTATTTTAATGATGTGATAAACATGTTTGATTTTGGTGTGTCGAAATATGTGTTTAGACTAAGAATTAGAACATAAGTTAAATTGTCTGTACGATGTTTTATGTCGAAGACGAAATATAAATATAAAATATAATATAATATAATATACACTACTCCTACTCTACTCCCACTCTACTTCTACTCTACTCCTACTCTACTCCTACCATACTCCTTCTCTACTTTTACTTTATTTTTTCTCTACTCTTATTTCACTCCTACTCTACTCTAATTGCTCACAATCCCTAAACAAATATTCAATTAACAAATCTAAGTCCATAATGATTACATTTGTCAATACCAAAATTCACAGGTCGTTATTGCTTTTAGGGATTTTTTTGCGCGTTGTTGTGTCATGCGCGCTGTTTTGTCAGGTGCAAAACACAAGACAGTATGTGTTGTTTTTTTTTTTTTTTTTTTTTTGTTAGGGAATTAGAATTACGTTGTCCATTGATGTGAACTTTTGTAATATATCCCAGTCAATTGCTATACGTGTCCCCTTGCAAAATACAATGACCACTATTGTTGAGTGATCAGGTACCTGCACCGACACGCTCCCAGTCAGGTGAAATATGTTTTATGAAGCCAATCACCTTCCCAGGATTCAAAGTCCAAATCTCTTTAGGCTGTTAACAGCCACTGCCAAGAAACCTTGATCTGCGTTTAAATAATGCACCACAACTGCACAGCAGATGTTCCGATGTCTTGCTTTCCATATTACAAAAGCGACAGATATCATCCTGAACCCGGCCAATGTTCTTTAAATAATATCTACTCGGACAGTGGCCCGTTACTAGGCCGACGTATGTACAAAGAGCTCTAGGAGCTTTTTCGAATGATTCTCGTTTGGTGTGATAAATCTTTTAGATTGGGAACACTTTTTGACATCCAACCAATTGGTTATCACCTTTTGTTCCTCCCAGCGTTTGAGCTCCATTTTCACTGCACAGTTTGATATACCGCAGAAAGGTTCTGGGCCGATAAACTGTGAGTTAGATCCTTGTTTTGCAAGTTCGTCTGCCTTTGCATTCCCACCAATGCCACAATGTCCTGGAACCCAATACAAATTTACTGAGTTTGTTTGACATAGCTGTCGCAATGTAAGAATACATTCCCAGAGAAAAAACAAATATTTGCATGTTTGTATTTCCTAGTCAGACACACATTCGCACATTCAAGGATTGCAAAAATCTCTGCTTGAAACACTGTTGGCCAGTGTTGTTACTTGACTGGAAAAAAATGTTATTACTTTTTAAGTAACAAATCTGTTGCAAGAAAGAGAAGTTTGGGCTATTACTTTCAAAGTAAAAGTAACTAGGAAAAATTTTCTGTTCTGTAACTTTTTTTCTAATACTTACAACGATTTCCGTTGCAGCGGCTCTTCGTCTGAGATTAGGATTTGCATTTAATATTGGATAATGAATAAGAATAGGTATTTGTATTTTGATTTGGAATTGGGTTAGGAATTCGATTCGAATACGTATTGGATCTGGATGTAGATTAAGAAAAAGATTTGAATTTGGGCTTAGATTCGGTTTTGGGGTTGATTTAGATTTGGAATTAGATTAGGATTAGGCTTTAAATTGAGATTGATATTGGGACTAGAATTTTGAATGGTAACGGAATTGGAATTGGTAATGATGATGAGATTAATATTGATTTTCAGATTGATGTTGATTTTTGGAGTTTTTTAATGTGTTTGGGGATTGTAAATGAGATTGAAATTGAGATTGAGGCTATGGTTGAGATTGGAATTGAGATTACGGTTGGGATCGGGAGTTAAATTGCGATTTCGTCAGGATTTGAGGACTCGAGAATATCAGTAATTCAAAATACTAGGATTTAGGGATTTCCAGCTAGATGATATTTTTAAGTAAAAAATTTAGTTTCTGAAATTTAATAATTTTGAGGTATAAGAATTTTACATTTGTTAATTGTGAAATTCCAGGATTGTGGGATCTAGAAGTTGTTGGTTTTTAGGAATTTGTTTTTTTTTTTTGTGTGGACTGAGACATTTGATCTGTTACCCAGGTGTTTTTTATACTCTGCACTTCATGTTATTGCTAAGCTTTTATATGAGATTTTTACTTTTCCGTTTAAAACTTATTACTCTACTACACCGAGCCTCTTTCTATCTAATATCGCAAAATTACAAGTCTGTAGAGAGAGATATCACCACGTTCCTACCTGGCTAGGATTATTCTAAGATGTACTTATTTTGTCATGAGGAAGGCGTCTTATTGAAACCTCGTTCCTCCAGCCAATATCGCGCCATAATTAAAATTCCCGTTGTTCAGACTGGTTTTATCACAGGAGGGATTTGTTTTTGTTGTTGGGATTTAAATGGTGAGTTAACAACTTGGAAGGAGAATCAACCTTAGCTCCGGTCCTCACAAGTTCCAATCTCACACTTCCATGGGTCATGCGATCACAATAGACTCCCAGCTGAAATATAAACACAATCATGAATCCTGGGCAATGTTGTCGTTCAACAATAGCAAAGTGAAAAAATGCGACGCTCTACCATATCTCGGTGGAAGGGAACACGCTTCGTCAACCCGAGCGTCTGTTCATTAAGGTGGTGCGGCTTTAAGCAGCATCTATTTTTCATGTTAGTAGCGGCCCTGGTGTCAGAGTGGGACTCTAGACAGTAGTGCTGTCCCGATGGTCCACGGGCGAAACTGGCGGTTGGTGCAGGCCTTACAAGCCAGTCGTGAAGACAATCAGTACAGGAAGCAAATATCGGCATAGACCCAGGCAACGAAAACGAACCAACGATTGGAAGCTCATATTAATTAGCATTTCCGAGTCAAAGGGTTAAGGTTTGAAAAAATCAAGGTTTTGGACAGTAGGATTCTGTGATAAAAGACCCCCTAGACTTGAGTATTCTAAAGTATTGAGATTTGGAGTTTCTGAATGCTGCGGAATGAATTTTGATACAGGAACGAATTTCCCAGAGCTTGGGCATTTAGAATTTTTGTGAAATCGAAAATTTTCAATGTTTTTTTTGACGCAATATTGTTTTAAAGCCAAATTTCAAAATTCTAAGAGCTTATCCCCATAATAGCATTTAATGTTAATTGGTCCATGATTGGCGTACAGTGACCGGTGATTATTAATAGTAAAAATATTTGCGCGTTTTTAAAGGACGAGAAGGAGTATAAAAGATAAGAGTTTCCAGCAGATTTGGTAAATTGACACGTTGTGAGATTATATCGTTTACAAAGGTAATCATGGTTATTTCTCGTCGTTTCTTCAGAGTTTCGATATCAATGCGCATGCAGCGAGATTCGTAAGAAGGGAGAGGATATGATTCCCAATTGAGTTTTCTTAATGCAAAAACCAGAAATTGTTTTGAACTGATTCAATACGATTGATATGAACTTCTTGACATAGAGACCAAACTATACTGCAATACTCTAGTATTGATCGAAGATAGCTCACAAAAAGAGTTTTTATTGTGTATGGGTCCTTGAAATGATAACTGAAACGTTTAATGAAACCAAGCATGCCGTTGGCTTTGTTGATTATTGTGTTATAATGATTCACAAAAGTGAGTTTCGAATCGAGAATCACTCCTAAGTCTCTCATTTTAGTACATCTCTCTACAAGTTGTTGGCCTATGTAATAGTTTATATTTTGCGTTGGAAGTTTACTTGTATATGAAATTACATTACATTTCTTAATATTTATATCAAATAAGCTTTTCAGACACCAAGTATAGGAAGTATTGATCTGCAACTGAAACAATTCGAGCTCAGACTGGTTTTTAATCTCCATATACAATTTCATATCGTCGGTATAGATTGAAATTTTGATCTGGTTAAGTAAAAAGGTTACATCATTAAGGAACAAAATAAAAAGTAAGGGTCCTAAATGTGATCCTTGCGGAAATCCAAATGTTACCTTCACTGGATCAGAGAGATGGCCTTTGAACAGTCCAATGCGTTTTAGTTTGAAAATCAGTAATGTTATATCGACTCTATCGAAAGCTTTACTGTAATCGGTATATAATGTTTCAACGTAGTTACCTCTATCCATTGCAGCAAGTGTGAAATTAACGAATTCTAATAAATTAGTAGCTGTGGACCTTCCTTTGAAAAAACATGTTGGTTGATTGTAATACTACTTTTCACCTGTTCTAAAATTCGTTTATTAACGATTGATTCAAATAGTTTAGGAATACAAGAGATGATTGCTATGCCGCGATAATTTCTAATATCAGAGCGTTTCCTTGACTTAAACATCGGGATGAGTAATGATTTTTTCCACATGGAAGGGAATTTACTTGTTTTGATTGAAAGATTGAATGTTTTTAGCATAGATGGTGGAATTCCATCTGGCCCAGCACCCTTAGTTGCATCTAGGAAAACTAATGATGTTAATATTTTTTGAACAGTTATATTTTGAACGCTATTGGTACATTCAGGTAAATGCGTGAAGTGCGTGATTACTTTCTACCCTAGAGTTTAATTCTCATAAGCTAATGGAATTACTGCATCTAGTTTGCTGCATATGTTCTTATCGTTCCAGATTGGTCTCACATTTATGGTGTTTGGTGTAGTGCGTTTTTTCGTCCTACGAACTGTATCATTTATTGGGTTCGATGATGGCAATTTCGGTCACGGGTTACTTTAAAACACGTTTTATTATGTCAAAGCCGACGTTTCAAGGATATATTTCCTCGTCCTCGGGGCAAAAACATATCCTTGAAACGTCGGCTTTGACATAATAAAACGTGTTTTAAAGTAACCCGTGACCGAAATTGCCATCATCGAACCCATTAACTATTTATTGGTCAAACAACGCTTAACATGTATCATTTATAATTTCGTATAATAGAGAGAGAAACGTATTTGCGGCTTTTTCAATATCCTCTTCGCCACGCAAAAGTGTTTACCAGTCGACTACACTGAGTTTACGGTCGGTTTCTGTAATATTAACTTTTTTAAAGTCATACATATACTCAAATTCACTATCTTTGGGACGTGACCTAGTGCTATCTAGGCTTAATGAATACTCAATGGCTGTATGAAATTTCTCATTTTTCCATAGAGGATCATCTACGGCTTTATCTACGCTAAAACCTTCAGTGCAGTTTGTGAACAAGAGATCTAAAAAGCAGTTTACTTCATTTCGTAATGCGTTTACTTGATATAATCCAAACTGACTGGTCGTGTCGAAAATTTGCTGTAGTGCCTCGTTATCTCCTACTATAGGAAACAACAGTGATTCGTTATCGTAGTCTCTGATAAAGTCTGCATCTTTTTGATTGAAATCACCGTATATGTGAATTTTGATTTCCGGGTCAGAGTTACAAATAACTGAGTTTGCGGTTTTTAAAATTAATTAATAATATTGTTTTTTTTTAACAAACTGGGGAGGAAAGTACACTGATGCAATAAATGTGGCATTGACCGT